>NC_139230.1:123479799-124079799 GCF_977018435.1 Lepisma saccharinum
GATGTGGGACAAATTAGGATGTAGGACACTCGGCGATTATCACGATGCCTACTTAAAACTGGACGTGACAATACTCGCGGATGTTTTTCAAGCATTCAGGAAAACGTCGGCGAATATTTACAAATTAGATCCTGCATATTTTTATGGTCTCTCGGGCTTAGTTGATTTTGTTTCTGTATTTTCCGTCGTTGGGTTTCCTCGTCATGTCGATCGTCGCGAATCCGAAATCGTCACTGTTCCAGCAAGAAGAGCAGCGTTCCGAAAATTGATTGATCAACAGGCTGTTGAGTTTAGATAACATGGAAGGTAGAAATTCATGATCTGTCGTGCGGTGTACAGTCTCCATTGTTTGCTTTCGGAAACCAAAGAGATTCATTGTACTTGCTAGTTATTTATTGTGTATGTGATAATTTGAGACAGTTAAAGTTTTTTTTATTTTAGTTTTAGTTATTTAAGTTTATTTTTTTTTCATTTGCATTGCCTACAATTTTTACTAATTTCTAAACGATAGTGTCCCCAAGTCAACGTGTGGATTCCACAAGACAAAATACATCTTTTATCGTCATGCGGATCTAATGCTACTTTCCTAACTTTGTTTGTGGTAAGCACGTGGTCTACGCTTTGTATCCTTGTCTCCAAACGTAGAATCCTCGACTGTGAATAGAGGCAATTGATGTAATCCTCGAACACAAGCTTGTTTTTCACGGTATTTTTACCAACACCTTTGGATTTTTTGGTGATGCTCGTTTCTGTTTTCACCACATACATTTTGGAACGTAAGCCGGCGAACTCCAGAATGATTTCTCCGTTGCATTCATCCTTCATTTTACCAAGCACTTTTTTATTGCGAGAAGGGAGATCAAATCTGTTTGGTTGAGGGAAGGAAGATGTGTCGAAATGATCAATCATTTTCGGTTGTTTCAAATTGTTGTAGAGGTCAGATGTCTGTACGGAATAAATAAAACTGTCCGTGTCCGTGTACAAAAGTGTTATATTTTCATTATAGAAGGGTTTCATGACATTATAATGAAATTCAAACATATGCAGTTTAGATAAATCCAAAACCGTCGCCCCCACGTAGATTGGTTTGTTGAACTTGATTATTTTTTTATCCATCACAAACAGGGCCAGGTTTTCATCATATATATTTCGTGATTTGAAAGTCGGCGATGCTATCAATTTTCTACATTTATTTGAATCGGGAACTAATCTCACGTCCACGTGCTTCCTGACATTCTCCATTGTTTTTTCCGTAAACAGCATTATTCATGACTCATGAGTTTAAAAAAATCTTTATCTAAATCTGACGTGGCGCGTGTTCTATGATACGTACTTTTTTCAATGTAAGGTTTTAACCACTCGGAATGTTTGAATTTCAGTATTCTTCTCACATTTATTACTTGAACTCCCTTCTCAATTAAGAATTGAAGATTTTTGTAATGGAGAACTTATCTCTCTTTCCTATCCAATGTTAACAGAAGCTTACGTTGATTTGAATCAGGCGAACATTTTAGTTCGGGTGCAGGAGGTAGATCATTGAAGTAATCATGTAGATGGTCGGGGAATTCGAGGTCCACCTCTATAAACAAGCCAAATTCACAGTAGTTGAAATTATTAATGTTAATGGAAGTGGTATCCACCCATTCGAACCCGCCGTAAGGAAGTTTTTGTATCATAGCATGTCCGTATAAATTATTTGCATCCACATAAAATATGTAATTCGATTGTTCATTAGGATCGTATTCTTCTGTCATGTGAACGTTATTTGCTTTTGCATGTCTCTGTACGCATTGCACCATTCCACCTCGTATCCCCCTCTTGATAAAATATAACATGTCCACGTCCGGTATCAATTCGAGTTTTATTTTTGTCTGTAATAACATGGCAGACCACGCTAAGCCCGAGAGACCGTAAAAATATGCAGGATCTAATTTGTAAATATTCGCCGACGTTTTCCTGAATGCTTGAAAAACATCCGCGAGTATTGTCACGTCCAGTTTTAAGTAGGCATCGTGATAATCGCCGAGTGTCCTACATCCTAATTTGTCCCACATCCGTTGCGCGTGTTCGTATTCATCGTCCGTGATTCCTTTCTCTCTGAGTCGACTGTAAAATTCTTTTTGAGGTGGAAGAGTGTCGTCGTTAAATTTAGAGTTATCACTAACATATTCGTAAGGATAAATACCTTTACGTCTAATCATTTCTATGTCTACGTTGGGAAAACTAGCTCTCGTTATTCTAAATTGTTCAGCCGAAAGTTTGCTTGCAAGAGCATCCAAGCTCGCAGATAAAAATCTGTAAGAATCTAAAAATCTCATCTCCACAGTTTCGTTTGTTCCCGGAATCAATACTCGCTTGCTGACACTGATGTACCTTTCTTCATTCTCTGCTAGAATATTTATTTTTTGTCTATCATATCCAAGATTCCGAATTAAGAGATGGAAGTCGTAACCGCTGCCATTATGAAGGTATATGGGGACAAAGGTAGGTTTTTGGATCTTTAGATTACACGTGTTACAGATTCCACCGATGTAGTTTCCGGTGAAGTGATTATGGTGAAATACTTTCCGGTTCTCGTCGGTGAAACGTTGATTGCACACCGGACACGTTTCAATGTTATTGTGAGATTGAAGTTCATCGCTGGATAATGGAAGCATTGGTTTCGATTCGCGTAAGAGGCTGCCAATGGTCTCAACCTCTTCAACCATCTTCTCAAAAAAATGTTTGATTACGTCTGGTCCTCGGTAAACATACGGTTCATCTATCCTATCCTGTCGCACAACAACATATCCGAAACTCGAGGCTTCGTGCAACTGATACGGTGTTGTGGAAGAAAGTTCGGGGTCTGGTTCGCAGTACGACAACGGTTTGAGAAAAGACTCAAAATCAGCAATGATGATTGCGGGATGTTCGAACAATGCCTTATGCATCCTAAATTCTTCGACCTCTTTTGATTTCGGCATCAACATGCAAGTCGGTCTGTTGTCACCGCAATAAATTTTATGTTCGGCAAGTTTCTCGATAGCAATCTGACGTCCGGTGTAATTTCGATAATCGACTCGTTTTTTTATCGTTGAACGTGGTTAGGCATCTCGGGCAAACTTCGATGTGGTTTGCATACTTGGTAGTTTGACTTCTGACCAAACGTGATAGAGAACGAATTAGTGTGTAGTGATGAACATCCTCGTTTGAAATTAGAAGAAGATTAATCACACGAGCATCGTCATCGTCGATATCGCTTATCCTGACGGGATGCACGAGATATTTATCTGACGTGAAGGAATATACATTAATAGCGATGCGTTTTCCTGCACGATTTTCAAACTTTGTTATATCCGACAATGTCACCGGGTATTCGATGCCAGACATTACACTTTCAAACTCGGACTCGTATTGTTTGTAATGTCCAACCCACTGTGGATTATTTTTGCAATAAACAGGATGCAGTGCAGCCAATATACACCAAAGGAAACACTTGTTATCGCTGTTCTGTATATTTAACACAGCCCTCTTGTGTTGAATGTTCGGTGGAAGAGGAACGTAGCTGGAAGCGCGAAGAGGCGAGAATCGGTTCACGTAAACAGTTAACGTGTGAGGACTTCCACACAGAGACCATCCCGACCCTTTAGCCTCGAAATCGTCGTGTTTCTTAACAAGCTCATTGGTAACTTTATAATAGAAGTTGTCTAAATTTTCGACGTCAGCAAAATAAAGAGTCTGGTTTTTTGTACGATGATAAAAAATACTCGTTGTGCCATCGACTTTTTCGTATTCGGAAAACAGAACAACATATACTTTTATAGAGTTGTTTTCAAGTTTATCTTTTAAAATATTTAGTACAGATGTTTTCGTTTCATCCAAGAAACTAAGGATGTCACGGCCTGGTTCTGACTTAATTGAAAAATCCTGGAGTTGGTCGTTGAATGCAGATCTAATTGGTTTGCGTTCATTAGATAATTTAATTTGCTTGGAAGTGGAAGCTTCCGTTTCTGGATCATCGATTTTCCTTTTCGATGCTTGTCCGGTCGATGGTTTGCAAATTTTGAGGTGTTTACTTAAATTTGCAATGCTGATCATTTTTCTACATCGAGCACAAGGCTTAGAAGGTAACGAACGATTTAAACTCGAAGCTGTTTCGTTACATCTTGCCCTGTGCTTGCTAATATTAGTTTTAGATATTAATTTTTCGCAAGTAACACATTCGATCAAACTGGTGGATTCCATTATGCTTTCTCAGATCACACAAACCAAAAAATCTAGTATATTAGCGATACAATTTTCAGGTATGTTATTTTATATAGAATTTCTTGGAGTGAATACAAAAACGCACGATCAACCCAAAATTCAATAAGATTCTATTTACTAGGAAAAATACGTCCTCAACTCGATACTCGAAGCTTCCGTGCAACAAAAATACATATCGATCTGCATGGGTGCGGCTGTTTCGAACCTTCTGCGCTTGGATAGCAGGTACGAAGGCAATCCGCCCATCATCGAGTTGGTGAATTCGATTTTGGCTCCTCTCACGGACGAGAAGCGGATGTTCATAGCGTTGCTGGAGATTGTACTCGAATGTTTCGTTTTTTTCGATCTTGTATGGGCTTCACCATCTTGCGCTCGCTGCCAGCATCAATTTCGATCGTCCCAGGGTGGGGACCACCTCCTCCTGCACTTGCGAGGCGTTGAAATCATCCTCCGTCGCTCTCGGACACATCAACCATTTGGACGTGGGTGCCCTCCTCGAATTGTACGAAAAAAATATAGCTTACGTTTCGAATCACGAACACATCAAGCGACTCGTGCAGAAATTGACCGACACGTTCTTGATAGCCGACGAGAAGACGTGGACGGCCAGGTTGCAGAAGATCATGGCCGAAACCGTAACCAAAGAACTTTTTATCATTTCGATGGGTTGGGCCGGAATGTGTACCCCATCTTTCTAAAATTAAATGCAGATCTGCTCCTGATGTACGTGTTCAGGTTTCAAGATAAGAGAACGTGGAAAAATTATCCTTGGATAGAAGATACACCGTTTTCAAAAATTCTGCAACTTCGAATCTGAAATCGTTCAAACAGTTGTTCCTGCGTCAACTCTCCAAGCAGTACAACAAGAAGAGTAGGAAAGACAGAGGAAACAACAACGAACCAATTTTAACTTTGCTCAGAGAATGCGTTACGACTTTTTCCGAGGCGTGCCTGAAAAAGGCCAAGATCGAAATTCCGAAAAAGCCCGCCGAGGATGTGAAAAATCGAGACACGACCACGACTCTGTTGAATTTCGCGACCACGTTCATAAAATCTATCCGGGACCAGACGTACGCTCTGGTAAAGAACCACGATCCCCCCCCCCTGTTTTTTTGTTGTTTTTTCTCGATGAAAAGCCAGGAAGTACTCTTCCAGCTCTCCTATTGTTCACTGAACATGCCCTTCACGCAGCACACTCGATTTCAAATACCGCTACAATACCATTTTTTGCATCATGAGGAGGAAAAAAAACATCGTAGCAGTGGGGGCCCAAAACCATCGTAGGAGAGAGGTCCCGTTAGGTCGTAGCAGGGGGCCACATATTGTAGAAGATCACACATGAGAGTTTAAAAAAACATCTCGTGGCAGATTACGCTGAGAGCAAGGTCGTAGTAGATTACACTGAGGAACCTTACAGTAAGAGGAGACAGCAGACTTATAGGAAAATGTCGTAAGTCATTTCGAAAGTAGGTCAAAGGACGAGTTAGCATAAGAGCAAAATTTGCAGGAGGTAAAAAAATAGCTAAAAAAGTGATGCCAGAGCTTCTCTTCTGTCCACTTTTCTCTCATTGTAGGTTAGTTTAGTCCGTAAAACGGATTACACTGAGAGCAGAAGCCTATTAGCAGGTCGTAGTAGATTACACTGAGGGACCTTACAGTGAGAGGAGACAGCAGACTTATAGGAAAATGTCTTAAGTCATTTCAAAAGTAGGTCAAAGGACGAGTTAGCATAAGAGCAAAATTTGCAGGAGGTAAAAATAGCTTAAAAAGTGATGCCAGAGCTTTTTCTGTCCATTTTTCTCTCATTGTAGGTTAGTTTAGTCCGTAAAACGTCGTAAAATAAAAAGTAGGTCAAAGGACGCTTCCAGAACGTACGGTTCATACTACTCTCTAAACTAGGTCAAAGCATGTAGAGGCTCTCGTGTAGTTTAGCAAAAAAAAATAAATAAAAAAATGAATAGGTTAAGTTATATCACGTAAGATCGTGGCATTCGTACCAAGTATGAGTGGGAAAAAAGGGAAATTTTACTAAAACATCGCTAAACGCTAAAACATCGACAAAAAATTGTCAAAATATGTCAAAAACTGATATTCAATTGATAAAAAAAGAGGATAAAAAAGAACTCGTACCAAGTATGAGTGGGAAAAAAGGGAAATTTTACTAAAACATCGCTAAACGCTAAAACATCGACAAAAAATTGTCAAAATATGTCAAAAACTGATATTCAATTGATAAAAAAAGAGGATAAAAAAGCACTCCTACCAAGTATTATTTTGAAACAATAAACTTGCGTAGTGCAAGTTCGAATGAATGCAAAAGTGTATTGACCATAAAGGAGAATACTTCGAAAAACAATAAAGCAGTTTTCAATGCCAAATTCCTGTTTTTTCATTGTTAGGCTCAAAATATAAATAGTGACCCTCGTAAGGACAAAAAAGGGGAAAATTTATGCCAGAAGGAGGAAAAGACATAGGACTATAATGTTCTTGCACTCCACTATAAATACTATTTTAAATGAAACTGCAATATTTACCATTCATATATTGTCCTTTAATTTGAAATTTCTGAGGCCAGGTCAGGTTAAATGTTTTCATTGTTAGAGTGTACTTATGCTGAGAGATTTAAACTAACAAGCCTCCCTAAACACGAATGCATTCCCTGCTTACGTCAGAAGATGAAATATGGTGTGTGACCAAGATAGTGTTCAAATTTCATGTGATGAGCCATACCCTTTCAGCAACTTGTCCCCATGGCTTTTACGATCTGGTAGGTAAGGGAAGGAAGAGGAGGGGGCAGTGAGGAGGGGATTGTCGTGGCCACTGGCAGATGTGCCTAAAGTCAATGTTTTCTTCAGCTCAACCATAGTCTCGAGAAAGTTTTTCCAACTTGCTTTCAGATCACCAGCCCCTTTGCGCTGTGAAGTTACTTGTTTTAGATATGAAGGTTACAGGCGTAACTTGGTGAGGGCAAGGAGTTGGGAGTCAATTGTCACCCAAATTTTCAGGCCATTAAAAACAGAGATGTCCAGCCTCCGGAGGCAGGGCCTCAGCCTCAGCCTCCAGGAGCCTTGAGGCTTAGGTTGTGTGAGGCCGAGTTGGAGTTTGGAGTCTGAGGCTGTGTGAAGCCAGAGGCTGACCTTGAGTTTGGAGGCTGAGGCCATGTGAGGCTGGAGGCTAAGTTGGAGGTCAGAGGTTGAGGTCGTGTGAGGCCAGAGTCCAAGTTGAAGGTCAGAGGCTGAGTTGGAGGTCGGAGGCTGAGGCTGTGTGAGGGCGGAGGCCAACCTTGAGCTTCGAGGCTGAGGCTATGACAGGCCAATGCCAAGTTGAAGGTTGGAGGATGAGGCCCTGTGAGGCTGGAGGTCGAGTTGAAGTTCGGAATCTGAGGCTGTGTGAGGCCAACTTTCATCTTAAAGGCTGAGATGGAGTTCGGAGGTTGAGCCCACCTTCTACCAGTTGTTGATATGAGCCATGCCAGAGGTAAGAGGTGATTTTTTGCCTCGAGGGTAGATTGCATTCCTTTATTTGGCATCTCGCTTGGCACTCTGTTGCGTAGGGTGCAGTCTGTTCCTATTTCTCTTTTTTACTTTTGTCAGGTGTTATTTCGAGTGTATTCTGGAAAGAAAGTCCGTAACTTCTGGACTATCTATCTAGAAACCATATCCAGAAATTGTACAGTCACTGTCGTGTGCCTCCTGGAAAGGAAAGTATGTTCTTGTTCCCCACCTCTGTTAGGAAACGTGAGCACAGAAGACTATAACTGCTTATGTTCTGAAGAAAGTGAAAATATAGACACGTTCCATACCTTGTAAAATTCTATGTTAAATCTAACATGATTATTAATATTGTGTAATCATTAACCCCTTCTATTAATACACACAGGATTTCCAATGAACTGTAGAAGAAATTGGCTAACTTCTTCTCAGTTCAGACCAGATATGTCCAGCCTCTGGAGGCCAGGCCTCTCCCTCAGCCTCGGCCTCCAGAAACCTTGCAAGGCTGAAACCGTGTGAGGCCAAGGACAAGTTGGAGTTCGGAGGCTGAGGCCGTGTGAGGCCAGAGGCCAAATATGAACTTGGAGGCTGAGGCCGTGTGAGGCCAGAGGCCAAATATGAACTTGGAGGCTGAGGCCGTGTGAGGATGGAGGTCAAGATGTAGTTTGAAGGCTGAGGCCTTGTGAGGTTGCAGGCTGAGTTGTTAGCCTGAGGCTGAGGCCGTGTGAGGCTGGAGGCTGAGATGGGGCTCGGAGGCTGAGGCCATGTGAGTCCGAGGCCAAGTTGGATGTCGGCGGCTGAGGCCAGAGGCCAGAGGCCAAACTTGAGCTTGGAGGTTGAGGCCCTGTGAGGCCGAGTTGGAGTTCGGTGGCTGAGGCCCTGTGAGGCCAGAGGCTGAGATGGATTTCGGAGGCTGAGGCCGTGCAAGGCCGGAGGCCAAATTTGAGCTTGGAGGCTGAGGCCGTGTGAGGCTGGAGGTTGAGATGGAGTTCAGAGGCTGAGGCCCTGTCAGGTTGGAGGATGAGTTGGAAGTCTGAGGCTGATGCCGTGTGAGGCTGGAGGCTGAGATGGGGCTCGGAGGCTGAGGCCATGTGAGTCCGAGGCCAAGTTGGATGTCGGCAGATAAGGCCCTGTGAGGCCAGAGGCCAAACTTGAGCTTGGAGGTTGAGGCCCTGTGAGGCCAAGTTGGAGGTCGGAGGCTGAGGCCATGTGAGGCCTGATTCTGACCTTCAACTCGGAGGTCGGGCCTCGCGAGGCCAAAGTCAAATGGCCATCTCTGATTAAAAATTTACAAGTTAAATATATTTTTGATAATCTCCTGCAACATAAGGAACAACGAAAAAAACAGTAGTCTTTCATAATTTCTCAAACGTAAGTTATTTAATAAAATAGTTCTGGATGTTATTTCAAGGAGATGGACAACTTTTCGATTCTCTTCCCCCTCCAACTAAAGTCCCAAGTTATATTATGCCCTCCCCCGCACAAGAAAAATAGGCCCTAACTATCCCTGTGCAAAATGCTACTCACTTTGTGATATCAGTTTATGATATTTGTATTTTTGTATCTACAGTTCCAGTAGTTTGAGATATCTATAAGTGTCCAGAATGGATGGATGCAAGTAAACAGTGTGGTATATAGAAGATTTCTAGGGTAGGGCGATAAGCAGCTACCCTTAAAGCACTGACATTTAAAGATTAAAAATTTAGGCAACAAAAAGGAGAGGTGTAGAAACGAGAATTCCTCACTTCACCTTACAAACATAATCTTGAACATAACCATTCAGTTTTTGAACATCTTGCAATGAAAGGCTCCCAGGGTTCAATTGTCCCAGAGGATATTGTGGAGTGGTTCAAATTCCGCTTTAAACAGTCTGAGTAAAAAATGGACTCATAACAAAACATTGGAAAAATAATTTTCATTTATTGCAACTTGTGAAGCAAGGAAAAGAGGAGGGAATGAATGCGAAATGTAATAAAAAAAAGTAGAGCAGGGACTTTTAAATAGCGTATTAGAAAATTAACTGATGTTACTGCGATTTATAACATGATTCCTTCTCATTTCTTTTCTTCGCCATTCTGCTCCTTTTCCACATGCTCATCCCCCATTGTGAAGACATCAAAATGTCAACCTGTCTTCCACATACTGTGCATCCATTTAGATCTTCAGCTGAGAGATCGGGAGAAGTGTGGCAGGCGGCGCTGACGGAGATACCGTCATTTGCGGCCTGTAATGCCCGCTTATGTTTATGGACATATCCAGACATTTATATAAATATTGCAAAACGAGCACTAACCTGTGTTATAATTCATCATCTGTAATTCATCCAAGTTCTGCCCTTATATACACAAAAAAATACACTTTAGAAACGATGTTAAGAGCCACAGATAATAAACATTTTAATCATAGTTTTAACCAGTAACGTCCTGCTTAAGTTTATATCCTTGAAAGAGTTTTGTGTCGATAGGGATCGTTTGGAGGTTTTGAATGTGCAACACTGTATCAAGATTACGCTGCAGACGAAACCGTTAAAAGTCAATGGTGTTTTCGTGAGCTTCCTTGCAATACGAAATCTTCGAGCTCAAGTTTTTTTTTTCCTTCGCGACTAGATGAATACAGAGCTGTGAATATAGTGGTGAGCAGATGTAAACCAAGAGCGTGTTAATTTCGTAATGTGCGCAAGAGTGTTATTCTGGTTACTTGCCATTACTTGTTTGTGTTATTGCAGTGTGTTGTGTCAGTGAGACGATTGGAATGCCATCCGCAAGGTTCACGTTACAAGGGGGAGGCTGATAAGTTCTCAGCCAGACCCAGAAGGACTTTAGCTACAGGCACGAAAGTTTCAGGCTATTCAATGTATTCTCCCCGAAGGTCTACACACTTTTAGCACTTTGTTGCTCCAACTTCTCTAACCTCTCCGGAAAAAAAAAAAAAAGATTTCTCCTGGCTGCAAAAAAATGTTCGGCAGCTGCTATAACCTCGTTATCACTTCTAAATTTCTGTCCTTTCAGAACTTTTTGCAGTCTAGGGAAACTTTTCCTTTTTACCTTTACACCTGTGAAATGTCCTGCATCGCCATAACGGAACAGTGAACACAATCAGCTTTAAGGAGTTCTCCTTCCTTCTCTCCTCCCTAAAAAAGTTTGCATCTTGCAATCTACACATGTGCTGACTGGAAGGGAAGTACTCCAAAGTTCACCAGCGATTTCTTTCTTCGGCATGGGAATAGTTTTCAACGGTACCAACAGTTGCTTATTTCATTACAAAAATTACAAACAGGATTTCACCAGCTTTCCGATTGTGATGTACTGCGAAGTCAGAAGTTTGGGAATGGGACTGCCAAGAGGTCCTTGGCAATATTCCTCAACAGCCACCTCCCCTAAAATAACTTGTTTGCAATGGCCTTGTATTACAGGAAAGGCTAATTTGGGATATGCATTTTTTTTTAAATTAAAAGTTTATACATGTATAAGGAATTCAAGAGAGTATTGTTATCAACATTGTTAGCAAAGAAAAAGTGTCAAATTATTTCACTAAAGTTGAAACTACAACCAATTTAACCCGAAACAATAAAATGTAAATATATTTTCAAATTCTTAAAACTATCAGGAAGAAAAAAGTAAAGTTTGATCACATTTTTTTTCCTTTTACGCCTGAAGGCACTGTAATTTACAAATTCGCAACGTGGATAATTACATAAAAAAATATTTCATGGTATTATTTTTTGCTCTCCCTTAATTCACTATTGTTGCACGAGTACAACAAAGGCTCTAAAATTAACTGATCTGACCTGGAACTCTATAAGAATGATATATTTAATAATGTAATTTACATATCCAATGGGTGGGAAATAATTATCCCTTGTTGGGATGTATCATTCACAACCAGAGGTTGGGATGGTTTAAAACAGGGGTGGAATCATCCTCATCCTGATCTCCCCCCCCCCTTTCAAATTCCACCAGGCATTAAAATGAATACATGTAGACCTATATTTGCTCACAATTTCCTTAAAATTCCTAATGAGTGCAGAACAGGGCACAAGATCTTCATATATTTTGGAATTATCTGTTTTTAAAAATTATCAAGAATCCTCAAAAATAAAAAAATAAAAATATAAATATTCCAGTAAGAAACAGGAAATTAATGTGTGCTGTTCTAAAATGGAATTTTCCGTGCCCCCACATTGTTAATCTTGTACCCCCAAGAAAAATGTTCCTGCACCTCTTCTGCTTGAAATAAGTGTTTGTGCAGTTGTTAACATTAAAACTAGGAGATAAAAATCTTCTATATTAATCTAAAAATAATCCACAAGAACAATTGCCCATACAAAGCGGATTTTATGTTCTGTGTGACCGCACTGTGCTCGACCCTAACTTATTATTGGCCAGCGAGAGACACTGAAAATGTGAACCAATGACGCAGCGCGAGAGATTGAGTAAGGGGGGCAGTTGCACGTTACACGTCACACTAATACGTTACTATAAATTGCTGATTTTTATATTAAATGTTGTATTGAATTCATGGTGTGCAAAAAAATTTAGAATAATTTATCTGCTCCACACCATGTTCTTACTTGAAAGCATTGCTGCCTTAATACCGCAGGTAAAATTTTTGCTGGGATGAACACAGGACTAGGAAGTGTGTGTGCGTTGGCAGATTTCCGATTTTGGGGAACAAAGTTAAACTACACACTCACAATTCGGGGAACCAAATTCACACTGAGGAACTTGCCTCAGGTCCCCGGAAGGATTTGACCCAAAAATCGTTAGAAAATGATGAAATAATGCTCTGGTTCAATTTTCAGCTCACTCTGAGAACTACCCCGAATGTCGTAAATTCATCAAAAACAGTGTGTCCAACGGTGTGTGAATTAGTTCCAGAAATGCATTCCAGGAGGCAGCACAAATGCCATTTGTGTGTACGAATGTGTGTACGAACAGAGCGAGAGACGAAAGCTCTTCCCGCGCCAGCCGCTCAGCTGTTTTCCGTCACGTGATGTTAACAATACTGCACGCGCCCCTCTCTTTCTCTTCGCACAACAACAAAGGCACGCACATTACCCGCCAGTTCAGAACCGTGGTGTCCAAAGGCATTCCGTACATACCCATTATATTGAATGAAAACAACTGTTGTTACGCAGAGTGTTGCAGTATATTGAATCAATTGTACTGAGTCGAACTGTCATCTGGAAACACAGATTTTAATGCGTTTTACACAGAAATTGAGATGATGAAAATGCCAACATAAAAGGCGAAATTTTAAATCTAAATCGCATAGAGTCTTTAAGCATATTACCTTCTCTGTATTAGAATATGTGATTGTGACTACTCACCTTATTTATTAAAACATTGCCGTCTACATATGATAATATTTATGTCTATGTTTGTGCTTTCGTAACATATTTGTCCATTATGAAAATTGAAAACTTCTCGAAATGAATGAAACAACAGGTTAAATTGTACGTATTTTTAATGAAACTGAGTTCCATAAATTCTTATTAAATTAAAGTAAAATGTGTGTTAGTAAATGATATACAATATAACCCAATGTAGCTACTGGTAGTGTAAGGTTCAGTGTCGTGTCTTTACGAGCGTCAATTTACCAATTTTATCTATCATAATTCATCCTTATTGACACAATTAGCATACAGATGCAGCGAGGCAAAGCTATATAACAAAAATACAAATAAAAAATGTGACTGGTATCATCAAATTTGGACAATGGTCATTGTGAGATATCAGGTTCTTTATTTAAAAAAAATGGAATATGTAGTAAATACTTGACAAGGATCATGAATCCTCAGAATAGCATGTCAAGAAAGTGACCGACATTTACTTGTATGTTGATCCAACAAACTGACATGTCCGATATCACTGCCTGTATATGCAAATAAGTGATTCATGGATGAAATAAATTTTATCTTATCTTACATAGAAGTGTGCATTAACGATAACGAAAAATAATAAACACGCTCGATACAACTCCCGTTAATTTCCCTGGTATAAGCTGGTGATTTACTGAAGCAACAAAAATGTTTTGTTGCTGCAGTGTGATTTTGAGAGTAGAGGAAGAATAAGTAGGCTGAAAATAAAACTCTTTTATCAAAAACACGCTAAAAAGATTAAAACGTGAATCAACTCATTCTGAGCTGTAGGCAGTTATCGAAAACGCCGCAGGAATAAACAAAAGTAAAAATAAAATTCTTAAAAACCATGGTGATGAGAGACAACAGCCGCTGATATTTGCATAGATCGCGACCACTACAGGATTCTTCTTTCAGGACCAATAGATTGCCTGTTAAATACCATACGTAATTGAGGTATTAATAAAAAAGTGTAAAAAAGCTAAAGTGTTCCCCTGTGCATAGCACCACGCCATGAAGGCGTATAGGGGGTGTGGGGGTAACGCCCCACACTTTCTTGATCCGGTCGTGAGTGGGGGTGATGTGATCAGCATCACGCCCCTGACCGCCTTTACCCCCCAGGGTTTCCCCAGGTACCCATGTTATTCGACGCTGGGTAGGCGCCGGGGCCGCTTCCACCGTTAGAAAAGTTCCCGGATTTGAACCGGCCGGGGATCGAACCCGGGACCTTGAGCATGGTAGTCAGACGCGTTACCGACTGAGCCACCGCGGTATTAATGCAATACCTAACATTGTAAACTCAAAGTTTCAGTAGCATAACATTTCATTAGGTTGAAAATAATTTTTGAAAAGGGAGTGCTGATGGAGGTGCGGTAGAAAATTCCCTAGTACCGCCCCTGGGTATCAACGTATTATATATATATATATATATTATCGAGAAGTGTATAACAATGTGCACATTACTATCAGGTACGGTGTGCAGGAATTTTAGAAAAGGGACTAATTTTTAATTTTGATAGCCACTTCCAAATTTTAGCATCTTTTCAAGCAGTGACGACGATTAGGGGGGCAGTTTCCTTCCCCGTACTTTTTGCGACTTTTGCCCCCGCACTATGATAAACCTTATCTAGAGAGAAAGAGAGTGCCTCCATCCCCCAGTTTTGAAGCTATACCTCCTCTAGTTTTGGACCCAATCGCCGCCACTGAGTATCTAGGGTCCCGGATTCGAATCCTGTCTGGACATGGATGTTTGTAAGTATCCACTCATCAATTTCATCATATCATAACCCATTCCCATTTTCGGAAATTAGCCAAAAGGCACAAGAAGCGAAGAAAAATAAAGAAAATCAATCAGCCAATCTTTTCATATTTGGCACTTGCATTGGACAGATTATAATTATCCAATTTTTTTTAATTCAGCTTAATACTTAATTCTCGTTAAATAAAATAAAATGGGTTTTTATTCGGCAGTTATATTTCATTTCACTAATTTCCGCGTTCCCATGTAAGACCTTAAAATGGGCCCATGAAACTGACGTTGAACAACCAGAATTCACTCGTTACAATAAAAATCCTCATTTAGCAGTTTAAATCACACATTCCTGGATTTGTGCCTGCTGCTTGGTTTTTAATTCAGAGGAAATGATGCAATTCAAATGCTCAAATCATTCATGTGATACTCCGCATAAATTCGATTATTGTTGTGTGTGTGTACACTGACTTAAATTCACTCAAACGTAATCTTCATGTTAAGTGGGGAACTTGTGTGCATTTCTAAATTACAATGTCCCCGTTTGGCAGATTATATCCACATACACATACATCCGGGTTTGTTTCCCTTGTCGCACAACAGTAGAGCATCCTTGGGTTATGACGTAACCTTAGAATGCTGTTATTGTTAAGCCAAATACCTAGGTTGTTAGGTTAAGCTAGCTATGTTTGGTTATCTTAGCATAAATAATATTTTTTAGTGTATTTAAACTCATAGAACCAAATCTAATTGATCTAACCTAACAACATAGTCATCCCTCGTTTGACGTCAGAACACAAAATTGCTCTACTGTTGTGCGATAAGAGAGACCCAACACACACGTATATTCAACAAGCCTGCTTCTTCACACCAAATTCACGCACATTACGTGCCAATATATTTATTTAAGGATACCAGTTCTGAACTGTTTATGTTAATAAAATAATAATAAATCAGACGAACTCGTAAATTATATCTACGAGGCGTGGTGTGCTTTTAATTGCACTTTAATTGTTGCTAATCGCCTAAAAAAATTTACAGCCAAAAAAACATCCAAACACCACGCCAAGCACGGAGCAGAACAAATTTCGGCGTTCCACCGACGTGAGCAACATCGACAGTTACTTACGCGCAATGCTTCCTTCACTTGTTGACAGTAGAGAGCTGCGTTAGTTCGTGGGTTTCATTTTGGGGACCAGAGGCGACGTACGATTTCCACATTAGGGGCTGAGTGCCAGCTCTCATACTCGATTATCTTTGTTACTGACTTGCTACATTGGCATAAAATTTACTTATATACACTCCTAAAACTATTTTCACTTCCTAAAATACAAATTCTGGACGAATTTCATACATAGACTGCTGTGTGCACGACGTTGCTTTACATCATCTTAATGGGGACCTTTATGTGATGTGAGGAACTTGTGTGCATCTTCAAATGACACAAAGTTCCCCAAATAGGTTTAATATCCCCGTTTGGCAGATAACATTTTCACACACATTCAGAGTTTCCCGAAATGCGCATATGTTCCAGGTTAGTTCCCCGAAATAGGGGGAAAATTCAGGTTATTGATTTTGATGAAAATTTAACTTTTTCAGCTCATTCTCACCATCTAGTGTCATTTCTGAATCCCATGGAAGTCCAGAAATCTTAAAAGCCCTCAAAATAAGAGAGTTCCCAAAAGGTGGAAATTTGTCATGTTCCCCAAATTTTCACACTTACAAACCATGGTGAGTGTGTGTGTGTACACACACGTTGATTGTCTTTGAATTAAAAATAGAACGTTTTATACAATGAAAAGAATATTTTATTATTTAATTTGAGTTTCAATAAATTAATATAAATCAGTATGAATGTTTGAAACCTTCCCGCCTGAAAAGATTCTGTGAGCTCTGGACTTTCAAAGTATTTATAACTATATGAAGGAAAAAAATAAAATATCAAAATAGGAATCTCTGTCCCTTCTTTTCTAAATTTTATTCAATACAATTACTGCATATATTTATTCCCATTATTGTGCTTAAAGTAGATATGTCCAAACAAAAGCAAAGAATTTTAATCACAGAATAATTGAACAACGTAACTTGCCTTCTTCCTTCGGATCAAACTCATAAACAGGTGTAATTAGTGTGACTATAATAATTTTGATGATTCACTGCTTCGTCTTCCAAAACTGTCTGTATTTTTTTTTTAAATGAGCCACTGAAGTAATGCAGTTTCCTGATTTCATAAAGGTCTCTGCCTGTACAACACAAACTCACTGGCAAAAAAAGATAAGCTTACAAACTAGCTGGAGAAACCTCCTCCCACTGTGCTGCAAGGGGCACGTGGCCTGAGATGCGAGAATAGCATGAGGAGAGTTGTGTGTTGAAAAATGACAGCAATGCTACAAGCGGACAATCCTCGAGCTTTTAGAACTCGTGGGAACCAAATTGCTGTGGCTAAGCCAACAGTGTGAGAGAACAAAACATGTTAATATCTTTCAAAATGTTGATATTTCTACAAAACTGTGCCGGATTCGCGTTTAGTGGGTTGAAATCTATACGAAATCATCACAAAACAATGATAAGCAAAATCTTGTTGACCAGTGTTATCTATATAAATTCACGACTAGAACCCCAAATCGTTTTCTTAGAATCTACATCACTTCGTGTATCCTAGTAGAAAAGCCTTGCAGAGTATCACCGAAATTGGAAGCATATTATAGGAGATTTTGTCACTAGAAGAAGAAGCAGTTTTCAGCTGTTGAGAGAAACATCCAGCCGAGGCTTAAACTGAATGAACACGAGAACACACAAGGGTCATGTCTCTATGGTGTAGTTTCTAAAATTGTAGTACATAAATTTTAGTGGAAACGTCAGTAGTACAGGTGGCCCGGTTCTAAGCCCTCATTTGGGGCTCGAATCATCATGTGGGGCTCAGTGTTGCCAACTCACCCCACGAAAATTTCACCAACTGATATTTTGAAGCCTTTCACGGTGTATGTTAACCTCACAAGCAGTGTTGCCAACTCGGGCGAGGCGTAGCTTTTTATGGTGTATGTTAACCTCACCAGCAGTGTTTCCAACTCGGCGTAGCCTTTCACGGTGTATAATTTTTTAGCTTTTTTTTGTGTGTGAGTGTACATGTGTTCGGGAGAGGCGTAGCCTTTTACGGTGTATGTTAACTTTACTAGCCTCAGCGTACATGAGAGTTCTGAATTTTTTTTTGAGGCTGGAATCATTATTTGAGGCTCGTCGTAGCTTTTTATGATGTATATTTTGAGGGCAGAGTTGGCAACACTGTGGCCTATTACTGTAGCTTTTTATGAGGGGGTCTATTGCCCTCTGTTTACATCTGGCAACACTGCCGTAGATTGACAGTGTTGTTAAACCTACTGGGTTTTTCACTGTAAATTTTTATTAAAGGACCTGAGGGGGGTCTATGTATTTTTTATGTTTGGCAATACTGTTGGGGGCCTAGTGTTGGCAACACTGTGGGTTTTTACTGTAGTTTTTTATGAGGGGGTCTATTGCCCTCTGTTTATATTTGGCAACTCTATTGGATGTTTTTTTTTGAGGCTCGAAATTATTATTTGAGGCTTGAAATCATTATTTGAGCCTCGTCGGTGTTGCCTACCCACTCTACAAAAATTCTACTATATGATTTTTCACAGGCTAAGCTAACCTACAAATAGGAGTTGGCGGCACTGACTTATAAACCCACTGGGTCCTCTTGGCATGTTTTTTCATGATGTGTTGCTAGGCTATTGAGCATCTTGGCGTATACAATGTATATATTTTGAGAGGGGGGGGGTTATAGCTTTTTATGCTGTACGAATACTGGAAGCTTGACAGTGACAACCAACAGAGTAGGTAAACCTACATCCAGGAACTGGCAACACTAGTTTCTGACAGTGAATTTGAAATAAAATATTAAACAAAATACATGAGTAAGCACTGTGATTACAAATAGTACCAGTGTTATGCCCCCAACTCCAACTGGACAACTGGGGGAAATAATTGTACAACAATTTGTACCTAATTGTACAATACTTGTACCTAATTGTACAACATATACACAGACATAAAAGAGAGAGCCTTCCCGCAACTTACTTCATGTACAATTTATATGATTTTACAACTGTGAAAAGAAAGCATATGTGTTCTGTATGCACACATTTATTCTTATTTTTCGAAGTTGAATGAAAGCACATGTTTTTACGCTCTCATAATACTAACCTTGCTCCACTGATTTTAAATTCCTTCCATCCGCTTTTTTTTCTGTGTTAACGTTTAAGAACGTATAAGAACGTTTACTGAAACGTTTCAACGTTTATATAAGAAACGATAAAACGTACTGTGATACTTATCTTCACGATTAGTCAAACGTATCATTCATTCGCTCTTCATATTTTCCATCCTTAAATTCTGATAATTATGTATTTTATCTAACAACAGATTCAATTATATACCAAACATTATCGAGAAGCAATTCTCAAAACATTATACTAAGATATTAACATTATAATAAGTGTCCTTCCATAGCCATTTCAGTCTTCAAACTGCTTCCAACGGCTTCCGTACGTTGATTCGCGATTAGTCAAACATGTCAAATGTAACTGCTATTAGTAAACGTGCGAGGAAAAATAAGTTTTGTAGAAATTCTCTTCTCAATAAGAATACTATATTACTACCTTCATTATATTAAATATTAATTAATTAATTAATTCTCTAGCACTCTTGATTCTGAAAATTCGTAGTTACAGTTCAATTTGTACTTATCCTGATTCATCTCCATTGTTCGTTTTGGTCTTTTACCATCAGGTTTCCCAACAAGATTCCTGTAAAAATCTCCTTTATTCCTTTCTCATTCGTGCCGGTTTAAAAAAAAACATAGAGAGTTAGTTAGTTAGTTGTTTCCCACTGTACTATTTCAATTTTTGAATAATCACATGTTAGTTATGAATGCATCGTTGACATCCTGTCTGATCATATATGTGTTTGGGCTGAGGCTCCGTATCTACCTGCAACATTATTTCTTTTCTTCTTTTTTCTTGTTATCTGCTTTCTATATTTAACATTAGAAACAACACATTCCTATTAACAATATTTCATGTTATGCAAAACATTTAAGTTTTATACACCATCAGAGGTGTGATTGCAACAAACGTTACCACTACGTCATCCGACAAAAAAAAGCCAGAATCGGTATTGTTATATTTTATTGCTCAGGTCATTTCATTTTTTTAATATGTATAGCTATAGTGAATATACTAACTTAAGCCCTCAGACTCGTAAACCAACAAATATACACACCTCTGTTAACTGAATTGTATTTTGGGGAGAGGGGGACAATTGTAGCTGTTGGTGCAATACACTTTGAAGTTTTTGTTTTCTAAGTGCCACACATCAATTTCATCATAATTATCATTATTCATCCTCATCGTTGCCATTAGCCTCTTTTTTTTTTTACAAATTTTTTCGTACTGATATCGCCTTAGCAGATTAACAGAAATCGTCTAAAATTTGAACTCGTGACACCTCCCAATACCATTGCAAGCTTACTTGTGATTGTCCCCCTCAATTATTCAAAATACCTCACTTTCATATTCAAATACACACAAGTAAAAAAGTTCATATCACATTAGTGATTTTAAATTTTATTCTTGGGGCCACTTTCTAACATTGTTGCCTGATATTAAAATAAGCGAAAACACTCTGCTATGCTTAATAAAAAACAACATCTATTCATTTCCAGATTGTACAACTGTATAGGTCGAGGTTCATAAGCCTCATCCATCTCATTCTAGGGACTGCATATTTTGTATACAGTTTTTGTAGTGGAATCAAAACACAGGTTGTTAAGAATATCGTCAGTAAATATGAGAATTCTTGCTGTGAAATTTCTATGCTGTTTAACCTAATAGAATTCGAATCTCTGAGAAAGCCAAGTACTAAGCTTTAGCATTCCATATTAGCAAAACCTTTATACGTACGTATTTATAACCTCAATTTACTAATCAAAAAATAGCCCCTAACCAACCAATTAGCACATTTATATGATCTTCTATAGAGGAAGAGGACATAACATTTCCGAGCCGGTATTATTAATGTGACATTCTTAACAGGTTAATGCATCAATCTTTAAGCAAACACTTAGGAATGTTTGAAATTCAAACAATTCTTGTGACAAAAAACAAATAATTAGGAAATTCTTTTTAACCAAACAATCAACACAAATCTCTCTTTTTTATAGAGAAAAAAAAAAGCATAACATTCCTGAGACAGTAATGGTGAACACTGTCGTTTGAAATTAGAAGAAGATTAATCACACGAGCATCATCATCGTCGACATCGCTTATCCTGACGGGGATGCACGACATGTTTATCCAACGTATAGGAATACACGTTGATAATTAAGCGTTTTCCTTCTGCATCTCGTGCTCGTGTTTCGAATTTTGTTGTATCAGAAATAGTCACCGGGTATTCGATGCCAGACATTACACTTTCAAAACTCGGACTCGTATTGTTTGTAATATCCAACCCACTGTGGATTATTTTTGCAATAAACAGGATGCAGTGCAGCCAATATACACAAAAAAAAAACACTTGTTATCGCTGTTCTGTAAATTTAACACAGCCCTCTTGTGTTGAATGTTCGGTGGAAGAGGCATAAGCTAAGTACGTGTTGCTAGAAGGCCTTCGTCGTTGCAAGTCATCCATAACCCATTCACTAAGAAATAAGAAAAAAAATATTGACGTACTGAAAAAAAAAGTTGACTTGTTCACCGAGTTCACAGATGTTTACTCATTGATGACTCCGTCGTTGTCGTCTATCAAAAAAACCTAAGTACGTTGGAAACAGTGAGAGAGTTATCGAAAAATCTCTCCCCTTGTCGAGAGGCGCGAATTCCACGCCGCCGGAACGGACGTTCCGCCCGGTACGGAAGTTAATGTTTATCGCGGCGTCACGAATCCCACACCGGCTGAACAGAAGCTGATCTTCATGTGTATTTCTCACAGGACACGCTAAACGCCACGTGCATACGCAAGGCCATGATCTTGCGTAAAAAAATCAAAAAATTTAAAAACGATAAGACTTTACCGCCGGGCAAACTGCTCGAAATAGACGTCAAACAGAACACGGCTAAATTAATAATAAATAGTATGCACAGGTAAATATACAAATTGAAAGACATCCCCGAAGAGATTCGCCCCCTCACGTCAATCAATTTTACGTTCGAAGGCCGTACGGGAAAACCTTTACTTTTTTGGTTGGGCACCACGCACTCCTGGCGGGGTTATGGGGGCCAGGAATCCTAAAAAACAACAATTATTATTATTTTGTCTGTTTGCTTGCGTAACAATACACGCGCACGCGTGTGTGTGTGTGTGTGTGTGTGTGTGTGTGTGGCACATCGTTCCCCCGAGAGAGAGAGGTTTACAAAGGTCACGATATACAAACATTGCCGGAGTTGGAAAATTACGATATGGCGCATTCGCTCATTACTGTTGCCAGCTATAGGTTTTTCTCTCTCTCTAGCCCTTGCCAAGTAAAAAAAAAAGGTGTAGGTAGGAGTTGGTAACACTGCGAGAAAATGGAGCTCATGCCTTACAAGAGAAAACCATTAAGACGATCTTCACTTGATGACGTTGAACCCGTGCAGTGTTGCCATCCATCCATCTCTCTCTCTTTTATGGTAGTGTCGGTTTTCCTTGTTTAGTGTGTGTAGGTTGACAAAAATTGCTTTATGCACTGTAAAGCAAGCCTCAAGCAAAGTTGCCAGCTCCTTGCTTTAGGTTAGGTTAGACCAAGAAAAAAAAGCTGTAGGTAGGCTGTCGGTTGTTTAACTCTTCCCTCTCTCTCCCCCCTCTCTCTCTTTTTTTTTTGTAAAAAACTATGGCAAAAATACCAGTAGGTTGGCAACCTTGCTTTATGCACTGTAAGGCAAGCCTCAAGCAAGGTTGCCAGCTTCTTGCTTTAGGTTACGTTAGACAAAAAAAAAACCTTGGTGATTTTTTCGAGTAAGATGTTGGCAACACTGCGAGAAAATAGGGCTTATGCCTTACAAGAGCAAACCATTAAGGCGAGCCCCACCGAGCTTTACTTTCGGGTGTAGTGTTGGCAACACTGCGAGAAAAAAGTTGCCAGCTCCATGCTTTAGGTTAGGTTAGACCAAAAACCTTGGTGATTTTTTCGAGTGAGGAGCTGGCAACACTGCGCCATCAAGTGAAGATCATGCCTTACGAGAGAAATCCATTAAGGCAATCCTCATTTGATGTTGGTCAACTCCCCCACTCCTACAAAATCTGACATGAAAGCAGATAATACGCTTAAGTCTTATTTATATATAATTTTCACGGACGTACAATATTGTTAAGAGCGTCAGTTTCCGTAGAGCTCTCTTTTTCCATCTTCCCTCTATACAGTGAAGCTGTAGAAGACACAATTAGCTAACCTAGCATACAACATACTTTCCTAATTAATATGGATATTGTCACACATTCCTCTTATTTTATACTGTTGTAAATGGAAAAAATTATGTACGGTAAATGTTTTGTACATTATAGGGAAAAAATGCAAAATATCCCCCAACTTTAATTCGATCCACCTCTGAATCGAATTTTTTACATATTTTCACGCCGCCATATGTTGTCCTATTTGCTTCTTTTACTTGCCTTGCTTAATTAACTCTCGCTAATTAGCATTTTTTTTGGAAGAAGTCAAATAGAACAACATATGGCGGTATGAGAAATATGTAAATTAAAGAATATTTTAGTAATATAAGGGCCCTAGCAATTAGCTTCGTCGACTAAGAGTACTCTTTTAAACATCTTCAGCTATCGTATTACTACATGAAGACGTTTAAAATGTTTGGGTGTTGAAAAAGTTTGACCCTACTTTTTATTTCTATTGTTTGCTAATAGATGGCGCTAATAGTACCCCCTCCCCTCCCTCCCCCCTCTTCTACTCTGCTGTATGACAAATAGCACAAACATAAAAATCAAGATTTTGGAGAGCAAAACATAAAATTTGCATGCATCTGATGTCGAACTAGGAACTTTTATCTTTCGGAGAGTCAACATTATTTTTTTACTCAGTCGTCATATAACATGAACACACGCAAATATTCACATGTGCTTTTTATTATTTTGTGTTCGGTAAGTACAAGTATATTCTTACATAAATTATTGTTTAATTTAATAAATTGTAAACTCGGAGCCTGCTATACTAACACTCCTTCTGTCTATTGAAAGCGAATGTTGCGTGCATACGGAAATAACACAGAAAAAAAAGCGGATGGAAGCAATTTAAAATCAGTGGAGCAAGGTTAGTATTACGAGAGCGTAAAAACATGTGCTTTCATTCAACTTCGAAAAATAAGAATAAATGTGTGCATACAGAACACATATGCTTTCTTTTCACAGTTGTAAAAAATCATATATAAATTGTACATGAAGTAAGTTGCGGGAAGGCTCTCTCTTTTATGTCTGTGTATATGTTGTACAATTAGGTACAAGTATTGTACAATTAGGTACAAATTGTTGTACAATTATTTCCCCCAGTTGTCCAGTTGGAGTTGGGGGCATAACACTGGTACTATTTGTAATCACAGTGCTTACTCATGTATTTTGTTTAATATTTTATTTCAAATTCACTGTCAGAAACTAGTGTTGCCAGTTCCTGGATGTAGGTTTACCTACTCTGTTGGTTGTCACTGTCAAGCTTCCAGTATTCGTACAGCATAAAAAGCTATAACCCCCCCCTCTCAAAATATATACATTGTATACGCCAAGATGCTCAATAGCCTAGCAACACATCATGAAAAAACATGCCAAGAGGACCCAGTGGGTTTATAAGTCAGTGCTGCCAACTCCTATTTGTAGGTTAGCTTAGCCTGTGAAAAATCATATAGTAGAATTTTTGTAGAGTGGGTAGGCAACACCGACGAGGCTCAAATAATGATTTCAAGCCTCAAATAATAATTTCGAGCCTCAAAAAAAAACATCCAATAGAGTTGCCAAATATAAACAGAGGGCAATAGACCCCCCTCATAAAAAACTACAGTAAAAACCCACAGTGTTGCCAACACTAGGCCCCCAACAGTATTGCCAAACATAAAAAATACATAGACCCCCTCAGGTCCTTTAATAAAAATTTACAGTGAAAAACCCAGTAGGTTTAACAACACTGTCAATCTACGGCAGTGTTGCCAGATGTAAACAGAGGGCAATAGACCCCCTCATAAAAAGCTACAGTAATAGGCCACAGTGTTGCCAACTCTGCCCTCAAAATATACATCATAAAAAGCTACGACGAGCCTCAAATAATGATTCCAGCCTCAAAAAAAAATTCAGAACTCTCATGTACGCTGAGGCTAGTAAAGTTAACATACACCGTAAAAGGCTACGCCTCGCCCGAACACATGTACACTCACACACAAAAAAAAGCTAAAAAATTATACACCGTGAAAGGCTACGCCGAGTTGGAAACACTGCTGGTGAGGTTAACATACACCATAAAAAGCTACGCCTCGCCCGAGTTGGCAACACTGCTTGTGAGGTTAACATACACCGTGAAAGGCTTCAAAATATCAGTTGGTGAAATTTTCGTGGGGTGAGTTGGCAACACTGAGCCCCACATGATGATTCGAGCCCCAAATGAGGGCTTAGAACCGGGCCACCTGTACTACTAACGTCATTTATACAAAGAAGAATTATTTTATCTTAATGATGTATATGTCATAAATATATAGATGTTCAGAAAATCTGGTTATAGATCATGTTCTCGACAATTATTATCCTTGAGTCAGTGATATATATATATTTTTCGTTCAAAATACTGCCTTCATATCAGTCTATTAAAAAATAACAAATTTTATTTGCCTACAGTTGTAATAATTAATTTAAGTAACTACCTACTCATGTATCAAATTTGAATTGATATGTCACTTACATAAGTATGTTATTCTCAATCACTATAGTAAAAATAAGTAACTGAGGTAACACTGCTATGAAAATCATTGAATGATGGAAATCATAATAATAAATAACAGAATCTATTATCCAGTAAGTACAACTACCATACTAGTAGCTTCTTTTGAATATTCACATGGTTGTTTCAGTTTTTTTATGCAGATATAGCACAAAAGTAGTGAAGTAGTGAGTAGCGCACAGGAAGAGTGTAGTGAGCCACATTTTGAGAATGTAGCTGTAGCGAAGCTACATTTTGGGCAAGTTGCTATAGTTGTAGCAAAGCTACTTTCAAAATGTAGCATTCCGATCACTGAATGGAAGAATTTTCACCTGCCTTTTCTTGGTTACATACTAAGGGGCACATGAAGGCACATGAAGGCACATTACCGTAGGGTCCCGCATATTCTCGAGCTTGGTCATTTTGGAGGTGATACGATCAGCACCATGCTCCAGCCACCTTTTTATCGCCAGGGTTGTAGTAGAAATGAGAAAGCAGAAATGTTTTGCATTCTGCGTATGTGACAGTATTCTTTGGATATTGTCCCTCAAGTATCTGTTAACATCCTAACCTGCAGTTTTTTTTTTTTGTTTTTTTTTTAGGATAAACTAGTTGAAGGCTGCGAGTGGTTCCTGAGAAGTAATGTAATGAACATATCACAGAATGTGCATATGATGTTTCTCGGGGGGAGGGGAGGGGAGAATGATACAGAAATTTATTTTATGAATGTTTACGTCATTGTGACCATGGAGTGTATTTTGCAGACTAACGAGGATCTGGCATCTAGACACAAGGCCAGTATAATGGTCTGTGGGGTTTGGGCTGTGTCCTACGTATGTGATTGCCCTTTCACAAATGTCATCTATTCCCATTGGGTCATTTTCGACCCATTGCACACTTCAATATTCTTTTGTTAACTATTTATTTTGTTACTAATTTATCTTTCTTATATATGAGTTGGAATTAAAGTGCATACTATAATTTTCATAATTGTTGAAAGTGGATTCTGATTTTTCAAAATTATGATATATGCAGTTGGTGTTGAATTTGGGAGCACACTGATCATGGGGAAAGCTATAATAAGGTAAAGTGCTCCCCTGTGTTTAGCACCATGCCATGAAGGCATATAGGAGGTGTGGGGGTAATGCCCCACACTTTCTTGATCCGGTCGTGAGTGGGGGTGATGTGATCAGCATCATGCCCCTGACCACCTTTACCCCCCAGGGTTTCCCCCAGGTACTCATGTCATTCGACGCTGGGTGGGCGCCGCAGCCGCTTCCAACGTTAGAAAACTTCCCGGATTTGAACCGGCCAGGGATCGAATCCGGGACCTTGAGCATGCTAGTCAGACTCGTTACTGACTGAGCCATCGCGGACACTGGAAAGCTATAATACCATTGTCAAAAGAAAATTAAGTGCAGTTTTATTTTCCCATAATTTACCAAATTCTTTTTATAATATGATTCCTAAATAATGCTAGTTGTTGTTTTAAATTACAGTTTTGTGACATGTGTTCATTATCTCGAACAATGATGTGTTTTCATCAGGTTGGTCGTTTTTGATCCAATGGGAATATCGTTGCTAATGGAGTAATCACATTTTATGTCTTGTCTTCTGGAATACTTCACTATATTCTACTATTTTTTTAGGCTTGTAAGGTTTGCATGCATACTTCATACATTATATGAATTTATGCATAATAGACCATGCAGTCTAATGCGTAATGCTTTGGGCTCTGGTTCAAGTCTCCTGGGGGGAGTGTACCAACTTTTCTCCAGAGATTTCGGACTGTGCATGGGACCAGTGGCCACCCACAATCGTGAGGAGATTGGAGAGCTACAAATGACAAGCGTAACCTGCTCATGCAAACCTAGAATGAAGACTGGGGGCTCGTCGTGGTGACCACACGTCACCCCATAACAGTTTGGATGATTTCCCACATCGGATGAGTGAATGAGTAGGATCAGGGGGAGTGAAGTCTTCAGTCGGTAGGTGGGCCCAGGACCTCAATGGACTATTGCACCATGGGTTATTATTGTAATTTCCAAATTTATGAATTATTATTTTATTCGACTTGAAATATACTATATAGGCATTTTTGTCATTTTTTATCATGAAGAAAAAATCATGTTACTCACTTGTACAAGAACATGTGTTTCTCTTTACTGACAGACCTCTGTTGCTACGCTAGCTGATATACTTGATCACTTTGAAGCGGAACCACAACATAGAGAAAATACTATATTTCTTTGTCCTCTTGAGGCAAGAGTGGAAAGTAATACTGACAACTGATAATTTGCCTCGCCTCCCAAACTGACAAGTAGAGCTTTGCTGCTGGAGGGAGAGTACAAATCAAAATGCATGATGTTATTGGATTGAAAAATACCAACATAGGTGGCGTTGATCGATTAGACCAGTGTTCCGCAACCTTTTTTTACTCACGGCACACCCCAGATGGGCCTAGACTCAACACGGCACACCAAAATGTCTGTCCCCTCAAAATCATATGAATCTTAATATAATTACGAAATATTACGTCGTTATATAATCAATTATTATTATTATCATTGTTGTTGTTATTATTATTATTATAAAACATGAATAGAGTTATGCATTTATTACAAATTTATTAACTTTAATTCACTGTAGAAAATACACATTTCTAATACGAATTTTAAAGTAAATAACTCTACTCATACTTTCAATGTGATACTTGAGCCTCCTTAGCTGCACACAGACGGCTGATTCGTGGCGGAATCGTTGACAAAGCAAGCCTCATTTCTTCATCGATGGATTTGAGTCTCTTTGATGTTTTAATTGCAGTCAACGTCGAGAAGCCCAGTTCACACAAATAAGTAGTTGAAAATGGTAATAAAACATTAACTGCCATCTCGGAGATAGCGGGTATTCACTGCTTATTGACAACCAAAATGTATTCAAAGCCGTCTGTGTGCAGCTAAGGAGGCTCAAGTATCACATTGAAGGTATGAGTAGTTATTAACTTTAAAATTCGTATTAGAAATGTGTATTTTCTACAGTGAATTAAAGTTAATAAATTTGTAATAAATGCATAACTCTATTCATGTTTTATAATAATAATAATAACAACAACAATGATAATAATATAATATCAATGTTCTGTCTGCTTTCAAATCTGCCAGTTCCTCTTGTAAGTGTAAAATCTTCGGAAGATATTTCGAATCCATACTGAAAGGATCACGGACCCAGTAAAAATATTCAAAGCTCTCTCCAAAATATTTTTTGAAAGTCTGCTGCAAGAGTACTAAATGTTCTTTAATAAGTCCATCAACACCTTGTTATCGTCAGCAAGGGGCCATACAGTTTGGAACATCTCAGACGATCCATTTTCAATTGTCTGTATCCACAAGTTCAACTTATTAATAAATCCTTGAATCTTATCCATACTGGTCAGAATATTTTCGTTTCTACGTTGCATTTTTCTGTTTACTTAATTCAAGTGTACGAAAATATCGGAAAGATATGTAGTGTGCTCTGATCCCATTTCTTGACACACAACGTTAAAAAGCCGCATATTTAGGGGCCGCGATTTGATGAAGTTCACGAGTTTTACTACTTCGTCCATCACAATTTTCAGAGGAGATGGCAACGACTTAGCAACAATGGCTTCGCAGTGAATGATACAATGGTCGGTTAGTAAGTTAGGATTTACTTCGCGTACTTTACCCACGAATCCTTTCACTCGGCCTGTCATACTAGAAGCGGCTCTGTCTGTACAAACACTAACGCAGTCCTCCCATGTTAATTCATTACGGACCACATATTCATTAGTTGTACGAAATATTTCATCACCGGTTGCTCGCTCGGGTAGTTCTTTGAAAAAAAAAAAAAAAAAAAAACTTGCAATTACATCCTTTCGATTGCTCTTTATTTTCTTAACAGAAAGGAATGTTTTGTTGACAAATGTTGTTTTAATTTACTGGGAACCATAGCAGCATTACTGAGTTTTTCACCACACACAACACACTCAGGGATTGGGCATGTTTCGTCAACACACACACAAAAAAACGTAAGATAAATAGTTATCACTATATTGCCGGTGAACTACTTTCTGTTTCTTTTTTTCGGGCACGATGGTTTCACTACTTGCACTCGAGGACGGACCACTCCGTACAAGCAAATTATCCATATCGAAAAAAGAAAATATTAAGACTGGTGTAGCAATCCAATATTCGCACTACTGCAGAGCACAGCTGTGATAGAACTGATCTGAAATACTGTAATTGTTGTCTGACAATGTGTGGGTCCTTCCGCGAAGGAAAAGAGCAATAAAGTTTAAGAAGCGCCGATAAACAGGCACAAAACAGCCAGCCGTACACAAAAGATGCAGTGTTACAAACAAAGAACTTGCTTTAATAGCTCTACAGTATGATTGGTGCGGGTCGCTAAAAGGCTTGCTAAAAGTCTTACGCGGCTTTCTTTGCGGTGAACACAAAGCTTGCTGCCTGTAACCCAACAAACCGGCCCAATATTACAGGCGAGAATACATATAAGATGAGCAAACTATAACAATATTGAGTAAATAAATTACATTTAATTTCTATGAAAATATAACAGTTATCAGCAAGAATAAACAAGCACCTTCTTACTTAAAATCGACAATTAATTTCTTACAATATTACAATAATAGGTAAAAGTTTGCGTCACACCTTTCACCTTGTGACGGCACACTAGTGTGCCGCGGCACACCGGTTGCGGAACACTGGATTAGACCTCAACTTGGAGTACTCTATATACAGGGAGGTTATTTCAGTCGTTCACCGCCAGCGTGTCGGTCGTTCGGCGGACTCTTCATGCAACAGGTCCCGGCAAATTGCGTTCAGGAAGTCCGTAACAGAAACCGCTTGTTTTGTAATGTTTCCACTTTTCACAATTACAGTTACAATTACAATTGAAATAAGCACGTACCTTGTCGCAAGGATGCTGTGTGTGTGTGGAAAAGGTGTCCTCCCAAATACAAATATTTCTGGCACCTTATTTCTGACAGAAAATCTTAGATTAGACATCGTTACTTTATCGTCAGTTGTCAGAAAGGGAAGACAGCATCCCGGCGCATAAAGCAAACCGAAAGCGCAAAATGATATTTGAAAGTAATAATAATGATGATCACTAACCTCCTGTGTTATAAGAGATGTTGAAAATGACCTCCTTTAACAGCAATACAACACGTTTCTTAGGTTCAAGAGATCCTGTCTATCGTAATTCCCTGACCACTTTTCTGCAAGAATTCGTTTTCACGTAATTATCGTACATAAAAACTCTCTGTTCAAGACTATATTTGTTTAACGACATAACTAATGAATGAATAACAATTAACACACAATAAAGCACTAGCCATGAGTAGCACATTACAATAACACAGTATAAGCAACACGTGTACTGATAAACGCAAACAGAAGTGAACATGAACGTACACTGACGTCTGGTAGCCGACAGTGTTGCTAACCATTTTTCGGCAATGTCCCTACAGACGTAGTCAAAATGTCCCTACAACTGACCAAATGTCCCTACGCCAAGTAAAGCGACTAAAAAAATTATCACCTCATGAGCATGCAAAACAGAAGATAAAATATACACATTTACTTACCAAATCTTTCTGCTCGGTGCTTCCACAATTAATGAAGGAGCGAATTTACATTTGCCTATCCTAACTTAACCTAACCGTACCTGGAAGCGGCCCCGGCGCCTACCCAGCGTGAATAACATGGGTACCTGGGGGAAACCCTGGGGGGTAAAGGCGGTCAGGGGCGTGATGCTGATCACATCACCCCCACTCACGACCGGATCAAGAAAGTGTGGGGCGTTACCCTCACACCCCCTACACGCCTTCATGGCGTGGTGCTATGCACAGGGGAACACTTTACCTTTTTTGTACCTGAATGGTTCGTGGGGCTATCCGTCAATGGTTTGTTGGGCTACCCGTTTTTCGAGCCCAAATTTTAACTATGTTTGCCTTGCCTAACCTAACTTAACCTAACCTTACCGAGAATGCTCAGTGGGGCTATTCCTGAATGGTTTTGCGGTAATTGTGATTACGAACCGATAAAAAATATTTTTTTCGTAGCACTTTAACATCATCGAAGACGCCATTTTAGTATCCTGCAATTTTATGATTGATGTAATGTTGCCAAATTTACCTGTAATCAAATCAGTTCTTCTACATCGTGATTGTCGCTGTCACATGTAAGCACGTTCTTTGGGCAATATACTGAAATGAATAAGTTTATTAATTAGCCCTCCTGCACACTCCACCTAACAATCTGTATAACATTAACAACTTTTTTACTGTTCTCTTCCGCTATTCTTACACAATCCATGCTCTCCAAGTATGAAATCAACAGTGTGGCAACGCTGTAGACAGCGTAACTAATTGTAATTTGTTCATATCAACAAATATGGCTACCATACTTGTATACGGAGAATCATTGCGAGAATTGAAATGCTTATTTTACAACTTCTACACGTTAATTAACATTTTTCCCCCTCACCCCAACATGTTAACTTGAGATAAATCATCACGAATAATTATTTCGTGAGTATAAGACGTAGCATAGAAATTAAAGAAGGGTCCGGTATTGTAAATTCTTGCCTTAATGAATAATAGGGGTGTGCGGGACAGAATTTTTTGGGTCGGGACGGGATCGGGACGGTAATTTTTTTAAATCCCGACATTCGGGACTGAAAAATTTGCAATTTCCCGACCAAGTCGGAAAATTTTCGGGACGGGAAATGTTCGAAATTTCCCGAAGCACTGGAAATCTTGAATTTTACAAGTCATTTTCACTTTAAGTGATTGTTTTTGCATTTCTAGAATAAAAACTTACAATTTTCGATAAGTTCCAGAAACTTACAAGGCAGAAAACGTCGAGAATTAACGACTTTTTAAAGTAAAGGATCCCGCACACCCCTAATGAATAACGTTGAGTCGTTTACTGTTGATTATGTTATTTGAAGTCATACATGCTGCTGCTGTGCAGAGATAGATGTTGGTTGGTGATGCTGTATTTCCTGCAGTCTTTAACAATTCTGGTCCATTTTATTTCCCTTTTTTGTTTTTGTATCACTTAACATTGAAAATATTCTTTCCGTTTCCGCTTTAGAATGTGGCAATGTTAGCACTATTTTCGTTTTTGGTAACCGATAACATGTTCCAAAATTCTGATGGAGATTTGTTAGTTAGTTCTTTTTTCTCCTCTTCGCTAAAGTATCCAGATAAACTAATTCATAAAATGTCATTTACCAAGATTGAAAAAAGTACCTACGTTTTCCCTCATTTGGCAAAATCTGTCCCTACGTTCCTACGCGGGCGAAATTTAGTGAAAAGTCCCTATGCTTAGGGACATGTCCCTACGGTTGGCATCACTGCCGACACGTGCAGTATGAAGCGCCCTCTCGCGGCTGACAACTCACCCAACCCCCAATAAGCTGCCGGCGCTGTCGCGACAACTGAGGATAAAGTAGCGATGACTAATCTAAGATTAGATGTCAGAAATAAGGTGCCAGAAATATTTGTATTTGGGAGGACACCTTTTCCACACACACACAGCATCCTTGCGACAAGGTACGTGCTTATTTCAATTGTAATTGTAACTGTAATTGTGAAAAGTGGAAACATTACAAAACAAGCGGTTTCTGTTACGGACTTCCTGAACGCAATTTGCCGGGACCTGTTGCATGAAGAGTCCGCCGAACGGCCGACACGCTGGCGGTGAACGACTGAAATAACCTCCCTGTACTATATACGAACTATATGTACCCCAATAAGAGGTAAAATGTTGTACATTCCATTGATTTCTTGGATGGTAAATTGTTGTAAATCGGCTGTTGTAAATTCTTAGTTCCTAGCTCAACATGCAGGCTACAATGGAGATGTGTTACAGTTTAGAAGAAGTGTTGCTACAGTGACTTTGGCAGGATATGGAATAACAAGAGATTCTTCGAGTAGGCTTTCCTCTCTAAGCACATTCCGAGAGCCACCATCTAGCATAAAGTGCTTCAGAATAAATCACATGATCAATGAGAAGGAATATAGGTAAAGATGTGCCAGATGCAAAAACAAAAGAAATGGGTATTGCAGCCAGTGCAATGTATTTCTCTACGATAAATGTTCTAAAAATTTTCACAAGAAGTAATGTACTCATGAAGTGAGAAAAGATGTGTGATATTACAATACGCTATATTTTGTGTATAATCAAGTAACTATTGATATGTTTTATTTTCTTGTGATATGCTGCCAACAGAACATAAACCTGCATAACAAAGTGAAAAACTGGACATCAAATATATGTGTTTTCTTTATTTATTGGTATCAAAGTTGGAGAAAGAATGAATGAGTGTGTGTGTGTGAGAGAGTGAGTGAGCGAATGAGAGAGAGAGAGTGTGAGTGAGTGAGTGATTGCATGAATGAATCGCCAGTGCCTATATTGTTACGAATTTTATCCCTATTTTCCCATTGGGTCGACCCATGCAGTTAGCATCGGTATTCCTATTGTGTTGTTTTTGACCCACCCTCCCCTAGCCTGAAGACAAAAGATTTTCCATTAGTTTTGATTTTCTGATGATCAGTAGTCATAATAGAGTAAAATACATAAATTTGAAAAAATTGTCAACATAAAATAATTCGGGAATATATGGGTTAACACACCTTTCATCCTTATCTATGTGATTACTCAAAAGTGGAAGAAAAGCAAAGTAAAATAAATAAATCAATTGGTCATTGTGTCCCTGCGTTTTTCAATATTTCTTCCTGATCGAAAATTATGAAACCGGAGACCCTATGTTCGATTGATTGATTTGCTTTAGTTTACTTTGCATCTTGTGCCACTGTGAATGGACACTCACAAATACATGCACAGGCCAGGATTCGAATGCGTGACTACTCTGCCACTGGGGCCGGCATCTATTTTCGAAACTTGGGTAATATTTAAGAGCTTATTGTGTTCGTTATTTTTTTCTGGTCACTCCAACATTCGTCCTTATTGTTGAAATTAAACAAGAGGGATATAATATGGTCATAAAAATAGCAAAAATACCACATGACTGTCACGTGCTGAAAGAAATGACCTTCTTTGCTCATTTTCTTTTTATATTTGTTTTAGAGCTAATGACAAAAGAGAGAGAGAGAAAAAAACAAAAAAATTGACAACCTATTTTCATTAATGAAGGAAGTAAATCGCCAACTCAGAACCTGAATTCTTGAGAGCTCTTCTGAGGCCGAATGACCAAAGAAATAAACGCTGTGCTAATTCCTTGATGACTCATGGTTAACATTGGTCATCTGTGTGGTGTTCACTACTGACAGCTGTGCATCTCTTCCTTAACTTGCATAGAGTTTCAGCATTGATGCTGCAGTGTTTCCAATTCAATATCGGTTTTTGTTGTTTTTTGTTGTAAAAGGTGAGGCCAAAAGTGAGGCCTTACATAAGATTTACACTGTACACTGTACCTTGAACATGTAGTGTGGAAAACGACCCAAGAAAAACTGGTTCCTGAGATGGATGGCAACATAGACAGCAGTGCGATAAATATCGCTGCTAATTTTCTTATGAAAGTAACGTAGCATAGTTACTTTTTGGAATATATTGTGTAGATTTGTTTGTCTTGAAAGGCGGTACATGAATTGATGGAAACGGTTATATTTGTGGAGTGATTTGCAGTCATGAAATGGCATTAATTTGGAAAGAAAATTAAAATAAAATAATTAAATAGTATGCGTAACACAAGAAACATAGCAATGTCATTCCGGACGTCAGGTGTTGGATTGTATACTAGAGCTTATTTCTCTATGGTATTAGAATAAAAATAGTATCCTGAGAGATATTTCATACCGAGGTGACAAACCACAATTGTCGCTTGGAAGCAAGCAGTCGGAAATCAATGCAGACTTTCGAACCATAGGGACACAAGCTCTGACTACACTGTTTCCTCAAGGAGATTTTAGATCAAAGATACATTCAGGAAACGATACGGGGATATCACACCAAAGTGACATGGGTCCTTCGATCCATGGAAACATTCATACCAAAGCAACACACGAAACACATTGCTTGGAAACAAGCCAATCAAGAGAGCAACATTTCACATCGTTGCAGCATGATGGGCAGCACAGGCCAGCATTCGGTTCGTGAAATCCTCAAGCAAAAAGTTTTGCGTGCCTCTTGTCGCTTTGGTGCGCAATCTCCCTAAAGCAAATCAGTCATTGTATCATGCATGTGTAAACAACAAACCACGGCAACACAATGCAAGCTATTGAGGAATTGGCCCAGTTTGAGCGACACACAAACGACAAAGCACCATGTGTGGCTTATCGTGTCAGCTAGATCTGTTGTTGTAACGTGCGGTTTACTGTGTCATCTAGATCTGATGTTCGCACAATTAGCAGCAAATGCTTGCTGATAGACTGAAGACACCATGTTGCTTGTCACTTAGTTGGGAACTCTCCCTGTAACACGTCGCTTCGGTCTGGACACCCTTCCTTTAAGGAGGTTTACGACCAAAGTAACCAGTAGCACGTGAATACGACATATGAACGTGACATTTGATGTTTGGACCCTCATGCGCAATAAATGCTATTTACAGTCTGGAAGTGTCTGTGTCACTAGTCACATCAGTGTGAACATCCCATGTCGCTTGTCCCATTGGTCTAAAAGTTACCTTACACTCATGCCGATGGCAGTAAGGAAGTATTGTGGGTTTCTCCTTGTCATTTCAAGCAATCATCATTATCATCATCACCATAATTAGTTTCAAGTGAAAGAAAAGAGACAGTAAATATCAAAAATACAAATGCTTCAGTGTGTATATCTTTAAAAGAAATGATGATGATGATGATGATATTATTATTATTATTATTATTATAATGTTGATGAACCTAATTCATACACAAAAATTTAGTTACGAAGAGCATTCCACGTGTATATTTTTTCCTATATTATTAATGAAAATAATTATAACAGGACATGGTTGACTTGTCGAGAATGTTTGTAAATATATTTGCAACCACTGTAACAAATATCATAGCAATTATCACATCAGGGTGGCTACAAACAAGCAGAAATGAAATTCCCTGACTTTTCCAGGTTTTCCAGGACAAGATTTACATTTTTCCCTGACAATTACAAACTAAACTACATCGATGTTTTTGCAAATGGAAATAATAAACTCATACAGGTCCATGCATGATTTTGCTAAGTACCAATATTATCTTCTATTAAATTGACTTAATTTCTCTATTCTCTATGATTTGAATTCAAACAGCAAAATAGTGAATTTGGAAAATTATTACAATTCACAAGCTAAGGAAGGATTATGGAATTTTGTCATACGCAGTAAGTTTAAAATAAAATACTTGATTATTTTTAAAGTTAAGACTAAATGAGATAAGAGTGAAGAGTGAATGATTAAGAAATACAATTTGTAATTTATCAGTCTCCTTATACATTCTCGGTATTATATGTTGATATTTCCACTGAGGTTTGAAACCCTCTTCTTGCAAAAACCATGAGTGCGGAATCATTTTTCGATGCATAAAGCTACTTCTCTCTTCTCTGTAACGCAAACAACTCTTGCATATAAGTGAAACAACGGAATCGAACAAAAGAAAGTGTCATATTTCCTTACATTATCGATGGGATTTCTGCTTCAGTACAGTATATCCAAGTGAAGTGCTGTGAAACTGACAACATGCAGTTATACCATTAATACTGACGAAAAGGGTATGTAGGTATTAGAAATTTAACGCAAGGAATATATAGAATTGCATTGTATAGGTACCTGATTTACTTAAACCAACACATTTAAACAGGAAAACACTAATAATAAAAGCTTCTGAAAATTCATATACGTGGGGCATCCAGAAAAAGCTCCAATGGTGCATATACTAATTTCGGTGTCCTGATGAAGTATCTGTAGTTCATATTTGGCGGTCACTTGTTAAAATTGTACATTTACGTGTACAACTTGTAAAATAACCTGCGATTTACCACGGTGATTGTCCATACACAGCAATTCGGAACCATCTTTCTTTCGCAATTAATTAGCGAATGGTCTTCCTTTACGCACAACAATCTTGTTGACGACAGACAAGGAATGCCTACATTGTTAGGTTAGGCCTGTTAGGTTAGGTTCCATTAGCATAAATACAAAGAAAAATTAATATTTTAGCTAAGAGAACTATACCTTATCTTGCCTGTTGATTTCTTCATGTTGGGAAAATGCCGTCTTCCGTGGAGCTATTGTTCTTATGGTAGGGTTACGTTACGTTAAGAAAACATAGTTTATTTCATTTTTTTCTCGATTTCCATACTTGACCGCCAATTATTACATGCAGATTCGTGATTAGGAGTTCACAATTAGTGAGTAGGCGAAATTTCATAGAAATTGGAGAGTGGTCCGGTATTGTAAACTCGTTCCCAATTTGTAATATGTATATTGTACTGATTGCAAGAGATTGATCTTTTACTTTTACTGGCATCTTCATTCTAGGTGAAGGCAAAGCAACTTCGGCTCTACAATCTACATCTGGGTCAGACGAGAATTGTAAATTGCCAGTTTCATGGGAGTAGTTTATCTGTTATTTCACGTCATCGGGCAAAAATTGAGAATAGACTGTTAGAAATACATGAAAATCAGAAGCTTATTTTGGAAAATTTGAATCCAACATTGATATCCTCAAATCAGCCCTTGCCTGAAAATCTAAAGCTTCCTTGTCAAACAGAGGATGACATTCAGAGGGTGGAAGAGTGGTTACTTTCTTCTCCTGAGCACATGAAGCAGATGGTAAGTTGACATATTTCCGTGAGTGAAATCATTAATGTCAAACTTTTTTTGTGTGTGTTAATCGAGTAGTTAACATTTTCAGCATAATTGACTGTAGCTCAAAATGGTATGTTGTAATTTAAGAGAGATCAATTACATTCTAAACTCCATGTGCTTCTTTTACTTCAATATAAGTTTCACTGTAAAAATCATGCAAATTGAAGTATTTCAGTTTTCATAAAAATTTTGATCTCCGGGAGACGTCTCAAATTCGTTTATTTTGTTATTTTTCACATTCGTACTTACCTATTATGCATTGCTAAAGATTCTTTAAGGTGGGATTTCGCTTTTTTGACGAAAATAATTTCAATTTTGCACATATCAAGTAATTATTGTTCGTTCCTTTTTCGCTTGCGTTACACACAATATGGTGGGCAAATCTTGACTAACGTTGTCTATCGTCAGTGGGTATGCAGTGTTTCCAACCTTACTAACCAAAAAATAACTACTTCCCTAGATAAAAGAAGGGTTATCTTAGTTACGGTAGGTTAGGTTAACATAGTTAAAAAAAAAGGGTTACATTAGTTACGTTACATTAACTTTGTTAGGTAAACATACTCAAAAATCATGCACATCAAGATGCAGATTTTCATAGGTTATGTAACGTTAACATAGTTACAAATATGTGTGGTTGGAAACACTGACCGGGGGTTACGTCATGAAATGCTCACAACATCTGGTTTATGTAGTGGAAGGAAATAGAGGCAACAGCTTTTGTGCATCAGAGAGACAAACATTAATCTAGAAAAATACATGATTTACCGGCCAAATAAATTGAACGATGGAAGAAAACACTTCCATGACCTTTCAAAAGTGTACAGAAACTCAGTTCCGTTGTGTAAAATTCAAGAAATACGTTTCCCGGAGATTGAAATTTTACGATAAAATGTGTACCTTGTATCGCCCACAGTGCAGTCAGTGCTTCTTGATTGAATTAATGTTTCGTTGTAGGAATCATACATGAGTTTCATTGGAGGCAAAAACCTACAGCAAATTGAGTGAAGAATTCTGGATAAAATATTTTCTAATGCATTGGCAGCAAGTCATAACTGGACTGGAGAACACAACAAAATACCTCTCCGACATTTGAAATTATTGGAACTTGTACCAAGTAAGTTAGAAGGCTGTTCTTTTTTTCTTTTTTCAATTGGTGACTAAATTTGGCTGTAGGGCCATTACTTGTTGATGTAAAATCCAAATAATGTACATGATGGAAAGTTTTGGAACATTTAGTATTAACAGTAAGCATTCTTTTACATAAGTCTTTAAAAATCCTCTAATAAGGACATTACAAAAATGTATTCTGAGAAGAAACATTTTTATTTAAAAAAAACTTATTTGTTGTTTAATTTTACCATTGTTTTTGGTATATATATTTTTTTTACTTCAGCTGTCTTATTTACTTAATAGGAAAAACTAATATTATTTCATGTAAGACTGAAGTATTCTGCTTTTACTAGAACAGTGTTCATAAGTGCAAACTCATTTGTCACATTTCAGCAAGCCTGGCTCAGTTAGTTGAGCTTTCACTTTATATTCAGAAGGTAGTGAGTTAGATCTCAGATGAGGCCAGGCTAGCCATGCAGTTTCTTCCCTGCAGTTTTACATGACTCACACGAAATGAATATTGTGGCAAATCTCTGTAATTCATTTCTCATCCTTTCCCTACCATATAGTCATGGGCTTCCGGAAGGGGGCATGCCTCCCCTGGAAAATGAAAGTCAACAAAAAATTATGTATTTCACACATATAATTTCATTTTAGCCTTGTTGGCCCCCTCCCCTGGAAAAAAATACCTTCCTTGCCCCTCCCTGGAAAAATTCCTGCAGATGTCCATGCATATAGTATAAGTAACTGTCTAGATGTGAAGGATTAATGTCACCCCACATGGATAATATGTGAATATTAGTTTCCTTTCATGGGACAGGGAATAAGTTTAATCCTCATACTAAAGATAGGCCCAAGTACACATATCATATGGTATGTTACATTTGAGTTCATCCATGGATCTAACAGTTTGAATTGTTTCTAGTTTCAGTTCGAAGGAATTCATGTACAACAAATGCATCAGATTATGAAATACACTCAGTGATACAAAGCTGGTTCCGCTTTGTCAAAGATAGAAATGGCAGCGGGGAGCAATGTAGAAAGGAAAAGGCAACTGCAGGAACATCAAGATATAAGTAAACAAGTAAAGACTGGTGATACTTTTTCAGCAAGATATGAGAGACGAGTCATTTCTAAAGCTGCAGAAATTATAATGAGTGAATTTCATGAAGTCCCTTCTGTTTCAGGATCTACAGACATAATTCAAAGTGGTTCTGTTGTTCAGACTACAAGTTCATTTGACTGTATCAAATCTATACTTTTGAATGAAAATGAGAATTGTATTGTGGGAACAACCTCACCTGATGATTGCTTCTTAATGAAAGATGGTGGGTGATGTTGTTGTTGTAAACTCCATTGAAAAGGATTGTAGTAATGATGGTTTGTACATATAATTTAAATTGAACATTTTCATAAACAAATTAGACATTTTCACTTCACCTCTTCCAAGCAGTAGATTGTTTATGTTTAAGTTAAAAGAATGTAAGAACAGAGTTATTGTATCCTCAAGTTATTTACATAAAAAGTATATTCGTATATTCTTACAGCAGATTTCGCTGACACATCAGCATTTGGATGTATTCCATTTTGTAATAATAAGCTATTCTATTGAAATGACATTGTGTTCTTTGACACCTAAATTGTCAACCTCTTGCACCTTTTTTCTTTCAATAAATACAATAGCATCTTGCTACTTTTTTTGTAATGTATGACTGTAATTATAGTATATGTAAAATTCGTTTTGCTTATTGGCTCCGCTAAGAAATGTTTTACTTTTATAATGATAAATACATAAGTTTTTTTTATCATTCCTTGTATTCTTCTCCAGTGTTTGAAAATGTCTTAATAATATAATCTTAATAAATTTTTATACATACAAGAAATGATGCAATTGTTTGTAAAATATTCATTAATATTATAAAGAAACTTGCCAAAAGTATTAACATTGGCATGTTGGTTTTTGGTTTGAGTATTAATGGTTGGGAAGTTTTTCCACTGTATTGGCCCAATGCTGGGAAATAGATTTGGTCGGAAGATTGTTGGCAAAGTTTTTCCATTGTAGTTGGGCCAACGTTGGGAAATGGGTTTGGTTGTGTAACGTTTGCATTATTTTTGCTTTACAAACATTACACATTCAAAAAAAAAGTGAAGAGAAAGCGACGTTCCCTTTTTTTTTAGCCATCGGAGGTCGCTTTACCTCACGATGACTTCTGGTGCTGCCTCTAGCGGCGATTTCGGCCGCACTGGCCTGCTTGTAAAATATGCTGCTCGAGTTAGTCGGTGTGTGCGTTCTGCCTCTCGCAGCTACTTCCTACTCCCGCTCCGAACGGCAGGTGCCTGACCTTGGGCACGACGTCTAATCCATCGTCGGCAAGAGATACAACTCCACCACTGTCTTCCGAACTGAAGCCTTCCATTCCCACCGTTAACACGGAGAAGCCTGTCGAACGAGTATACTGGAAGGATGGCGTGGGGTCTTGGTGTGTATTGAACGTTAGTGGAGGTATGTACAAAAGCGATCTCTTTGACTGTGATATGGAAATGGTGATTACATCTTACGATCTTGCCGTTCGTAGATAACGATTGATAATTTACCTTGACTTTTATGGAACCTTGAGTAACGAATTGTATAAAGCGAACACTAGTTCTTCTTCAGTTATCCCCCCCCCTTTCTGTCTTTTTTTTTTTTGTTTCTCTCGGCGAACTTTTCTGATTAGTGTTGAAACCAATGCATATATTGGTGTGTGTGTGTTAAACAAAGAGAAATAAGGAGCCAAGGGAAGAAGGCGTGTGCATGCACGTATGAACTTGTACTATACGTTGTTGACGCGTTTTATATATCTGATATTCTCAAAGAATCCCACGCAAAACGCAACAAGCTGCATAATTGAACTATTTAATAAAGTTTATTCACGCAGAGGCAGCGTATAAAGACTGACAGTGAAGCATATCATTTTGATCGCCCAAAGTTGTGTCAGTGAAGTTAAATGCGCGCACGTGCGCACGTGATACTTACACCAGCAGAAAATTGCGATTCTTGCCAACGAAGCCCCAATTTTCTATCTCGTAGATTAATAACCTCCCTGTCCCCTTTTGGTAGCACTACCGATGCAATAATGTAAAAGAAACAATAATAAAATAGGCAGCTGGTGCAATTTAACAAAAGTGAGGCATTTGATTAAACTTAAAGAGAGGCATTTGATTGAGTATAAAAGGAGAGGCATTTGATTAAACTTAAAGAGAGGCATTTGATTGAGTATAAAAGAGAGGCATTTTATTAAGCATAAATAAGAAAGGCATTTTGGGTTTAGACAAAAGAAATAGCGGGTACGCTGTATATGCAAATTGTACTTTCAAGGTAATTTAGAGACACGTATTGGTACACGCCAACTACGCGTGGTGTCTCGCTCCATCAAAGAATAAGGTTGTGATTTACACTGTATTTTGGGTGCATGTTCGTGGTTTGTTAACAAAAAGGAGAAGTTACGCGAGAAGATTAAAATAGCGCGCAGGACGCGCAGGTTATTGTTAAAGTCATATTGATTGTTAATGTTGTTCCCAACTCAATTTGTCGGAGATTGGGCATACTCGCAAGGTGTATTGTTTCAGAACCTTGAATATATATATATACATATGTTAAATTGAATTGTGGAAATCATTTAATTTGCCTTGCTTACGTGCACTAAAATAGTAAGATTTACAAAAGGTGTACTGGTTGAAAACCCAATTTGAAGTTAATCTTAAAGAACAATTATTGGAGTACGCGTTTGACAACGTTGGAAAAGGAAAAAGGATATTACGTCGGGAGAACGTAAACTTAGAATATAGATTACAGCGGAGAAGGCAAGCACTGCTATCCGCTGGCGAATCCCTTCGAAACTATCGCATAATTGTGCATAATTCATAAGTTTCTTTATTGCAGGGTCTCCTTTTTGTCTCGTGCTTCTTGCGCTTGCTTCCCGTAAACTCTCGCAGCACGGTGCAGGAAGTACGACACAAGAAGATAAATGTTTGTAGCGTGAAGTGTGGACGTTAAGATTATTATTTACCTTGTACGCGTTCGCAGCCCAGTCGTTTCCAATTGATCAATTTGTGCGATCGCGTTTGACCACACACGCCACGTTACAGTTGGGAGATGGTTGGCAAAGTTTTTCCATTGTAGTTGGGCCAACGTTGGGAAATTGATTTGGTTGGGAGATGGTTGGCAAAGTTTTTCCATTGTAGTTGGGCCAATGTTGGGAAATAGTTGGTTGGGAGATTGATGGCAAGGCGGACATCACCAACAGTTCGCCAACCGTTGGCACAAAAAATTTGTAACCATTTACCAACGTTGGCCCAACCTTTGTGTGCTACATGGGTAGCTTGATATGATGCTGGGTGGGCGCTGGAGCAGTTTGAATAGGTGGAAAACATCCCGGTTCTCTCCTACAGGGGATCGACCCCGGGTCTCTCGCATAGTAGTCAGATGGCCTAACAACTGAGCTCCATTATTACTCGCCAATAGTGCGCACTTAGCTTGGTAATTCAAAACATATCTCGTGCGACAAATACTGAAGATGTGGCTAACGTATGACGGTAGATACGCACTCTATCTCCTGTTAGAACCCTGCCACTTTGCTCTGTGATGCAAATGGTTTTGATAGAAGTTGAAAAAATCGTGGGAAATAAATGATTTAATGTGGTTGTCGGAATTATTCCATGTATGTACAACTCTATAGTTTACTCTTGAGTAAAATGTTGGAAAACTTGCATGTTCTATGTACACAAACATGGCCTAGAAAAGACAAGGATGTTAGATTTCATGGTATTTTTCGTTGTTTTAGGACATTTCTTTAAAAAAATCGCTAAAAACGCCAACAATTCGCATTTTTTGCCAAATTCACATTATTTCGATATTTCGAACGGGCGAAAAATGTGTCCAGACATTACTGCACATTCCTAAACATAATTTCGCAGAAATTATCGTTTTTCACAGTTTTGGCGTTTGCGAAAAATTGGAAATTATTTTCTGGCCACCCCTCGTATAAATCAGTAGATGGAAAGTGAAAATTTAGTAGGGCTGGCAGAGAAAAGTCAATTCCTGAAGGAAGTGATTTGCTGTTATGAATTAATGATTCGAGTAAATATGATATTAAAATATTTACGTATTTATTATTAGTATTTTATTTCATAATATTGGACATTAACTTCACTCAGTGAGAGATTTAAGACCATCTCTCACGAAATTAAACAGACAGGACAGAGAGTGGCGTTAATTTCATTGCAATACTAATGTTGCAGTAAATTTTCGGTTGGGAGCATGCACTTGCCAATTTTTAAAACGTTCACCAACGCAGATTTATGTTTCACTTTTTCGTGATATTATTCAATATATATCCCGTTTGGTTGGATTCTTCTTGATATCTAAGAATATTGGAATGTCATTGTAAACGTATGTTAACTTGTGCGAAACCAGTAATGCGTCAGGATGATGAAAGAAAACCTTCGTAAGCACTGCTACATTCAATAAGGTGAAGTGAGCCAGAAGAGTAACAAAATTCCAGCAGCATATTTTCAGTCTAAAGCTCTTCTTGTTTATGCATGCGATTTTTGTTGGATGTTGCAGTCCATGCAATTTCTGTCGCATGTTGTAGTGAGATACTTTGTCGGGTGACAATATTCGACAAAAATCGTATGTATCAATGGAACATATTTGTTTCCATGTTCCTTCAGTTTGCCCAACAAAATGCCTTACTACGACGTCCGACAACTATCGAACGGCGCCACCTGCTCTTATCCCCTCCATCTGTTGACAAGTCCCCTTACTACTCCCATACGGACAAGAAAAAATGATAATTCAATGCATTTTCCACGTAATATTTAGAGGCTTAACCTTTACTCCCCCGATGATAGAATATTGTATCATCAGAGTAAGGTCGTACTCGCCCGATGATACCATATGGTATCATGGTGCTGATTACGAAATGAATGTGCTTTTTGGACCTTCATACTCTTATGTTTGGATGGAAACTCTTGACACAGGTCTGGAGCAAGCCTGGGAAATTGATATTGATGACCAACCTCCCCCCACTCCGCAACATATCCATGCCACATTTCCGAACAGAGTTTCACATTTTGGCTCATTATTCAACTTGTATGGCACCCAGGAACATGAAACATGTTTCAATTTCTTTGGAAACGTACATTCTTTGAAGAGAATACTAAGTTTTGCACCTTCTCCCCAAAATAGTGAGAGAAGAGTAGGAAAACTCCAGATTTTTATGTTGTTTTTTTTTCATTGAAATTCGGTGGTCGCGCCCCCAAACCCCCATTTCTCATTTCGGTGTTCTGAATTGTACACGGTTGCATGCTATGATGTTCTAGCTGCAAACCGTAACTTACCCAAGTAGATTTCTCCCATAGTACCCAAGTTATAACAATTTTCCTCCAAACATGCAAATTACCTATTTTTCGTAATTTTTTTTTTTAAAAAAAAATCAGATTTTGGCATATTATTCAACTTGTATGGCACCAAAGAACATGAAAAATGTGTCAATCTCTTTGGAAACGTCCATTCTTTGAAGAGAATACTAAGGTTTGCGCCTTCTCCCCAAAATAGCAAGAGAAGAGGGGGTAAAATCCAGATTTATGTTGTTTTTTTCATTTAAATTCGGTAGTCGCTCCCCCCAAACCCCCTTTCCTCGGTTCGGCATTCTGAATTGTACACGGTTGCATGCTCTGATGTTCTAGCTGCAAAACAAAACTTATCCGAAGTAGATTGCTCCCATAGTGCCCAAGTTATAACAATTTTCCTCCAAAAATGCATATTACCTATTTTTCGTAAAAAACAGTTTCACATTTTGGCTTATTATTCAACCTGTATGGCACCCAAGAACATGAAACATGTTTCATTCTCTTGAGAAATGTCAATTCTTTGAAAAGAATGTAGCAAACTCCAGATTTTTGTTTTTTCCATTGAAATTCGGGGGTCACCCCCCCCCAAACCCCCTTCCTCGGTTCGGCGTTCTGAATTGTACACGATTGCATGTTATGATGTTTTATCTGCAAAATAAAAAAATATCCGAAGTAGATTGCTCCCTTAGTGCCCGAGTTATAACAATTTTCTTCAAAAGACTGTTCGAAGTCAATGAAGACGAAATTCCCTGACATTTCCCTGACTTTTTTTGACACCTTTTCCCGGTTTTCCAGGTTTTCCAGGTCTGTCGCAACCCTGCACATTCATAGAAATGCTTCATGTAAAAGAATCAGACATTGCAGCGAAAACTCCATTTACTTCCATTATAAGCAGAGGAATACCATGCAGTGGGACTGACACCAGCACCTCTAGCGGTATCATATCTGAGTGGAACCTGCCAGAGAGCCCAGAACAGTGCTGTTCTCCACACTATGTATTCAAGGTGCTGTAATACAGATAGAGCTAAAATTGCAAGCATTGACATAGTGGACATGTACAATTCAATGCCCATAAAAACTAGCCCTAACTTCAGTTAAAAGATGGCTAACAATAAACAAAGTCACTGCAATAGAAGTAACCAAGGCCACCAAATAACTCAAAATTTGCTTAAGATTCAATTATTTTCATTTCGAGAAGAATATCCACCAACAATCAGAAGGCTCGTCATTGGAAATCCACTATCAGCTCCCATAATTAACATAGTTACGCACCTGGCAGAAGAAAAAAAAACATACCCCTAGCTTCATAACTGCAATATGCAATACATCAGGTATGGAAGATATGTTGACGATCCTATAGTCTCATACAAAAAAACAGGCAAAATCAATCATCCTAGACCTCACCATCAGCAGCAGGATCTAAGGAAATCATAACCACTATATTCAGAAAACTGGATGCAGGCAATCAATATAAGGCTACTGTGTGACTGAACTTCTACCAAAGAACATTCTTCTACTGTTCCAGAGAAAGAATATCTAAGGGACAAAAGAGCAACCATTACTAAAATATCTCTAAAGCATGGATACACAGAACCCCAACTTTCCATATGGTGTAGTAAAGCAGAAATTCAGGTCAGACAGCCCACACAACCACAACCACTCCCAACAACAAGAATAAATGGTTTGCTCCAGTACCATCCTATCACATCCAATTGTCTTTCCACAGCCCTTCTCCCCTAAAACATTCAAGTAACACACAAACCAACAGCCAAAATAGCTGACAAACTAAACAAACACAAAAGATGCCTCCTCTCCTCCTTCGACAACCCAGGTGTCTATGATGCAGTGTGAGGGCAAAGCTCATTACATCAGCAGATTTATCAGATCAAACAATGAGAGAATTCAACAGTGCTTAACAGATGCAAAAAAAAAAAAGTTCTTCCCATCACTGGACTTGCAAAACAAAAAATACAACTGTCATAAAAGAAAATAAATGGTACATATCAAACACAAAGCATGCACACTCATAGACACTAAAATGAAGGAAACACATGCCATCATGCAGTAGTGGAGAAGCACACCATGTGTACTGCAGCTTTCTTTTCTTGTGTTACATTAAAATGAAACTGAATATGGCCAGAAATGACAAAGAAAAAATGAAGAAAAATATGAAATTTGTTTTGGACATCATTTTGAAATTGTTCTTAACTTCCCTCCTTAATCAGTCTCATTAAAATAAAATAGTTATTCTGAAATAATATTACCAGATAAATTACAGTTAACTAATACTTTGTGCAACAAATAGAGATAAGCATTATCTTACCTTTTACACAAACGAAACACCAATCACCATTGATGTGATTTTTTTGGTTAGTTTCAAAATGTTTGATGCATAAAATCTCTCCTTCTTTTTGATCTACAATTTCGGTACCAGCAGGAACACAATACCCATCTGGAAGAAAATATAGGTTAGTAAAAATATGAAATATGGAAGCATTTGCAACTTGCTTAAGAGTGCTAAGAACACAAAGGCTAATTTACAAAATGGAATAAAAAATTAAGAAGTAAAGGGCAACTGAATTCCCATCCTGGACAATATACTGTATCTGGAAACAAATTCCCACATTTTCTACTGTGTTAAGATGCACTTGAAATACAAGGGAAAGAATTTACATAAATGTAACTGGGATGGGGGTTGTCAATGGGCATGCAGTTCCAATCACTTCAAGCACTGTTCATTATTGGATACATAACATGAATTATGTTACCAGTGAAGAATATTTCTGTATGTAAATATTCATGTCCATAAGCATTTTGAATGAAGAATAAACCCCTAAATCTACTGATGGAAGTACTGTAGAAACTAATTGATTTCCCAATATAAGCAGTGTTCAAAGCAAGGAAGGATGCAGGGGGATGGAAAACCCCAGGCTAGAAGAAATTTTGCAAGGCATCCCCCAGCTGTGTCATTGTCACCATGTTAAACCATAGGAGCCCCACCCCCCTCCCCAGCTAATCCCAAGGCTCAACCTAAGCATCTCCTTAGCCAAATTTTCTACTTCAAGCATTGAATATAAGTAATTATACATAGGTAAGTCCTCACAAACGTTCATGAAAAAATAGTAAGCGAGTTACAGACTTGAAAACTGCTTTCAATTTCCAAAATAATATCTACCAACATTGATAAACTTATCCCATCCCTTTATCAGTCTCCCAGAAACCTGCTGCATAAAAGTCTTTGGGCTGCTGACTCAGCCACATGATCAACATATCCGCGAAACGTTTGCAGCCACCATGCGCACAATTTTCAGAAATTCAAAAGATCATTCATTATGCTGTAGGCTCAACCTTGAAAATGCCCTATTGCAGTTGCTATGCTATTGTTACTTGCCTCTCAGCTCAAATCTTCTCCTCACCTGTACCATCTCCACATACAGTTCTTGAGCACAGACACAATTTTTAAACTGAGCTGCTCATGCATGTGACTGCTAACTGAATATCATCAAGCTGGATTGTGATGCCACCTAATGATGCCTTTAGAAACTAGTCACTACTATTTTCAGCTATCGAACATCATTTTGTCACATATTTACCGACTTTGCCCCATAAAATGGATAAACTAAATTAACTTCTACCATTTTTAATCTTTGAGCCATGGTGGTCTAGTCAGTAGGGTGTCTGACTGCCACACAGGAGACACAGGTTTGATTCCCGGGGTGAGTGATCTAAAGTCGGATTCTTTCCGGGCTTGTCCCTCTGGGGCTCATTTAGCCTCGAATAAATGAGTACCTGGTGGCAACCCGGGGGGGGGGGGTAAAGGCTGCCAGAGAATGGTGCTGATCACATCACCCCCAAAATAGCTGAGATCGAGAGTGTGTGTGGGCCCTCAGTGTGCCTTCCCTTTCGGCATGGTGCTATATGCATGGGGAACTTTACCGTTTACCTTATTTTAAATTTGATTGAAGGAATTCCAATACAGCAAAAAAATATACAAAATGGTTTCTTGGACATATTAAATCCTTTAAGTTGCAGTTAATCTAGAATTTGAAATCTACATTTTGCGTTACCCCCCACACCCCCTATACACTTTCCATGGCTTGGTGCTAAGCACAGGGGAGCACTTTACCTTTTTTTTTACATTTTTGTATTACTTGATGTGATAAATATTAACTTCATGCACTTTTGTTGAAGGAAGAAACTTACAAAGCAATCACAATGATGAAAGTGGAAGGAAGAAAGCAGTGTTGATGCAAGCTCTATCTGCAAATAATTTTTTCTTACCTATGTGATATGAAGTTGGACATTTGACACAGGTCACAAGGTTCAAATGTGTGAAAGTAATCTTTACATCTTTTGATATGCATGTATGGCACACATGTCTGGGGCATGTAACTGTCTTCCCACTAGACTGTACATGTGGAAAATTCTTCAAGCAATCCAGATGGTAGAACTTATCACAAACTTCATTTTTAAGTCTGAAGTTGCAGCTGCATTCATCTCCTGTGTGTGTTTGACATACAAAACAGACACGAAAAATTTCTACTTTCTTCTCTGTCTTTTTTGCCATAGCAGCATTACGTCTGGCAATAGCCTCTCTCTCTCTTTTCCTAGCTCTCCTCTCAATTTTCTGAAATTCGCGTATTATACTGGGATTTTGAATTTCAAAAGGAAGATCAGGAAAATTGTTCCAGGTGGGGTAATGTCGCTTTAATGGTTCATTCAACATAGACCAATTACTCTCCATAAATCTAAATAGTTCCTCCTCTGATGCTTCGGGATAGTCAAGAGCAAATCTGTCTTTTGTTCTAAAGTAAAAAGCTCTAAAGTCACCTAAAATTACATGCACACTTCTCTTCTTTACTGGAGCTACATCTTCCTTTTTAATTGGAGTTCCACTTTGATTCACTACAATCTTTTTTATTGGTGGTCTTTGTTGATGTTATCTCCCATTCTCTTCAAAGAACACTTTGCTAACTTTTGAGGCTCTTCATTTGACAATTTCTCTATTTTCACTTTTACACCATCTTCCTTCCTGACTTTTTTTACACTGTCTTTCTTCATGTCTGTCTTTACATAATTTTCATTTACATCTTTATATACATCATTTCCCTTCATGTCTTTCATCACATCAACTCCCTTCCTGCATTTCTTTGTATCATCTGTCTTCATGTCCTTCTTTAAGTTTCCTTCCTTCATGGCCCTCTTTACAGATGGAGATTCAGATGGCTTACTCATAGCTTCACCTTTGGTTTGTTCATTTGTCTCAACAACAATTGCATATTTCTCATTAAACCATTTCACACGTTCATTCCTGCAAGAATATACATAAAATTTAAAGTTCTTACATTTATTTATGTACATGTACATACAAAGCGCACATCCATGCATAAATCTACAAATAACGTGAATACTAATTATATATGGGGCATTCCATTATCACGGGTGGGACATTTTTATATTAAGGTAACTATTCTACTGATAGTTAAGCAACATTTTTCTTATAGTTTCTGTGTAATGAAATATAAAACTTAACACTGTTGATAAAACATAAATACCCTCAAAATACTTTCCCAGATTTATACCCCTAAGTGGACAGTTTTGTGTCACATGTGGGACAGACAAAACACAGCGTCTTTACTATAACAAATTTATTTTAATTTCTGTGAATTGTCGAATGATGAAAAGTAAGTTATTTAAGACAAAGAAATAAGGTAATTGATCTTAGAATATTCCAATGGAGTTGAGGGGGAAATGTAACAGTAAAAAGAGAAATTGATTGCTTTTTGGTGTCACAATAGAAAACAATAGAAAATCAAAAAGTTAAAATAAATAGAAAATTTGTACCGGGTGGTCCAAAAGTCCCGGAATGGTGACATATGGTGAGAAATACAAAGCGAATTGACAATATAGAGAAAGTCTCCAATTTTGTTATTTTTCGGTATACTAACTAATTTTGGCCTCCTAATCACGAATCTGTTGTAAAAAAACCGGGGGTCACGTCTGAAAATTTGAAAAAAAAGCCAATTGATTTTTTTTTATACATAGGTGTATATGCGTAGTTTTACGAACGAAAATGTAATCTCCTGTCATTGTCTCCAACCACGCCGTTGTTTTACAAGAAAATGATTTATTATGTTCAATTCTAGTACCAACCCTATTTTTGTCGATGAATTTAGGGGTGAAATGAGTGCTAATGGAACCTAACCTAACAGACTCAACCTAACAGGCTCAACCTAACCTCGTGTGGATGGTTCGTGGGGCTACCCGAGGATGGTTTTTGGGGCTAACGTCAATGGTTTGTGGGGCTACCCGTGGATGGTTTTTGGGGCTACCCGTGGATGGTTTTTGGGGCTAACGTCAATGGTTTGTGGGGCTAGCCCTGGATGGTTTTTGGGGCTAACGAACAATGTTTCATCAAAATGTACAATTTCCAGACGTGACCCCCTGTTCTTTACAACAGATTCGTGATTAGGAGGTCAAAATTAGTTATTATACCGAAAATTAACAAAATTGGAGACTTTCTCTATATTGTCAATTCTTACCAGAAATACACATCGAATCAGAAAAAAATACATGTTTAATAAATGAAAGAAAGCTATTCAATGATACCACACTTGATTCCCCACCCCTGCCCCCTGGGGGGGTGGGGTGGGGGTGACTGTCTAATTTTAAATGGCAACTCAACTTTTGTATTGTAGAATCGGAAAGAGGACTTCATTCAGAGTCCAACGAGCTATCAACCATCCTCCTAGCTCAATTAGGAAAGAGGATATGGGAATTTTAAGTACCCCCTTCCATATACTCTATTTTAAAGTCTTGACGTGCAGATTCCAAATCTGCAATCTCTTTCACTCTAGCTCAATTAGGGTCAGAGCGTCCCTTTCAAATTTTTTTGGTTTATATATATATATATATATATACATACATATATATATATATATATATATATATATATATATATATATATATATATATATATATATATATATATATATATATATATATATATATATATAAAGCAAGGAGGGCCAAAAGGGCTAAAAAAAATCAAAGAAGGAGAAAGAAAACACTCACCGGACAGTGTAAAAATTCACAATTTTTGCTAGCTTAGTAGCATCATCGGTGTGAGATGAAAGAGATGGAACGGGAAGTTGGGGCCCTGCAGAGGTGCCAGGTCCCCGTCGAAGAAGAAGCAGTGCGTAGAACAAAAAAACACTGTTTCATCACCAGGCTCGTCGAAAACTGTGAGTGTGAAGGATGAGTTGGGAGGGAGGGTGGGAGGAATGGGATGGCTTGGGAGGGACGGTGGGTGAGGGGTGGGCATTATAGGCCCTCTCCCATCTTTTGCAAACAGAGGTGTTGGCTGGTTGGGGTAGGAGATGGATGATCACTACCTGGAAGCAGTCGTTGAAACTGATGTTGTTGTGGTTGGTGTGGACGGCGACAGTGAAGTCCAGGTTGTGGGTGGAGGAGCGGTGATTATTGATGCGGAGGTTGAGGGCCGTTGATGTTTCCCCCAGGTAAAAATCACCACAGATGTTGCAGGTGAGGATGTAGGTAAGGTTTGAGGCATGGCAGGTCCCTTTGGGATGGAGGGTAAATTTGCCAGTGGCCGTGTGCACCTGGAGGGTGTGAGAGGTAATGAGGATGGGGCAGGTTTTGCACCTAGGGTGGTTACATTTGTGGGCAGGGGGGTGTTGGGTGTGTGGTGAAGGAGTGTTGTAGACCAGGATATTTTGGAGGTTGGAAGGGGGGGGCATTTGAAAACCACTCTGGGCTTGTCGGGAAATATGTTTTTCGTTTCAGGATCACTGTGGAGAATGGGAAGAAGAGAGTGTAGTGTGTGCCTGATTTTGTTGAGGTGGGGATGATGTTGGGTGATGACTTCAGGTGGGTTGGTGGCAGCAGGTTTCTTGGTGGTAGTGGTGTGTGAGGCAGCTCGCGATATTTGTATCCTGACCAGGATATCCACGGTTGACCAGGGCTTGGTGTAGGTGGAGGTTATAATTCTGGCGGGAGGTGGGTGAAGTGTTCAGGTGATGTCCCCTGAGGGCCAGAAAGAATGGAATGGCTTTTTTGGTGTGGAACAGGTGGGAGCTGGAGAAGTGTAGGTATTGCATGTGGTTGGTGGGTTTTATGTGGATAGAATAAAGAATACAAATTTTCTTCCTCACTTCCCTCACAATAAAAGCCATTTTTTGAATGGTCAGTTCTTTCCGAGTGTTATCTTTGTATATCTGTAGGTTTATAAAATATATATATATGTAGTATAAACATATTCACATAACTAGAGTAGTTTTGCATACAATTTTAGAGTTTTCCAAATTTCATGCAAATTGGAAAAAATTGTAAGAGAATTTGAAAAAAAATCCAATATCGTGGATCCGTCTTTTTAATTTTTTATGCTATCAAAAAATGAAGGAGACCCTATCTTGCAATGGATGTAGAGAATAGATGTGCAGTATTTTGTCTAATTTACTCAAAAATCATAAGAGGTATGACGAATCGAAAATTACCAACGAAATGGAAGTTCAGCCAATTTATTTATTCCATTTTTCAAAATTTTGAAAATCTAGCATCATATTTGCAAACAGCGACATGGAGAACTTTTGAATAGGAACATCTGCAACAATACCACAAGGATTAACACTGCTGTTAAAGAAAATAAAAAAACAAACGAAAAATAGGTCACTTCCGTGTCTATTTTTGAATGAAGTCAAATAAGTATGATACTATTGTGCAAATATCTGAAAGCCATTATTGTCACCAATGCAGGGCCAAAATGTTCAAAACAGATAATTTTAGCAAAAGAATAGGCGGATTGGCAACACTTCTCTTTGAGTCTGCTTGAACAACAGACCCTGCCATGCACAACGAAATATAGTCCACTTTCTAGCTTGCAAAAATAGAACATTCCTTCAACGCAATTGTAATTATCGTACTCTAGAATTATCATAGCCAATATTTAGTATGTAAATGAACTCCAAGTTGTCATAAATACACAAGACATGACAATTTTTACTCTGGGTACAACATGCATGGGTAAAGGCTGGGCAGGCAGGAGGGAATTTCATTTTGTGCGAGATGGATGTGTGTATTGGCTACGTTACACACTGCAGCGGGAAACTGTTGAAAAGCGGCGAGAAACAAATTGTATTGAATGTGTTCCCAAAGTTTTGAGAGAAATATCCAACTATGGTTATCCAGGACGTGATGAAATTGACATCTGAGTTTACTGGTGTGTCTGTTAAGAGTGTAAAATCTGCACGCAGTGAGGTTCTTAATAAGAGATTTAAACAACACCAGCGAAAAAGCGTCAACGTCAAAAGCCTGTGTTACAAGTTCAGTGTGATGAGTTTGCGAGAACTGCCATCCGTCGTAAGGTTCATCACTTTTTTGAGAGGAACGAAGTGCCAAAAATAAATAAAGTATTGGTGAGTGTTGATCCGGATCTGCCGAACCTTAAGATAACAAGTTCCCACACACTTCTGAAAGAAATTGGCTTCGAATTTGTGCAATGCAACAGAAAAAATATTATTGTTGACCGAGAAGACATATTGTTGTGGCGCTGGAACTACCTGAGGATAATACACAAATACAGGGGGGAGGGGCGAAAGTTGTATTTCCTTGATGAAACGTGGATGAATGAAGGTCATACTGTTTCTAAGGTGTGAGTAGATTCTACCGTAAAATCTAAAAAAAAAACAGGTTTTCCTCTCAGGATTAACCCGACCGGCAAAGGCAGACGCCTTATTGTATTGCATATTGGAAGTGAAGATGGATTTTAGAGGGTGGAGAATTCATTATGGAATCTAAAAAAACTGTAGATTACCATGAAGAAATGACAGGTGACATTTTTAAAAACTGGTTAAAGAAAATTTTACCTCTCCTTTCACAGAACAGTGTGATCATATTAGATAATGCATCCTATCACTGTGTTAAGTTGAAATGTATTCCTAACAAGCAGTGGCTTAAACATGATATTATTGAATGGATGGATGCAAAAGGTATCGAACGCCGGCCAAACATGGTGAAAGATGAACTCATACACGAGATAAAAGAGGCTAACATTCACCACGTTTATGATAAGTTTGTTGTGGATTCAATGGCTGAGCAGGAAGGCCACATGGTGTTAAGAGGGTGGTGGAGTTCGGCGAAGGTCACAGTGGAAAGCGCTTAAATTTAACATGGGCTTTTTTGCTTTTTGTTGAATATAACGTTTAAGGACAAAAAATTGCCAGAAAACATCCAGTAGATGTGAACTTACTTTATGAAACTTTGAATACAATACACATTTATGAAATTTCAGTTTGATAAATGTGCACAAATTGCATTTTTTTTTCAATTTCCCATAAGGAAATACTTAAATAAGCACAGAATGGTTATACGATTTGTGGGTAGCACCAACAAAAATGGCCATTATGATGCTCAGTATGTTACTCATCATTCATCCTCTGATGAGAGCACTCGTCATTGGCATGACGAGTTAACGCTTGGCAATGCGAAAGGTACAAAATCACACTAAGGAACTAAACTACAGAAAAGACAATGGTCACTCGTTGGGTTTTGTGAACCGTTGAACCTGAATCATGGCTGAGTGTTAGGATAATTACCTGTCTATCTGAAGTATTAGGCTGAATAGAGTATGTGAAGTCCTCTGTTAGCTTCTCCAATTTGTTGACCAGAGCGTCGTTCCACTTCTGACCTACTGCTCTGCTAACCACCTCTTCTTTCAACTCCAATCCCAAAAGTCAGTCCCCTCTCAGCTTGTCTCACCTCTATATCACTAGGCCATCGAGCTTTTCCTCTATGCCGAATCGTGTTTTTTAATTGCCACCATGCAAACCGCTGACTCTATAACCAGAAGAAATTACCTTTTTCCTGAATGCTCAGGAGGTTTGCATGGCACAACACTGTGCATTGTAAACATGCCTCAGAGGCTTGAGACAACTGAGAAAAACAAGTGAATGCCCTGGTCAACGTGAAGCATTCAGAGAGACTTAATAAAATAAACATATAATCTTAGGGATTGATACGATACTAACATAATGCTCAATCCTTTTATGACTAAGCGAGGGAGGGCTTTTCTTTCAAAAGTCACTTGCACAGCCCAAAATGATTGTTTAAAAATGTCATGTATTATCAAAGGCGAAAGATACGGCCGTGGCAGAGATCATAGTTCACCACTTGGCCAGTAGATGCCTCTGTGGGAAAATTACCTCAGACTGACGGGGAGGGCTAGTTCGCGCCGGTGTTTGAATCCTCTGCACAGCTGGGTTCCGTCCCCTTGTCAGAAGCTTTCTTAGTTGTCTGTCACTGCTTGAATTATTGCCTCTTTCCTCGGAAAGAAACCGAGAAAGCAGGAAAACCATCCATTTGTGTATGTTTGAGTGTAGAGAAGCAGATCATATTTACCGTAAATTGGAACCAGTGACACAATAACTTTTATCTCGACATCTATCGCCAAGGACATACGTCCAGGAGTCCGGACCTCCCCCCGAAAGACTTACCAAGTACAAAAATTAAATAATGAAAATAATGAGAACATAAATTAACTCTAATAAATAATGAAAATATGGTTGTTGTTTAATCGAGGGTTATTTATTTCTGCAAACTTATTGGAAAGCAAGGATTACATTGGGGTCATACGACTTTGAATGACAGTACCAAAGAAGATTTATGCAAACATTTACTTGCATAACATGCATAAAATATTACCAGGAATTTTACTTTCGTCAACTGGATCTAACATCCTTTCTGATACTCATTAAATATTATATTCTTTAACTATTTGACATTAATTTCCTTGCCAGGGCAGTTTCTTTTTTTTTTTTTTTTTTTTTTTACAAATTTTGTCGACCTTAACTACTCGTAAGCTACCTAATCAATACGTGATGTTATATCACTGACGTTATACCGCCTTTTTACCTATTAATGTAATAAAAATATTAATTAATTTGAGTATTTTAATTAATTTAATATAATTATACTTATTTTAATTTAACATTATTAATATTATTATTTTGAGATATTAGGTTAAGACTCCTCCGAAATATATTTCTAGATACGTGCCTGCCTACCGCATTCGATTTGAATAAAATGTAGAAAAGGCAGGGAGGGTGGCAGCGCTTCCTCTTTTTACATTTCAACAGTTTTACCTCACATGTTATACTTTGCAAATCAACGGCGCAGGTAGGATTCACAAATAAAGTTCGTTAAATTCCCATGCTTGTACCGCTCGCAAATCACATCCTCTCCAAATTACAATACTATTGGTGTTGCTTACGTGTGTATGGTTCATAAAACATCACTACTTCCAAGCATAAACGTGATATGACTCTTTCAGAAACATTTGTTTTTCGAGTGGAAAGATCATGAAAAGGTTTACTGTGCCTTTGCAAAATCTTCAATTAATGTAAAATTTTGTATAAAAACATAATTTTGGCTAACTTGCTAACTTGAGATTTAAAGACAAATTATTATTTCGAATTCTTCATTAACAATAATGAAAGTGATATGAAATATAGAAGGAAGACATTCTTGGCTTGGTTGAGAATTAAATTAGAGGTGTACAGGCTAGGAAAGGGGAGGGCTTTTCCTCTTCCGTGTGAACCCTGCCTCTTACGTTCTACATCCATTCAAAATTTCCACTTAGTTCCAGATATATTTTGCCTCCTCTATAGCGTAATGGTAAAGGTGACGCTCGTAATGTCAAAAGGTCCCGAGTTTGGTACCTGGTGGATGCTTAGTAGTTCAATCCCGCTATAAATGTAGGTCCAGTCACGATTGGCCTATCTGTCATAAAGTAGACTAATAACAAACCCAAACTCAAGATACTCAAACGACTGGCATAGGGTTGGCGGTGCAAAATCAATATTACGTAACAAAAACTCATCTTAAGGGGTTCTCACTTTTTCGCCCTTATTTGGCAGCTGCTGAAGGGATATATTTTGAATCCTTCTGAAATAAAATTCTGCCTACGGGCCTGCTGTCCTGCATCGTGACCGTGTGGGCAAAATGCTTTGGTCTCCAGCTACGGGACGCGTCTCCTGGGAGAAGCGTAACAATTTGTCTCCTGATATTTCATATTTCGGTCAGTCTATAGGACCAGCCGAGGAAATGACTAGCTACGAATGACTAGCGTAACATGGTTACGGAAACCAACAAAAAGTGATCTAACAGTTGAGTTGAGTTGAGTTGGTGTTTTAAGTCCACTTTATGCACAGTAAGGCTAATCGGGACTGGACCTACAGTTTAAAGTGGGATCCGAACCACTTGTGTCTCCACCGGGTCCCATCTAACAGAACAGTATGACGAAACATACAAGTATTCAACAACAGGTAAGATTAAATGAAAATGTTGCAAATGAAATATTTTCTCTCTGTGTAGACAAATGTTTATGAGTTATTAATCATGTAACCATCCTGAACATGAAAAATCAGGCAAGAGGAAGATCAGTTGACTGTGGCCGTTAACCATGAGGCACGTTCTATGAACTAATTACAACTTTCCTGGCATAGTTATTCCATCCAATCGGTTATTGTGGATTAATAATAGAAATCATGATGAAGAGGGACCCAGTTGAATTAGTTGAAAAAGAAACTGAAAGCCTGGAAAACCAACATTATGTTCCTGAATCTCTTGAAATAACAACTGTACTATAAAAAAGTTGGCAGAAGCTGCAGATATTACATCTGTAAAAAAATCATTATCTCTACAATGTGAATGAACTAAGTAACAGTACAAAAATATACATGAAGAGGAAACTACAGTAGCATCCGGATGGAATGGCAAAACACTAGAATGTTCCTAGATGGGAGAAATTTGGTAGAGCATTATTGCAGGCTCAGTGAGGGGAAGGGGGGGCAGTCCTTTGATTGAATATATACACAGTAAGGCAGCTGAGGGTGTGGGGGGTTGCAAAAATTTTGCTAGCTAGCCCCTCACCCTCCTTCACTTCAAGCACTGCTTTAATGTTCACTTCAAGATGGTTGCTTGCTTTTCTGGAATACTTGTTGAAAGTCTCACCACCTAGTTCTTTCAGATGGGAGAACTGATAACATTTTGATATTGTCGGCATAACAATTCAAAGAAAACCAAGCACATTTGCTTGCAAGGTGAAGCAGCCAAAAATATAAATGTGTGTCTGATGTTTTAATTTTTTTTAAAACAATAGCAATCACGATAACAAAAGCACATTGATTTATTTGCAGTAACAATATTAAATATGATGGAAATATTCTAAATCTGCTTTTCCTAGGCCTATTTCAAATTGATTGCTTGATATTAGGATATTGGGAAAAATTTTGATTGAGAAATTTTGAAAAATCCTTATGTGATGGGAAAAAATGGGTGTCAATTCCATGATCAGCATTAAAATTACTTCCAGAATCACCTACTGATTTGAAAACATCTGATTTTTTTTCCAAAATGGGGGCCGTGTTATTTGCAGTAACAATATTAAAGATGATGTAAATATCCTAAGTCTGCTTTTCTTATACTTGAAATTGATTGTGTGATATTAGGTGATTTTGTCACATCGTGACAATGAAGATGAGTGATGATATTATGAAATTAATAAAGGGGCACTCTGAAAGAATACTCATCCCAGACCGAGATTCGAACCCAGAACCCCTGGCATCGTATAGTGTTGTGCTAACCACTCTGCCATGGATGACAGCCGCTAGGGCTACCTGAAATGAAACTGGTTTATTTTGGAAATCTCACTCACAGTATAGTTGTACAAGTAGAGACTTTTACACGAAAGTTGTTTTCTTTTGTTTTAAGTCCACTTTAAGCACAGAGAGGCACTGGACCTACAGTTTAAAGTGGGATCCGAACCAATGTGCCATGTGCCTCCACAGGGTATTGAACCTGGGACACATTGATTACAAGGAGACAATGCTAACCCTTCACCTTCGGGGAGGCCCTGGTGACTAAAGAAATATATTGATACACCCCCCCCCCCCCTGCGGCCTTTTCCAAAGATCTTGGTACACCACTGTATATAGAGTTTGGTAGAGCTTTGTATTTGAACCCACTTTATGGGCACAAATCCGAAACAATGGAACCTCCAACTTGCATCAAACCTGGGACACATTGATTACAAGGAGGTGATGTTACCACTATGCTATCCATCAAAGAAAGAAATATGAAAACTGTCCCACTTGTCAATATATGGACTGTTCCATTTGGAACAAAGAAAAGGAGGAGAAAGGTTCGTTCCACTTTCTGATCGGCGAGTAAGTGTGATAACTTACATTGACATTTCTTAACATTTAACTTTTTTTCCCCTCGAAAATGGGACAAGGTAACAATATTTTTTTGTAAATTTCCTTGTGCTAGTACATATACTAAGCTACAAGAGGGCAAACATAGTTTTTTTGCCCTGCTGCAGCATTGAGATAAGCCTAATTCTGAAGTTGCACATTTTGCAATTTTTGAGTATTTAAAGGATTACATATGCCAATAGCATCAACATCCAAGTGAAGTACTATGTCAGTTAACTTGTCCTAATAGTGTGCTTCCATGTCCAGTAAACCAATTTTTGGTGTACTGTCGCTTATCAAAGATATTAAGGGATTTTAAACAGGCAAAAACTGCATTATAGGCATTCTTTGTTGGCACCTAACAATGGAAAGCAACAATGCCCCACCTAAACAAGTGAATGTTTATAAGAAGGAAGGTTATACCAACAGTATATGAAAACAGAAGTTCGTGGTGTTGTTGCTTTCCCAAGATACAGCACTCGGAAGTTACTCATATTTAACTTTTCATGGAAAATAGACAGTCTGACCTTGAACTTTGACATTTGCTACAGGGGAGGTAAAATATTGGCTCTTAATTTCAAGGAAATTTTACAGGAAAATTTTAAGGCTACTGAATAGACTATTATATTTTGCAGCAATACTACATTCTGTTGAACTGCATTCTTTAGCAACTGTAAGAGAGGGTGGGGCAAGTAAGACAGGTTCATCCACCCTAGTTAAATTGTAGACCACGACAGGAAATGAACCTGCAAGAAGCTAGTTGGTGTCATGGAAGCTGGAGAGGCTGTGTGTAAAGCAGATGTATGCTCACTTAAAAATTGACGATTCTCTTGGTATATGTTTATTTTCTGTGTCATTTTTATAAGGATTATGGTGTATACAGAAGCCTCCATTCCATTTTGTCAATTAATGTTAACACTTGTAATATATTTGTTGCATAATAGATTGCTTTATGAACCTCATACTGACATACGGTGAATTTAGCATTACTAGACTCGCATACAGGGGTCGAGTAAATAAAACCTGCCGGGTGGGGTAAGAGCATCCTCCTAGAATCTTAGATGGTCGCACTTGTTCCAAGGTTGATTAATTCAGTGGTAGACTATTTTTTGTTGCTTTACTACTGTTAGTTTAATTTTAAGGACAATGCCTCCATGTGTATTGAGCAGTATGCATGATAATTTTTCATTCGGGGGAATGTCCATTCAATCCTTTTGCAATTAAGTTTGGTGTCAGAAGTACTCCCCAGTACATTCCATTAATCTGGACACATGATTTAAGTGATTTAGAATGTTTGTCTGGTGAAAGTTATTTGTCAAGTTTCATTGTTCAATTTCTATATCTGGCTGGTCTCATTTGTGCCATCTACGGTAGTAGGGCAAGTGCGTTCACATGCAAACTTGAATTATTTCCATTTTTTAACACAGAAGTTAATTATTTTTTTTATTTGAAAATGTTCATAACTGTTCTACGTGTAGCCTGGTAAAAAGTATGTTTCTTCTCAAAATAATGTGCACACTGTGATCATTCTTTTCTTAAGGGATCTCACTTGTCCACTCTCCCCTATAACCTGAATATGAACAAATGTAGCTGTTGATGTGTAAACATAATGAAAGCACATATAAAAGAAATGGAGGAGGAAAGAAAAGAAACTCTGTAATGATGGCAGATACCATTGGAAAAAATGAACTGAAAATGGAACAAGAGTTAAAATGAAAATGACAAAACCTAGTGTGGATCATATCAAGGACAGTGTAGCAAGATGAATGACAAAACACAAGATACGCCTCTCTAATAAGTGATTTTAACAGTCCCAAGGAATAGACCTTTCATTTAGTTTGTACTGAAAGCTATGCTAACTCTAATTCTAAAGAAGTGTGATACAGTGTACCAGGTGCAAAGGTTGGTCACATGATTTCACATCCATGATGTCTTTTTCTATGATTCCTATGATTTCACAGCCATGTTGTCTTTTCAACTAGTACGACAGAGCAGCTCATCTCTCCTTAGTAGTGTGGTCATAATATTTTGACCCAGATATCTCAAGGAGGTCAGTTGGTTTGGCCTAATTATAATGTATTATTATTATTATTATTACTATTATTATGTATTAAAGTATGGATCTCATAAAAGATACATACAATATATGAACAATGATATCCCATTGCCAAAATACATTAATTATTAAATTCCTGTGTCATGACACAAACTCAAAGCATTTTGTGTTAGGTATGTGAAGTTATTTTTTCAGGAAGTTTTATGAACTGCTAGTGAAGTATAAAGCTGTCTCAAGATCCTGTACTTCTGATAAATACTTCTGGCATTCCTGAACTTCTGCATAGGACTAACATCAAAGGCTGATCATAAGGGACCAAAAACACTATGCAAGTCACACCGAGATTTTAAAAGGCTGGCTTGGTAGCTCAGTGGTTAGTACATCTCCTGTGTGTGTGTGCCTAATTTAAAATAATTAACATCTCTACACTGAGAAGAACCAGGCAACGTCGATATCTGCAGAGTCTCAAAGGCAACACATCCCATTGCAGTAACCCTAGAAGAGATGATTCCACAGGTAAAACTTTATTTTAGCATGAAATGTCTCAAATGTAGACTTCATTTTCAAGATAACTACTAGATTTTTATAAAACGCGACAAATAGTGGCTTTTAATAATATCTACGGGACAACTGGGACATGACTCTGAAACGAGACTGTCTCGGTCAAAACACGATGTATGGTCACCCTACTCCTTAGACAAAAGGGAAAATACCCGATTTTTGAGAAAGGAGAGATGCCCCATTAATTTCATGTGAGAAGAGATGTTCCACCTTCTATCATTCCTAATTTACTTTAACAGAATAATTGTAATAATTTTTAAAAAATAATAAATGAAGATATTTCATAAAATCTTGAGTAAAATCAAAGAAATTACAGACGAAGAGTAAGAAATCATTGATTAAGATGAAATGTGCATGATGAAGAATACAAGTTGAGCCAATAAATAATGATGATAACCTAGAAACTTATGATCTGGAATCCTCACCTGATGAAGAAAATATGGATTCAGAATTAGGAAAGGAATTCAAGTGTTTAAAATGCTTGGAAAACAGACTATGAAAAGGCAAAATCCATGCACTTTGTATGGTGATGGGCAGTGCTCGAAAAATTTTCTTCAAAGCTAGGCGCCAGCTCTGAAAATCAGGTGCCAGGAAACCATCTACTAGCAATTGTGTATACTACATACAGTATGTTTCAAAAGTTGCACAATCCAAACTTCGAAAATATATATCACGAAAATCGTACAAGATATTTACACCGGGTTTTCTGAACTAAACTAATCCTGTAGGCTATCACTGGGTTCATAAATTATGTTAGATTTATCTAAATAAAAGCAATTACATAATTTTAAAAATCATTGTTAATTTGCTGAAAACATCTGAGAACTGATTTTCAACAATAAATAGGCTACCAACTCAAACAATTTGTGGGATTATTTGTTGGTGTTTGACTGGTTATAAAACAGTTGCTTTGTGAGGTACAGCAGAAGCAGGGCATTTTTATTGGAAAACCTCTTGCACATGAGTGTAAGAATGAGTAGTAAAATACTCTTCAGCAATGCACAGCAATGAATAAGCCATGCTGAATCCATGTAAAAAACAGGCACAGTAGCGGCGAAGTGAGCCAGGAGCAGCCTAGGATTCTCTCAAGAGTCCAATTTCGGCACAAAATCTTGATTTACGATTTTTGACGTAAATGTATAGCCAATACTTACACATGTTGCATGCAACTGTCGGCAACATTTCGACCTGCTAGTGTTGACATATATGGATGGATATATGTCCTAAAAATGTAACTTTTTACTCAACCCATAAAATCGCCAGTCAAAAATTCATCAAATGTTGCACATGACCAATATTGGTCGCAAATGACAGACTGACATGGCATCAGTCGTCAAATGTCTAATTATGACCCTTCGATAATATCTTACATATTTTTTTTACTCAGAAGTTCATTTCTGGAAAAATTTGAATGCTGCTTTCTAGGGATGGGCCAATATGAAATTTTGGCCAATACCAATAAATTACCGATATAAAATTTACCAATACCGATAACCGATATTCTACCGATCCGATATAAAATTAGAAACGGTCCTTGAAGAACCTGAAAGGTTCATTGACCTCCTTAATAAATTGTGTCAAGGTGACTGCAGTGCAAAAGAAGTTGCATATTTGGATATTTACTTTTTTTAGAACGTAGAGATTATCCATAAAAATTACAACAAAATGGCAAATTTTGCACTAATTTATCAGATATTTATTGATATATCGAATTGGTAAAATAATCAGTAATTTTACCGATAAACCGATACACCGATATGCCTATATCGGCCGATACCGATAGAGTACCGATTAATCAGTCCCATCCCTACTGCTTTCCGTCAGTTATTAATTTATATAATTTTCTGTATGGAGTGAACTGATAATTTTAAGCATTGAAAAATATCTCAATGGATGAGACTTTATAATGCAGAAAACCCGGTGTAAATATCTCTTATGGTTTTCATGATATACATTTCCAAAGTTTGGGTTGTGTGACTTTTGAAACACTCTGTATAAGATGCTGAGCATCACGGTATTCAAAACATCGCTAAATTATTTGAGAAAGCAGGAAATGGGGTGTTGGGGGACAAAGGGTAAGAAATTGTTATGGAATGTTCACAACGTTGATAAAAAAATTAATAATTTGCTAACTTACGCTGTACTGCAATTTGAACTTAGAATCATCAAAATTTCGTACATATTACAGCAAAAGATCACAGTCGCCAGGCTGAAATTTTTTTGGCAACCTGGTGACCGGAATTTTTTGAGCCCTGGTGATGGGTGTAATATTTGGGGGAGAAAGAAGAAAATAATAAAAATAAAAAAACTATGAATAAGCCTGGGAGGAATATGAATAAGTCTACTTATGAAAACTTTTCAATTTTCTATTTTAAAAAAATTAAACATTTGTAGACAATTTTTCAATTTTCCTCCCTTTATATGGCATGCATTGATTTTAAAATACCTTGCTTTTCATTCAACAAAAAGATTGTTTTGAGGGCATTCCATGTAAAATCAACAAGTGAAGAGGCACTTTTCAACCTCAAATATTTTGATTCATTTGAAATTTGACATACTGAAAGGGCCACTTGAGGTAGGAAAAATGCAAATATCCATATTTTTATTTTATTTTTTACATAACAGTTTTGCAAACTATGCGATTTTGACCATTTTTTCCAACATCTTCTTAAATTTAAATTGCAATATTTCAGCAATGAGGGCACCTATAGAAGTGTGCCCATGACAGGCTCTTTCACACAAGATATTGCATAACCATGTCAGGGTAAAAAAAAACAAAAAACAATTGAAGGTGTTGTAAAGATAACTTTAATAGCCATTTTCTCAAAAACCGGTCTCTTAAATTTTTTTCAAAAAATTATATGTCATACATACACTATTACTCAATAACTGTGCAAAATTTGAAAGTGGGACACCATAGTTATGTTAGATTGAGAGTAGATTAGAGTAGGTTAGGTAATGCATGATTACATATTTTGATAGATAAATTCCTAATATTCAAAAGAAAAAGTCTAACAGAAATGAAATATAATATTGTTTCAATTAACGTACATGAATCTAATGTTTAAATTCGCAGTAATTAAAAATACAGGGTGATTCAAAAGTCCGGTCCCATACGTAACTCCCTTATTAGTGCACATAGCAAAAAATAGAAAGAGGGGAAAGTTGTTGGAAATAGGTAAGTTTCAATCTAAAATACTTGAGTTATCAATGTATCATGCACCGTTTAGGCTGTACACTGGTATGAGCCTCATTGGTAGCAGAAAATGCCACATGCTTGGCCCTGAATACTGCATTGCATGGCATCTCATACTCACCATACAGTACAGGGTAAATTAAGAATTAATGATGATAATTACACAGGGTAAATTAAACAAATGTTTATACTAAAGTATTAAAAATGTGAATGTGTAGCATGCGCAATGGCAAAGTGTGAAATACTTGTGTATTGCAGCCTGATTATTATTTGTGAGTTTTTAACCATTTCTAGAGGCCTGGGGAAAGGAGGGGTGTGCATGTCACATGTTCTCAATTTTAAAACTTGTTAAATTTACCAGTATTTATCGTCATCAATTCTTAATTTACCCTGCACTGAAATGAATCAAAAAATGTTAGGTTGAGTACCTAGTTGATTTGACATGGAATGATGCTTTTGATAATGTACATGTTCTTCACAATGAAATTCAATTTTAAATCATTTTGGTTTACTTAAACAATATATGGTGGCCGCTGTGGCTCAGTCGGTAACACGTCTGACTACCATGCTAAAGGTCCCGGGTTCGATCCCTGGCCGGTTCAAATCCGGGAACTTTTCTAACGATGGAAGCTGCCCCGGCGCCCACCCAGTATCGAATAACATGGGTACCTGGGGGAAACCCTGGGGGGTAAAGGCGGTCAGGGGTGTGATGCTGATCACATCACCCCCACTCACGACCGGATCAAGAAAGTGTGGGGCGTTAACCCCACACCCCCTATACGCCTTCATGGTGTGGTGCTATGCACAGGGGAGCACTTTACCTTTACCTTTTTAAACAATATATATCATGTGGGACATTTCACTATAAGGGAAAGAGTGACAGTTTCCCACTAGTTTTACATTTATTTCAATATCGTCAGAATGGGCTCTGCAACTAAAAAAAAAAACCTTCAGCTGGACAGGGAGTATAAATTTCTCTCCATGTTGCAAGTGGAAGCATGCAACGTCCTCCAGTTGGACACTAGTGTTTTCAAAGTTAGTCCGCTGCTCATTGTGTCGGGAACATGAGAATCTTTGCAAATCATCAGGGCTTCCTGGGTAGAAAGAAACACAAGATGGTTTCCAAAGTTAACTGCAGCTTTATAATCACTTATATTTCATAACCACATAGATTTACTATCGTATGTGAACTTACAAGCAATGTACAGATTTACTTATGTTTCTTTGCTTTTCTGAAGAGACGTAAAGAACAATTCTATAGCATATCATTTCATGCCTGAAGATGCGAAAAGAAACAATTCTTACAGCATTTCAAATCACAATCACTAACACACAACATTAGACAAAACAAACCAAAACACACAAAGGTTTCTGCATGTAAGCATTATTTCAGCATATCACCTAAAGAAACAATTAATGCCAACCAATAACACTATTCTGGCATTCCATTTTCCCATTACCACATGCTTATTGATTCCTCCCCTTCACCTGTTTTCCAACTCCCTGTCATCAGGTGAAAAACATTCAGGTTGGTTCACTTCCTCTGCTGAGATGAGAAAGTGATGTCAACACGAACAGATTATGATGTATTTCTAAACATATACACAAGTTCCAACCACAACTGTATCAATCTAACTATAGTTGTCTGTAACAGCTTGCACATTATTTGAAGTAACAAACATTTTTTAAAAATCTTCAGTTCTTACAAATACAAAATCTTATACACTCAGGTTCGTTACATGCCATTTTTTTAAGTTGATTATTAAGCTAGACAAGATGTTTGAAAAATATGATCAACAAGTAATTACAGAATCTCATGTGTTCCTTATGGGGAATCAACTTCAACTTCAAATTATGGCTAATCAAATGGGAGTTACAACTTTTCCTATGACAAAGAATGTGTTGTTCAATGTGTCCTTTTTCTGTCCATGTACTTTTCTATGTCATTGAATGTTTGTTATTTCCAAGAGAACAAATAAAATAATACTCCCATAAGTGATATACATTTCTTCTTGCCTCCTACGGCCATCCTGGCAGTGTAGCTAAACCTGATGTGCATAAAAGAGCTATATTTCACCTTCAATGGAGCTAAAGTTCACTTTCAATGAGCCTAATTTATGAAGGCTGGATAAAGTGCCTCCAAGGGTAATTTTAGGTGACAAAGGGGTGGGGGTCACTGCTATTACTTTATTACTTATTACTTTAATACTTTACTGCTTATTAACTTTGAAGTGGTGACTACATTTCTTCTCGTAAATTTTATGTGAGACAACAGCATCAAAAAATTGTCAACAATAACACATACTTGTGCTGGATGTTCATAATGGGCAAGGCTATTATATAATAATGGCAATCTGGATAATACAGCTGATAGATATTCTGATATCCCAGATTATAGATAGCCACGTAATTTATTCCATTCATGTCTGAATAATTCTGATATCCAGTGCAAGTATGTGGAAAATCCAAATGTCAGATACTCAGTAAAAAAAAATTCAAGATATCTTCATATCCTGGATATGGATTTTCTTTCACCCATTTTAAAAATTGATATTTACACTATGAATATGAAATAAAATGAATATATTTTAAATCCATTCATTTTATGGATAATGATACAGAAATGAGATGTGCTATATATTTCAATAATATTTGTCTTGGTTCTTGAGAAATACACTTTCAAGCATTGCTAAAATACACACACTGTCTCCGAAACTGAAACGTCCCCTCATTGACTTGATGTTACCAGTCATGAAGATATGCAGTGAATGGACGTCCATCCTATGGGGAGTGTCAAACTAAAGTATTTCTTTCACACATATAATCTCATTTCAATCACAGTAATTTTGTTTAAATTTTTAAAAGGGTGTTGCAGGAATATGGTAACTTCAAGCAATGTTATTATGGGGAGAAAAATGCCTTGCTTGCACCCCACCCTCCCCCTCCAAAAAATGCCTTGCTTGCCTCTCCAAGTAAAAAATCTCAAGGACATCCATGATGTAAACAACAGCAAAAAGCCATTGATAACTTGCATTGCAAAAACGAGTGCTCCATTTCTTCATTTATTTTGGATGCATCAGTGATGAAACTACAGGGGAGGGCAAGAGAGCATCGCCTACCTCCAAACCTTGGACAGAAATCAATTCTAGGGAGGCAAACATTAAAGTAAAAAAAAAGGAAGACTAGCAGAATCTAAGAGTAACAGGACAAAAGGATATTGAAGATAAAATTAGTTTTCACATATTCTTTCATTTTCCTTCCAGACAGCCATGGGCACCTGCAGGGGGGCACAGAGGAGCAATTGCCACTCAATTTCAAATTTTATACAAATAAAAATACATTTTGTAAAATTTTCTTTCTCGTTTCACTTGCAATATCTGCTTTTCTTACAGTCTCATCAAGTTCAGAGCTGTAAATAGGAGGCAGCGGGAGTTGAATGATCTAAAAAAAAATTTAAAGGAGACTGATTGATTGATTTTGCTTTACTTTACTACGCTTTTTGTGCCACTTTTGGCTAATTTGCAAAGATGGGGATGAGTGATGACAGGATGAAATTGATGAATGGGCACACACAAACATCGAAAATGTAAAAGAGAATGCCATGGCATCCCGTGAAATTATTTGTACCCTATTAAATCAATATTGTTTCCAGTTTGCAAAAATTTGGACCTAAAAAATTTCTTGTGAGCAAAGCAAACAATATCATTCTTTTCTTTTGAGGAAGCACACCCATTTCAGAGACAATTGATATAATTTTTGCTGTTGGTTTGGTTTGTTATGAAGCAGGTGAATTGATTATATAATATAATTTAATATAATTATATGATCTACATGAAAGTTACACATGTCATATGTACAAAAATATTTATATTGGTCATGCGTTTTCTGCCTTTCAAAAATACAGTTTTTGTGCTTGTTTTCTACTATTAGCTAATGTGAAATTGAACATGTTGAAAAAAAATTCAAATTGATTGTTCCAACACAAATGCTTATTGATTGAACGATTGATTTAGTTTCTTTTACTTCACGTTTTGTGCCTCTTGGCTAATTTGCGAAGATGGGGATGAGTGATAAAATGATGAAATTGATGAATGGACATTCAGAAACAACCAAGCCCGAGCGGGATTCGAAACCTGGGGCCCTTGGCATCGCAGTGTGATGTGCTAACCACCAACACAAGTGCTCAAGCAACGATTTGTACTCCCTTTTTGTGCAATTTAAGAGGATAATGACACCTTTGATACTACTACTACTACTACTACTACTACTACTACTACTACTACTACTACTACTACTACTACTACTAAGACAACTACTATAATAATAATAATGTCATTTTTATAATTATCAATAATATTATTAGGGGAGATTGCCCCGGTACCGGGCAGTGCCCACGTCAAGTGCCTTGATTAAAATATTGTGACGTGTCTAGATAGCGAGAAGTCAAGAAGTCAAGAATGCAAATTAATATGGATGCAAAGGAAATAAATAAGAAATACTTGGCATTTAATTTTAAGCAAAATTGCATGTTGTAAAATTGTTGACTACTTATAAAACTGTGCATGCAAAGTGCAACGAGTATGCTCTAAAGAACTAGACTTTGATTATTAAAATGGATGTATGTCTATGTATCGCAGGATGGTACAGAATTATTTGTAAATGGTCTAAATGAACTTAATGCAAACAGCGAAGCAGGTTTTTGCTTTATTGATGTTATATAAATTTGAATATGAATGATGTGGAAAAACACATTTCTACATTGACGTCAACGTTAATGTTATCTGTGCACATAAAGATTAGTTGCTAGTCAAAGAAGAATATATATATATATACATATATATATATATAAATGTGGACATGGCGAAAAATGGAGCGTGTAAAATGGACAGACAAGGTAAGAAACGAAGCCGTACTGAAAAGAGTTGGTGAAAAAAGATCTATACTGGAGACCATCAAGAAGAGGAAAATAAACTGGTTAGGACACTGTCTAAGAAGAAACTGCCTGCTAAGAGATGCCTTGGAGGGAATGGTTGAAGGAAGAAAAGTCCGTGGAAGAAAGAGATATCAGCTTATGGATGATATTAAATTAACTGGGTCGTATGCTATTACGAAGCGTAAGGCAGAGAACAGGGAAAGCTGGAGATTGCAGTGAAAAACCTGCCAATTAGGCAGAAAACAATGAATGAATGAATGAATGAATGAATATATATATATATATATATATATATATATATATGTATGTATGTATATATACAGTGTTAGTCAAATGTATCGGCATAGGCCAGTAATGACGAGACCCGTGGACGGAGGAAAATCACATGTTGCAAGTGGGTATTGGTGCGGAAACTGCATTGAATGGGGGTATGGATATCATGGCAACCATCTTGGATTCCGCCATATTGGATATCACACAATATTTTCAAATGGAAAGGGGTATGTATGACACATCAATTTAGGCTAGAATCGTCCCACAAAGCACAATCCAAACTCATTTTGGACCTATCGCCATTCGTGGAAGAGATAGGTTGTACTACGTTAGACTGCAAAAAATTAGATTTGTCTGAAAGAATTGTTTACTCTGCAATTAAACAGAGACCATGAGCAGGAAAACATGACATTGACTTACAGAATGCCTCAAAGCAAGTGCTCACACTGCTTCCCGTCGACTGTCTGACAATACTATGTCAACCGATCGTAAAAACTGCAAGGTGCACTTTGTAGCATATCCCGAGAAAGTCCTGTTGTTTCGTCCAAAATGCGATTCCGTAGATCATTCAGGGAGTGTGGTTTGGTGCGATACACTTTGTCCTTTATGTGCCCCCATAAAGTAATCCAGGGGTGATAGATCGGGAGATCGGTTTTCCTCAGTTCCCCCAGGCGAATGCCGGGATGGTACCTTACTTCGATGCTGTGACTTCTACTTATCTTCATTTCTTCCTTTCCTGCCTCTAGTCCTTTCCCCGGGTTGCTTTGATAGTTTGTTGAAAACAACATAATATCGCAAATTACCGAATTAAAGAATGCCAGTCTAAACAATCCTTCCTTACAACAGAGTAGCATACTCTTTTGTAGCTAACCATCCTATTTGACGACTTAAGAGCATCAGGTACGTATTTGTTTTACTTTCCCTTCCATGGACAGCAATAACAGTATTCGTCTGGATATGGACTCTACCTGTACACATACCTTGTAGATTGTAGTCAACTTCCTCGAAGGTCAGTTGCATTTGTTATCGTCCTTGCGAACGTTCTGCATGTCGCTCATGTTGGTGAGTGTTGTGCTAAAGGAAGGAAATTTGTGTCCGTGTCAGTGGACAAAATGGAGCTCAGTGAACGAGAACGTATTACGTTATTAATGATGCGTGGCTATGGAGATCGCCAGCTATAGTATACCGAGGTGCGACAGTTATTTAATGCTACATTTCCTGAACGTAACCCAATTTCGAAGTCAAAAGTCGAAAGAAACATTCGACGTTTTGCAGCAAGTGGAAGTGTTAAAGACCATGTGTGATCAGGAAAGCTGAAATCGTGTAGCGACCAGGCAGTTTCTTTGGATGTGTTACAATCTTCTGTGGAAAATCCGCATACATGGACAACCAGCATACATGGACAACCAGCGTTGCCAACATGCTGAACATTTCCCAGAGTTCAGTGCAACGAATTTAAGTGCGCAGTAAGTTTAAACCCTGCAAAGTGAGTTTAGGCACAAACTAATGAAAGATGACTTTGATCGCCGTATTAAATTTTGCAAAGTAATGATGCGAAATATCGATCACGATAGTATTCACCTCAATGACATTGCATTCTCTGATGAAGCGACATTTATGTTAAACAGACATGTGAACCGACATAACTGCCACTATTGGAGCAATGAAAACCCGCATTGGATGACGGTACATCATACCCAGTATCCACAGAAACTGAATGTTTGGGTAGGAATAATAAGAGGCATCATTCTTGGCCCTTTCTTCATTGACGGCAGTCTGACAGATGAAAGTATTTGACAATGCTTCGTGAGCAGATTGTCCCTGCCATTCAAGTGTCGACACGGGACTTTAGTCGTGTTTAGTTCCAACGGGACGGAGCGCCGCCACACTATGGATGGGGTGTTCAACAATACTTACATGAAACCTTTCCACAACGATGGATTGGAAGACTACGTATAATCGAATGGCCTGCAAGATCTCCCGGTTTATGAACCCTGGATTACTTTCTATGGGGGCACATGAAGGACAAAGTGTATCGCACCAAACCACACTCCCTGAATGATCTACAGAATCGCATTGTTGACGAAACAAGAGGACTTTCTTGGGATATGCTACAACGTGCAATTTGCAGTTTTTACGATCGGTTGACATAGGATTGTCAGACAGTCGACGGGAAGCAGTGTGAGCACTTGCTTTGAGGCATTCTGTAAGTCAATGACATGTTTTCTTGTTAATGCTCTCTGTAATTTGCAGTGTACAGTTACCCGCAAGAATGCAGTAAACAATTCTTTCAGACAAATCTAATTTTTTGCAGTCTAACGTAGTACAACCTATCTCTTCCACGAATGGCGATAGGTCCAAAATGAGTTTGGATTGTGCTTTGTGGGACGATTCTAGCCTAAATTGATGTGTCATACATACCCCTTTCCATTTGAAAATATTGTGTGATATCCAATATGGCGGAATCCAAGATGGTTGCCATCAATGCAGTTTCCGCACCAATACCCACTTGCAACATGTGATTTTCCTCCGTCCACGGGTCTCGTTATTACTGGCCTGTCCTGATACTTTTGACTAACCCTGTATATACTGGTCAAAAGAAGTTTTGCATATAACAAAATTTTTATTTCCTGCACCACAGAAGCCACACATGTCGATACCTCCGACTAGGGCAATGAAAGTACAAAATACAAAACATAGTTAAAGAAAATTTTGAAAGATATAACCAAAGAAACAAAAGAAACAAAGTTGCTTTACTAACCAAAGTAAGATGCAACAAAAAGACCACCAATTACCAAGGTGAGTAAACCTATCAGAAACCCCTCACCGTCTAGTCAGTAACGTGCATGGCCTTCACGAACACGTAGACATTCTTGAACATGACGGGGCATGCTGAAAACCAGGTTATCCAATGCATGTTGTGGAAGATTGTCCCATTCCTGAATGGCAGTGTGTATCAGTTCACGTAGGGTATGTGGTGGGTGAGGGCAGTTTGCAATTGCATGTTTCAGAACGTGCCAGGCATGTTCAATACAACTGATATTGGGGGAGACTGCTGGCCAATCCATCCGACGGATTGCATGCCATCAAAAGAAAAGATCCACTGAACGGGCACGGTGAGGATGGGTATTATCATCCACCAACGTGAATCCTGCACCAACATCCTGAACAAATGCCCTAACGACAGGTCAAAGAACACTGTCCTCGTATGTCTGTGCATCCATAGTACCTGTATGTGAACTAATGGCGTCCGACGACCCAACATGATTCCTGCCCAGAACAGTGCTGAAGGAAGCGTTCCACCATGAACGATTCATTGAACCACTGCCCATTTGCTCTCCAGACACGTATAGTGTTGTCATCTGGGTGCAGAGTAAACTGTACTTCATCTGTAAACAGTGTTTGTGACCACTCTTCCTGGGTCCACTTATTATGTTGTCTAGCCCATCTTACGTGTAGTGCCCTATGTCATGCAGTGAGTCGGGGAACCTTCAAAGATTAACGGGCATGAATCCCTATATAGTGCAGTCAGTTTCGCACAGTTTGGGTGGACACCATGATCCCAGAGGCCTCAGGGAGCTCCTTCTGGAGTTTTTTTGCTGTGGACATAGGACGTCTGCATGCAGAAATACGGATATGCCTGTCTTGTGCAGCCATTGTTTTGCGTGGTCTTCCTTCTCTGGGCTTATCTGCTATTGATTGGGTCTCCTGGAATTTCTACCACACTCTAGAAATGTCACTTTGATTACAGTCTACCCGATGTACTAAGTCTACTTGCTTCATAGCTTTCTGTAGTAAAGTCACTATTCTGATTCTATCCACTGCCGAAGTGTGTTTCGTGGCATTTCTAAAATGTAAACTCACGCCATGACAACCATTACAACCTTCCTTGAGACGTCCAGTGCTTTATACTCCCCCTTCTTACAAACTGCCAGACAATCGGTGGGTGAATCACGAGGTTAAAACGTAAAACATGCTTTAAAACCCAGACACAGACATGTATCTGCTCCTTTGTGTGTTGAATTTGCCTTCGGTTGATGTGTGCGCTTCAAAGGTATGGAGATTTGTGGCGCCAGTGATGCAGAATATGAAAAACTTGCAATATGCAAAACTTTTTTTGACCAGTATATATATATATGAACTTCTTGTTAATCTGGAAGCGTTATATTGCAATGCTTGCTTAAAAATAAATTAGGTGTAAAATGAATGTAAATGTGTCTAGTTACTTACACGTGTTGTTGAATCTACACACAAAATTGAAATAAAAAAGGATTGTTGTTAATTGGTTACACAAATTCTATTTCTTATTATTTACTGAAACATACTTAGGATGTGATGAAATTGAGCATGACCAGTGATAATTTGAGCAATTGTGATGGATTGGTAATCATGTATTAATTTGTGCATGCAGTGATATTTAGTTTTGCAGGTATTTCATGCTTCGTGGTACAGTGAAAACCCCAATTGTGTTCTTGATATCTGCATGTATTGTATTTTTGCTTGTAGTGGCCCAGCAACACAAGGTCCCTGTAGAAACTTTGAGGTGTCCTGAAAAACAGGACAAATACCTCACACCCCCTTGTGTTTGTACGTTCTACTAGAATAAAGAAATTAAAATCCTCGGCCTCTGTAAATTAATTATAACACCATTAAGCCTTGTTTCCATGATATGAAAACTAAACATGTATCAAGTACAAATAGCGAAGAATGCAAACAAGAAAAAGGAAAACAGAGAAGAGGAAGAGGAAGGGATTATCTATGAAGTGAAATGTAAAGAATGTCAGAGTGTGTACATAGGAGAAATGAAAAAGAGGCAGAAAGACAGGTTGAAACAACATAGGGATGATGTACGACTTAAGAGAGACAGAGAGAAATGCGATATTTAAACACATGAGAGAAACAGGACATGACATAGAGTAGGATGAGGCTAAGCAGATAGGAAGGGAGAAGAGAATACTAGTGAGAAAATGGAAGGAGTCCAAGGAAATAGAGAAGAAAGGTGAAGAAGACACAATGAACTGGAATGGGGGACTGAAGTTAAACAAAGAATGGAAGAAGGTGTTAGAAAGAGTGGAAAGGACAAGAGAGAAAGAGGAGAGAAGAAGGAAGAAGACTGAAGGAAATAGAGCGTGAGATAAAGAGTCCAGCAACATTCTCTTTCAGGTGAAAGTACAGTTGACAAGGGAAAGCCACCTGCTACATTGTTCCAGAACTACTTTCTAATAGGCTGGAGGGGAGTATTTTTGTGTATATATATATATATCATCCTGTTATGTACCTGATTACATTTGTACTTGGTACAGAATCTGAAGAAGACCTTGCTAGAAGGTTGAAACGTTACATTTAGTTTATGTTTTATAATAAAATAAATTTCTGCCTTGGTCAGCATATTTAGTTTTTGTAAATTAATATTCACACTTCCCATGTTGAATAATTGAAAGTAGATAGTAGAATATTACACGGACAGGAGAGGTTTATGCACTGCTACGCTAGGTGGCAGCATGTGATGGTTATGTACCATTAGAGCAACATGCAAAACTGCAGTAGTTCATGCCACTTGGAGTTCAGCCTTGTCATTGTGCAGCACTTCATAAAGATTCCACATGAATGGAGAATATAATAATGTGCTGACATAGTCAAAATGTTTCCTAGGTTTTATTACTTAGCAATTTATTCCAACCTCTCTCATTGCCCCAATACCGGACACTACAGCCCAGCAGAATTAACTCGAGAGAAATTGCCACTCTGTGAGTGATACAACTTTGCTCGAAGTGGCTAGAACGGGGTACTTCCCTCTGTAAAGGGCCAACGGAAACTATAATGTTCAGGCACGCGAAATGTTACCAACTGTTGAAAGGACTCACGTGCAGCGACTGGTGAAGCAAGTGAAGCGGCAGTTCATAGAGCCTTGGTGTTTTCAAATTATGGATTAAAGGTAAAGAATAAACTGTTTATCCATTTATTGTGTAAGATAGAATACTTATATTGCTTATAATTTTCTTAGCATGTCCTTTTAATACAGTGATATTTCCGTTACACAATGTAATTATTTTCCCATTGTCAGCTAATTGGCTGTGATTCACGCGAGAATCAAGTGTTCACTGTAGGTTGGTACTCCTGCAGCGGCGCAGGCAGCCATTTGTCTCAAGTTAATTCTGTGGGACTGTACCTGTATTCCCAGTACCGGACAGAAAAACAAATCTTGTGACAAAAACATTAAAGCCCTCCTATGTTTTCAGGGATTTGTAGCAGGATGGCAGGAAGACGTAACAGAAAATGGGAAGAAGAAACTATGAAAAGGGCCATTGATGTTGTGCTTATGGGGAAGTTTAGTGTTAGGGAAGCAGCTGGACACTTCTCTGTCTCCAAAAGTTCTTTGGGTGATCGTTGCATGTGCAGACAACGACAATATAGCTCACTTCATGTGTGAACTCTGTCTGCAATGATTGCATTAAGCTCCCTAACGACAATATACAATATACAGTAGCCTATGTAACTTTTCCAACGTTGAAAGTGGCCCCGGCGCCCACCCAGCGTCGAATAACATTGGGTACCTGGGGGAAACCCTGGGGGGTAAAGGCGGTCAGGGGCATGATGATGCTGATCACATCATCCCCACTCACGACCAGATCAAGAAAGTGTGGGGAGTTACCCCCACACACCCTATATGCCTTCATGGCGTGGTGCTATGCACAGGGGAGCACTTTACCTTTTTACCTTTACCTATGTAATGTTACTAATATTTGTGCATGTTTTTTTGGTTTTTGCAAGCTTTTATATGTTTCACATAATGTGTTCGGTACTCGGAACAGTTCTTTGAAAGACATAATTTGCATCACTGTTCAAAAGTCATAATAAAGCTATTATAAACAATGTCTTTAGGTGTGATTTTGATAGTATCTTATAACTCATGTTGTTATTTATTTTTAGCTTTTGATTTTGTTCAGAATCATTAACAGGTTTTCTGTACAATGAACAAAATGCTTGTGTGTCCGATACTGGGGCAATCTCCCCTATTAGTATTATTATCATCATCATCATTATTATTATTATTATTATTATTATTGGCTCGTTTATCTTGGTACTAGCCCCACCCCACCCTCTCAGACCAAAATGCATAGTTGTGCCTCTAAGATGTATTATGTACATCTTTACTCTCATTCAGCTACTCAGTAGAAAATTTTCCATAAACTGACAAAGCAATAGCAATAGTGCCAACAGTCAATAGCTTAACACGTGAACAGCATTGTTCATTGTCAAATGTACTGAATGGCGAAAATGTGGACTTGAAAGAGGACCTAACACAGGAGGAGGTTTGGTGTTTCTCACATGCACCAGTGACTTCTGCTGATGTAGAAAGGAACTTCTCGATCTACAAAACATTTCTCACTGATAAACAGAGGGTTTACAGAAGAAAACCTAAGGAAGATGTTCATAGTTCATTGCAACAGAGGTCATTAAGGTAAAAAGTTTGGAAAAAAAAATAATTGTATATTGTTCCTGTATATCTTAGTGCATATTGTTTATATTTTTCATGCATATTTGCATGCATATTTTGCTGTTTGTTTGTGCATGGAAATCCAGGCTCTACTCATAACCCATGACAACCCCCACCCTTTCCGGAGGTCAATTCTGGCTACAGGTCTGAAGTGAAATATGTGTGTGTAATTTTTTTATTATATTCTATGTTTCTTCTGCAAAATAAGTCTGTCTGCATATATATGTTGAAACTACTAAAATATAATTTTAAACACCTGATATTTATTTTCCACATTTCCATCTGACAAGAATTAGTGAAAAGTTATTGAAAAGGCAAATTTGAGGTAAATTTGCTCTTCATTTTTTCACGAGTGTCCTACAAGCACTGTTTAAATCTGAAGTGCTTGGAATATCATCCTATAAGGGAATAAATAATTGATTGATTGATTGATTTGTTGTTTTAAGTCCATTATATGCATAGATAAGCTAATCGGGACAGGACCTACAGTTTAAACTGGGATCCGAACCACCATGTGCCTCCACCAGGTATCGAACCCAGGACCCCTTTATTATAAGGCAACAACATTACAAATATGCCATTGGGGAGGCCAAGGGACTAAATAAAAATGGACTCAAATAGGGTGTTTTGAATTGTTCACCTCAAAAAGCTCAAATGAAAACAAACCAAAACAAATCTTGCAAACTGAGTGCTGCAGTCACAAAGTCAAGAGGCATTCAAGAAATGAGAATTTGTCGATTATAGCGCCATCTATCATGAATCGAAAAAAAATGTTTCAGACAAAACTTATGTATTCTTTTCCGTAAAATCCGAATCTGTAATAAAAAATAGGGGTTTCTATTTTAAATTTCAAAGTTGCCCCCGCCCCACCTACAAGAAGGGGAGGGGGTGTTCTTTTGTTGCACCACTAAACTTCCCCCTCCAAACTATCAACTTTTTATTTGGAACATTTTTTTGTAGGATGATTTTTTTTTCAAGATATTCAAATGATTCAGATTAAAAAAATCACCCAGTATACTTGATTTCATTGCTATTTTGCAGTGAAAACAAAATGCCTAAGAATTACCACGTATGAAGAGAAATAAACAGTGGCAGTGATTGGGTTCCAAAGCTAGGGGGCAAGGACAGTTTACTTTCCCTTGGTAGATAAGGTTTAGTATAGTGCGGGGGCAAAAGTGGAAAAAAAATAAGGGAAAGTACCCCCTCGGCCCCTAATTGCCACCACTCTCTTGCACAAGTTTCTGTACAAGTTTTCTTTAATTTTAAACCCAGCTTTTTAACTCAACTTAATCTTTATACTCACCAAGTACTTATTTGGATTTTCTTGTCTGTAATGACCAATGCTACAATGAAAATAATTTGTTTTGACTGATGTGACTGAGTGTAAGGATACGCCGAAACAGTTTCTTCTGAACTAATGTTTACCAAATGCAAGCAATCATTTTTCTCCTTTGTTTTCTGCAGCTGATAATGCTCAAGACACACAAAAGTGAGAACTATACACAGTGCGGCAATTTGAAGTGGCGACTGATTTTTTCTCAGTAGGTGGCACCACTGTGCAAGCATTCTGTAGTGAAAACAAGTGAGGGGTATCGATGAGGATAATCGATGCAGAGCTTGTTGATCTTTAACAATATCGTTGAGTGTGGCAATGTTGAGTGTGGGCACGTGTCATCGAAGTGCGTTGTGATTTCAACATGGAACAAAAACCAAACATCATATTTTGTGCACATCTGGGTCAATATGTTACAGAAACATTTCACATGTTGCAGCAAGTTTAGGGAGACAATTGTTTATCCCGTACACATATATTTGAATGGCACAGTGACAGATGGCAGCCAATTGAAGACAAGCATCCAGGTGCAGCAAGGATGGCAAGAACACTGAAATTGGTTGAGAAAGTGAGGACAATCATTACTGAAGATCAAAATTGCAGACAGACTGTTGCTGCTGCATTTTATCTTGAGGTACTGTAATGTTTGTGCAAAAAATAACACATGTGAGCCTCGGATATTGGGTTAATGGCAGCTGGCTTCTGCTTCATTACAATTCCCCAAGTTGCAAGGCTCTGACTGTGAAGAACTTTTTGACCCTAAAGACAATCTGTGTGTTGTCACACCTGACCTATTTATCGGATCTGGCAATGTGTGATTATTTTTTATTTCCTAAACTGAAAGCTGCACTGAAAGGTTCCTATTTTGATGATGTACCAACAAGGCTATGACAAGGAACAGCATTACACAAAACGAATTCCAGCAATCCTATGCACTGGTAAGCAGGGTGCAACAATGTGTGGATGAAGGAGGATCCAACTTTGAATGATCCCAGGTAAGTAACTTTCTGTGAACACTTGTTTATTTCTTACAACACCAGTCACGATTTCAAATTTGTGCACTGTGTATATATAAAAAAATTATTGTTCTTCACAATTATCTAAATATTTCACAAACAAACATTCCATATTCTCTCATAAACCTACAACCTTGGCAAGAGTAAATTTCATAGACCATTTGAAATGAGAAGAAACTACATTTCAGAGAGGTTTGAAGACTGTTTTCACAAACGAGGCTCCGCTGATAATTTAGTTACGATATTTACTGATGCAAAGATGGTAAAAATAATTCTTGCTTTACAAATCCATAACATCCTCTCATCCCCTTTCTCCTTAAGTGTCCCCTCATACCCTTTTTCCTTATCTCCATGCAGAGTAATTACATGAGAATACTTACAAAAAATTAATGAGGGAAATCTTTTATGTCACCTGCAAAAATTAAAAGTCAGACTTGAAATGTAAAGAATCTTACCTTCCTCATAGTTTCAAACTCCTCCACACCCTTGTATTCAAGGATAGACGTTGTTGACAACCAACTCCTTGCCCCATTGTCATTAAAGAACTGCATGTGATATTTTCTTCTGGGAGCTGGAATTAGATTAGAAGGAAAAAAATGTAATAGTTGGGGGGGGGGGACATGTGTGTACACTGCTGTCCTTAGTAAACAAACCAAACCGAAACTAAAGTTCAATCATCAAATCACCAGCTCAGTAACTGAGCATGTTGAGTGATCAACTTAGATCTCTCCACTGAAGTTCCTTGGTTCAAGTCCCGCCCTGGACATAGGTATTCTTTGCGCATGTCCCATCATCAAATTCATCTAATGATCTTTGGTCTTAATGAGTTTAAAGTGCTACACAATAGCAAAAGGTTAAAAAGAAATAGATGACGAGGAATGGAAAGAGGGAGTTCAAGAAAAAGCATATTTCTTGAGTGCAATATTTTCCACACTATGATAAATATACATTGTAATGTTACATCTATTTTTGCCACAATTTAAAAAGTCACAGTTTTTTTTTTAAGTAAAAATATTAGTACATTATTAGTTCTCTTCATTTTAGTTTAGTTCTTCGTCTGAGGAAGACCCTGATACAGGGTCGAAACGTTACGTGTTAAGTGTTTTTATCTTAATAAACTGCCTTGGTCAGCAACTTATTGGTTTTAATAAGGTAGGAGTATACTGCCCCACACATATCAGATTACATTCAAATACAGTGCATTGAGTTAGCTAATGTGCCACTCAAATGCACACCCAAGTTGTCTTGGACCCACAACTCTTGCTGGTGAAATCACATAGGTATAGCTCCTCAAATCAAGCGCATAGTGCGTTTGGTAGCTTTCCAAGCTGAGATTATGTCATTTATTTTGTATAAGCATGCTGCAGAGCATGGGAATAGACCAAATTCTGATCACCAACAACAGATTCATGTCATCTGAACATGGCACCGACCTGGCTGCCATGAATGTCAGTGTTTGCTTTCATTAAGGTGGATATGCTACGTGGAAAAAAAAATTATATTGCTTTCTGTGTATTTTGCTAAGGCGATAAATTATAAACCAACAACTGTTGAGTTTGGATAAGTTAATGTTGCAAAATAAGTACATTTTAGAAGAAAGGATTTTTATGTAAAAAAAATGTACAGAAGTGTGTGGAGGAGATTTTTTAAGTGAACTTTCTCAAAATACCTTAAAAATGTTTGGGAGTACACGGAAATCAATTCCATCTTCTGTGCAAAAAGTAAGGTACCTGAACTCAATATGACCATAGATTGTCTCTAATGATGTACTAATGGCAAGATTTGAAAGAGGGAACATTTCTGGATGTTTACTGAAAATTAGAGTCAATTCTAAACAAAAACATGGATGTAAGAAAGATTGTATTAAAAAGTTACATTTAGGGTATATGGGCAGATATGCACCCAATATGGCCTAGTCACATATTTTGTTCTTTCGCATCAAAATATGCAACAGAAATTGTAAAGAAAGTACCACAACGTTGTTTTTTATAGGTAGATAAGTATATTGATAGCTACACTTACATTATATTTACATAATGACACATGAGATTTGCACAAATAAATAACAATCTTTGCAAACAAATAAACAATGGAGTGACATGTCACAATTTGTTACCAGAAAACCACGGATTACACATCACAGTCTGGGCAAATGAAAGAAAGGCTTTGTATCAACCTTATTGACTTCCACACACTCTACGTGAACATAAGAGTAACAAATGTCACATTTGCGCATATCCTTCATGGAAAACAAAAATTCTACCCACAAGCAAAACACCCACTTTGGTTTCAGACAGGGAGGCCCTGTCCGTCATTCCCCCCACCTTGTCCTCTGACAAAAAGGAAACCAGATTTGCCCTTACAACAGCCCCAGGACCACTGTAAAATGTCATTCAACCCGTCACCTGCAAACCCCTTCAGCTCCTCATGCACCCCTTCCTCCCAGACACCAGGCACCAACGTTCAGACATCAAACTCCAATACGACTGGCATATGTTCAATAGACAGTGTTCCCGTTTCTCAGACTATCCAGTTAGAAATGCACAGAAAACTGGTGTTAGAAATTACTACCCTCGTCGCTAAAGAAAAAAACATATCAGAAGAAAGAAAATCCATCCTCCTAGAACTGATGAGCAAATTAGAACAAGTACATGAAGAAACAGTGTCGGAGAACAAATCACTCAATGCCGTAAATAAAATCCTTCAAGAAAGAAATCACCATGTCCAATCTGCAACCCCTAGAGAAGGCGTATTATACTCCCAGGTTGTATCAACAAAAAAAAAAAAAAACAACAACAAATACAGAAAGCCACATCTACCGTCAAGCACACTGTATTTATGTACGACAAAGATAGGAAAATGAGTGCTAAGAAGATGCAGGAAATTTTGACCACCACAGTAAATCCAGTGAGGAAAAGTATCAAAATCAAAAGCATAAGAACCACAAATCAAATGGTGATAGTGGAAACAGCTTCCAGGCAAGAAGCCGAGAAATTAATTAATAATCAAGATCTTCCTAAACATAACATCCAAGTAGAAAACCTTCGAAAAAAGGACCCACTTCTGATCATATATGACGTTCTGGCCAATAAGACCCAGAGGAATTTTACACAGAATTTTACAGCCTTAACCTCCAAGAATCTATTCCATATGAAGAATACATAAATGATTTCAATGTGAGACTTTAAACAGGACCCCGTAACAGGAACACAGTATATCTAGTGGTACAAGCCACAAGTAAAATTAGAAAAATCGTTCTCCGCACAGAAAATGTATATTTACCATTCCTATCTCTATTTATTAAAGATTATATCGTGGTTGCACGTTGCCTGAAATGTGGAGATCTGGGCCACGTAGCAAAATACTACAAAAACAAACCCTTGTGCACCCATTGTGGGAATGAGAATCATGAACGCCAAAACTGTGATAAAAAAAACCAACCGAAAACATGCATTCCATGTAAGAACAGGAACAAAACATGCAATAGTAAAGACAACAAAGACTGCCCAACATACACCCTCATGTGGCAAAGACTAGTGGACAAGACAGACTTTGGAGAACACCCCTAAAACAAAAAGGAAAAGAAATCCACCAAGTAGAAGAAAAAGAAACGCTAAAAGAGTGGCAGTATACTGACTAAAAAAAGCAATCGATTTAGTAAACTCTTCCATGCTAAACCCAGAAGCTCCCCCTTCATGTACCCATATAGCACATACTTCATCCCCCAACCCTTCTCAACCTCTCTTGAACCGTCCAACCCATCGGAGAATATAAAATCCACTTCAAACACCCATTCCATTCTCAATGACCCTTTTCCAACTTCTTCTACCCCAATTGAGGTAATAAAACCTGCTCTGACATGAACACCTACATCTGACACATCATCTCACACCCCTCTCACATTCAAGAAAATTGAACTCACTGCAGAAGACACCCTTGACTTATATGACACCGATCTCGATACCGACTCAGAACCTACATCACCCTCATCAGAACACTCATCCCATCCCTCTGATCCGTACTTAATATATAGAAACTTCGAACACAACTTGAAACTTTCACACCTAGAAGAGAGAGACATTCTCATTACTGCACTGAGACTACTAGTCAGGAAGAAGCATCCCAAGGGCAAAACTATTACCTTTCCCATACCAGAAGCAGTGGACAGGATAACGTTAAAAACTTACAACCTTCCTACCGACACCACAGAGGAGCTGTTCCAGATAACCGAGGCAGTTTTCAGACATCGCGGAGAGTCCCTGGTACTTGACGATGTTTACATGGACTTTGTAAGGGCACATGGGAGGATGGAGTTCATAGCAACAAAAGAATGGCCCCGGTGCCACCAATTAGTATGGCACTCATAGGAAACGAGAAGATATGCGTTGCACAGAACAACACCGGAAGAAGCAAACTTGCAACACTTGAAACTATCAATTACTGCAAAGACCAATACATTGACATAATTCTCATGCAAGAACCATACACATCCAAAAACAAAACTCCCTACATACCACTCAACGTACACACAATTCAGGACCGCAATCAAACCATGGCAGCAATAATTAACCTAAACAGAAATCTAACAGTCACCAAAATAACACAATTCTGTGACACACACATAAATTGCACTCAAATATCTTCCGAGCATGGTTCTTGGATCCTAATAAATAGCTATTTTCAATTCAGCCATGACATAGACCCATATCTGGAAAAAATCGATCTGATCTGCAATGCGTACAAAAACTACAAGATCATAATCACAGCTGTCACGAACTCCTCCTCTCCATGGTGATACAGCCAAGAAACCGACACCAAGGGAGTAGCCATGGAGGAATTCATTTCAAAGCACAACTTACAAGTCGAAAATCAGCCATATAATCCTCCAGGGGAAGGGTGTATGCCTCAAGCAACATTGATCTAACACTCACGAATGCAAAGGCCTTGGGCGATGTCCAAAACTGGAAAGTTATAGATCTCGCCACGACAAGCGATCACAACTTAATACTATTCGACTTAATCTACAGGCAACATCAGCTTGATCAGACAGACCAGGAGAACATATTGAACTGGAGAAAAGTCGATCATCAAAAATTCCTAGAGAAACTCATCATCCCTGAACAATTGGACCAACAAAAATCACTCAACACGCTCGCAGAGGAACCCTCTGCAAACATCAGACAAGCAATTCAAAATTCACCACCCAGAAATAACCAAAGGAAAATGAAGAAGAAGCCATGGCCAAAGAAACTAACCAACCTTAAGAAACAAATTCAAAAAGCCAGGAAACTATATCAAAAATGCATCATCGCACAATACAGAACTGCCAACCTCCAGATTTACTGTGCCAAAAAAAGGCAATATGAAACCGAGCTACTAAATTATAAGACACAAAAATGGAATATCTTCATCGAAAAACATCTGGAAATAAATAAATGGGGCACCCCATATGAAATAGCTACCAGCAAAATAAAAAAAAAAACACAAACCATTTCCACCTTAATTAATGAGGAGAACAACACGAATATGACAAAGGACTTGGAAGGAACCATCCATCAACTTCCTAATGAAGAATTTCATACCAGAAGACAAACCTGAAAATGACAGCGATGAAAATAAGGATACAAGAAAAATCTATCACCAGCCATATCCAGAATCACCAATATTACCTTTCACTACCCAGGAAGTAGAAAACGAAATAAACCGCATGAAAAGGAAGAAGTCCCCGGGACCAGATGGAATTCCTGTGGAAATAATACAAGAAATCACCCCAGTACTTATACCTTACATTACTCAACTATTTAATGAGTGCCTTATTCAGAAGACATTCCCAGAAACCTGGAAGGAAGCAAACTTAATAATCATCAGGAAACATCCAAATAAAGATGAAACCAGGGTCAATTCATACAGACCAATATACCTTCTCAACGTTTTGGGAAAACTCTTCGAGAAACTTATCCTAAAAATACTCAAAGAATTTCTCCTGCTAAAGCCCATATCAGGGATACAATTTGGGTTCACGAAAGGTAAATGCACTGACGATTCATTACGCCTGCTATCGTGTACAACACACAACACTCCAAACAAGTACATGGTGGGAATTATGGTGGACATCGCCGGGGCATTTGACAACTTGTGGTGGCCCAGCCTTTTTCAAACACTCAAAAACATGAACTGCCAAGGTACAGTCTTCCTACTTCTGAAAAGTTATTTCCCTAACAGAAAAGTTAGCATCAAATATCCGGATCTGCAAATGAGTAAGATAATGTCAAAAGGTTGTCCTTAGTGTTCCATTCTGGGACCCGAACTTTGGAATACTAACTTGGAGCCTGCGCTTATGAAACTACAAGACCATCCAGACATAGACCAGATCATAGCTTATGCGGATGACATTATCATGCTCACTTCTGGTAACTCAAGGGAAATCGAAGATAAAGCATCTACTGCAATCAATATGCTATCTGACTGCTGTGATCATGCTAAACTCAAAATAGCTTCGGAAAAGATGCATTATATTATCCTTAAGGGGAAGTTACAAAGAAACCCTCAAATCAAACTCAGAGAAAAAAATGTAAAAAGAGTAAGGAAGCTAAATACCTTGGTATTACTCTTCAAGAGAAGATGTTTTTTAACAGACACATAGCCCTGGCAACAACTATAAAGTCTAGCCACATTGAGTTCCGCAAAATACAAGCTTCCACTATCACACATTAAAACATATCTCATTATTTCCTATGGCTCGCCCCTGTGGGACATGGAAACCAGTAAACAGTACATTAAAAGAAGATTGAGATCTTCACAACGCAAAGTGATTCTTCGCCTCACGGGTGCATTCAGAACAACCTCAACCCTGGCTCTTCTCATGATTGCGGGCCTACAGCCTATTGAAATTGTCATTAAAACTAGAGCATCAAAATATTAATTTAGAAATGGACAAGAGGACGAAATCTATAATCTAATTCGAATATGCCCTGTCACGGTACCAGAAATTCACCACCACTTGTTTAGCATCTGACAACAGGAATGGATACAAGCTACACAAAGAAGGAGACTTCACAGCTTCCTTCCAAACATAAAAGAGTGACTATATATGGACCATTTCCACCCCACAAGAGGTCTCATACATTTCCTAACGGGACACGGTCCCTACGGTCAACACCTAAATAAGCACAACCTCAGACAGGCTGATAAATGCCTGAAATGTAAAACCGAGACGAACACACCGGAACATAAAGCCTTCTTTTGCCACACATCGAACAAACAAATCGAAGATTTAAAACAAAGGCTACCAAACTTCAACAGGTACCAGTTAATAAGAAATCCCGAGCAGTTTACATTACTAAACAACTTAACAAACTTGGTGTCGAAAGAGGAACTTTCCCTCTTCAAATCCGGCATCACTCACCTCCCCATTCAACCCCTACCTCCGGAATGTAATATACCCCCCAGAAGATCACAAAGAATCCACCTTCGACAAACTCAACAACAACAACAGGACATCCTTCCTTCGGACTAAGATCACCAAGAGGATAATGAAGCAGAACCTATCACAGGAACATCAAGAAGGAGACACTAATACACAAGACAGTGATACGCCAGAAACAAAAAAAGGTTACGCCTCCCCGGAGAAAGGCAAAGGATAACACTGCAATGACTCGACCCAGGAACCAACCGAATTTAACCCAGATTTTTCTTTTTCGTTTCTTTGTTAAACTGTAATCTTACACCCCCTTCTTTATTCTCGTTACTAACTACTCTGCAAACTTCTCTCACTGATTCTTGACAATTCTCCATATTTCCACTACCGAATGTACTAAAGTACCCGATACTTCCCAGGAAATCCCTCCCTACCTCTTTCCTTCCTGATGATGTCCCAGGTACCAACCGTCGTACCGATGTTCATTACAGTCCGACCAACTCTTGCTGGTCTCCCGCAAGTTTCCTTGCATCAAGCACCTCTCCTTCTTTCATATCCCTTCCTATTATTAATATTTACATCTCAAAGCGAATAATATTCTCACTATCTCAAACATAACATACTAGAACATAGACCCTGCTTAACATTCATAGAATCGTGTTAATGTCTATCCCTCATCTCATTCATCAACACTATACCGCGTTTGTTACAACCTGTCCCGGTTCCCATGCTAGTTGCTCCCTGGCTTTTCTCAGTGCTGGGGAAAGTCAAAGCCACGCAGCCAATTAAAATACGCAACGTCGCAACAGCGTCTTCGTAAGCGCCTCTCTTCTGGCTTCCATTCGCTCCTCGCTGCCCAGCAGACGATTTTTTCCTCGTTTCTCATTGGCACCGAAACTGTCGAGCGCTCCCTAGCGCGGGAAAGGGGACAGGTTGTAACAAACGCGGTATAATGCACACGACACACAATAAAACTTATTCTAACAAAACATTACCCACCCAATTACACACTTATGTAATTTCGTATCTGTGTTCATAACTAATATTAATGTTAAACACTAACACATATTTACTTCCTACTATTACTAACCTTTATCTTAATCTTCTTACCTTGTAGAATGATGTAAAACCAACTTTGTTCAGGAAAACCGCACAAATTTGGTTCTTCACATTGGGGTATTCATGCCAATGTCACAGTGAATTATTGTAATTAAAAATGGAAAATAAAGGATGAATCAAAGAAAAGCGGGGGAATCCATAAAAAATTCACAGAACTGACACCCTGGGTTAATTTTCAGGTACCAGGGCATAAGCGCATACCTCCGAAAGTAGTTTGACTACTTTTTTGATCCATCCATATACATAACAATAATAATCATTCTATGTAACCATATCTTGTATATTGTTTAGGAAAATAAAAAAAAAATAAAATTCTTGTAAATTCTTATATCCTTCATGGTATTTTCCTATGTAGGCCATATTGAGCCCACCTTACATAGTTTTATTTTTTCCTTTGTTATAAACAGTACTTTAGATTAAAGTCTAAAACTAAGTACATTGTTATAAAGTACAAATTATGAGCTATCATAATATGTACTAGAGATATAAGCACCTATCACTTGGAAGATAGACAAATAGACCATATTGGGTTCAGGTACCTTACATGATTACTTTATTTATTTATGTATTGAATTCAACAGGTACATACTTAATTACAGAGGCCATATAATGGATTCATAGTGAATGCAGTTACATATAAATATAGAAATAGATGAAAAAATATAATGAAAATATATTTGAAATTATTAATTTTATATATAGATATATATATATACACACACACACACACACACACACATACACTTTATAACAGCATTCCATTAGGAAATTATGTGTTTAAGTTTAAGACATTGCCATTGTGTTAATAGTGACTTTACTGAGCTAAGGTTCATAGAAAAGATGTCAATGGTCTTAATCTTGATTTACAGCTCATTGTAACTGGTGCACATTCTCCACAATGGAGATTTCTTTTCAATTTCAGATCTAGTCTTCTTCATAAGAAAAACTTCATTCTTGAGTGTAGTTTTCGATGACAGGATTCGAAAATTAATCTGGCAGAGTAGATGTTCAATATCTAACTCATGATTTAACGACTTGCACAAGAATATTATTTCATGTAACGTTCTTCTGTGACACAACTTTGTAAACTGACATTCATATATTAGGTTTTCGTAGTGTTCAAATGTGGGGTAAACTTTCTGAAATTTGTATTTTAAAAATCTAAGAAATCTTGATTGGACTCTTTCAATTGCTACACTGTACTTTGCTGTGTCTGTATTCCAATTACTTCTAATTGTAAAATATTTTAATTAAAATAAATCAATGCACTTGAGTGAAGGGACAAATGGAATGGTCTCAGAAGGGGCATAACAAAATCATCAAGGGCAAGCCCACATGAAACGAATTTGGAAATCTTTGGAAAGCTAATGGAAATTGTTGAGGTAATTTCATATTTAAGTACATTCCTGACTTACAACTTAAGTCCTTAGGATAAATCATCCTCATACTCATTGTGGAGGACAATCGCTACACTATAAAGTTTCTTATCTGAAGTTGTAGAAATACATTTCAGAACAATAACTGAAAAACAAAATTAGGCCTATCCATGCCCTCAAATATACTTTTTAATGGTAACACTGTTAAGCCTTGTTTCCATGTTAATAAAACATTCAAATGCTGACAAAGGCAAAATTTATTGTAGAAAAAATTATACACTAAAACGTAACATTTCCACCTTCTAACAGGGTCTTCTTCAGACAAAGATTCACAATAATTTCGTAATGTTTTAGTGAATAATTTTTCTACATTAAATTTTGCTTTGGTCAGCACTTGATGAATTTTTTACTACTTTTTAAGTTGAGTAATAAGTATGTCCAACAAGCATTAAATGCTGCTGTTCTAAAACAAGTCTCAGGATTTACTAATATTTCATCCAGATGTAGTTCATCTAAATTATGTTTTGTGTGTCAAACTGTCTTATCTTCAAAATTTAATTCAACTCCCCATGTTGTAACTAGTGATTTATTTAGCTGTCGATAATGCTTTCTAACATTTCTGGCTATATTAGGACAATGAACAGATTAGAACCAGAAGTTCAGGTTAGGGTAAAAGACAAGAAAAAAGTGTTTTTTTATTCAAGACAAGATTAAATGGGAAAAAATGCCTAAACAAGTTATTGTGAAAATATGTAAAAAATGTTGCACAGGAGAAATACAAAAATTATTTGTACTCTTTTTTGGGCACCCTTAGGCTTCCAGCTGGCCTGCAATTTGGGCCTTGTGGTCCTGTATGTTATGCTTCTGGGTTTCAGCCATTATATGATAGTACAATTACCAAATGAAGGCACTGTGATAGCAAGTTGTACAATTTAATAGTGTTTACTCCGGAACAGAAATGCTACATTGTTTTCTTTTGTCATGTATGTCCTTTTTTCTTAAGTTAAAGTTATTGTTCCAAACAACACTGTCCATTGCAGAATCCCTGTCACAGAAGGTGGTCGAGTTGTTGTTATTCCATTTGGATACATGAGGCAATGAAAGTACCAGTTCTGTCAAATGAATGTTTAATTAGTACACCTAGAAATGCAAAGGATTATACAAGTATGTACCGACATCATTCACTGTGCAGAAATGAGAGATTCACAGACTATTATAGCTACGAAAAATTTTAGCTCATAGACTATTAACAAACTTTGTTTCATATGTTCACATGTTGTAATTGACATACACCAATACACAGGGCCATCAATGTTTGTGGTGTTGATGCTTTGCCATCGAAGATTTTGGGAGTCGATGTTTTGTACTGTCAATGAAATGTAAATGATGTTTTTTGCTGTTGATGGTTTTTCGTCGATGTTTTGACATATAACCCAAAATAATTGATTTAGACTAAGGCTCCTCAAATTAGAAATAATTAGCTCTGATGTAAATTATGTGGTGCACACCTGCTCATTTCTATAAAGTAAGGTGTTTCCAGCATCTCATATCCGTCACCACGGTAGTTGAAAATGAGAGAAAAACAGTACAGAAATGCTCAGATTGTTACTGAAAAATTAATCAAAAAGTCTCGAAACTGGATCAAAATGAGAGCAACAATTGCAGAAAAAAATGATGATAGAAATGTTTCAAACATCAGATTGATTGATCGATTGATTTGTTGTTTTAAGTTCACTTTATGCACAGTAAGGTTAATCGGGACTGGATCTACAGTTTAAAGTGGGATCTGAACCACTATGTGCCTTCACCGGGTATCGAACCCAAACATCAGAGTTTCAGGCTAAGAGTTTAAAAATATCTGTGAAAGCAGCAGAAAAGAAGTAAAGGGGAGAAACAAAGTAAAGAGAAAGGGTGAAAGACAAGATGGAAATTAAGACTGAAAAAGAGAAATGAGGAGAGTAGCACATGTTTGTAAAACTCGTATAAGTTCTAAATTTAAACCTGCCCCCTTATTTCTGCATATATAGTTCCTGCCCTCCTGGTCAAAATTTTCTGGCACTGGCCCTGTACGGTGGTGTTAACAGAGTTGAGAAGCAACCTGATAAAAGTAACACTTTACTTGATAACAAATGCCTGTTTTGGTAATTGCATTAGTACAACGTTACCAAAATTACATCAGTAATTGTAATGATACTCAACAACAATCAAGGCTTTTTACAATTAACACTTACTTGTGTTATCTTGATGAATTCAGAACTGGATGATTTATTTGCAAGGACGCTAAACATGTTTTGTTGTGAAAAGGGGGTGGTACTACATTTCTGAGAATTCTACAGGAAACAATCACTTAGCTACTTAGAGATTAACTGGGGTGGAAGGGGATCTCTTCATTACACCTGTCAAGCATAGTTCACCTCTGCTATACAAGAAAAGCTGGTGTGTCACAAACTTGATCAGTCAAGACTTTATGAGTAAGGGTTGCTTGTAGTCATCTCTTTCTTGGAAATATAAGTTCTATAGGCTCTTCAATGTGCAGCTTTAAAGTGCCAATGATGGTAAATTTCTATTTTAGATGTTTGTGCATTTCATCTAAAAATCATATTTTATTCATATAAGTTGTTGAATGGAGCCACAAACTACCATTTGCAGAGTTGTTTAAGTTTACTTTCTTACAACATTCATTCCACTATCCAATGATGCTCTAGTTTCTGCTCCAAGGAGCATGATGGAATGATTATTCAAGTGCAGTTACTATTTTGAAATTGAACTAACAATTGGAAATGTAGGAGAATAGAACTGAAAATGTTTGTTGTGTGTTTGAGTGAAGTCAATCAATGCAATGGAATAATTTCTCTTACAGTACAATTTAATGTACATGCCATACCTAACTTGCCCCTGGACCCTTCAAATTTCAGCACCACCACTTTTATGACAGGAATGTGTTACTTTCAAAGTTACTGTGAAAAGTAAAAATAACTGCAGCACATTGCCTTCTTACAGCAACTTACCCATTCCTGATATTACACAGACAATAACATTTAAAAGGACACAAACAGATGGCACATTTTTTTCTTGCAACTATGAGGGAAATATAAAACTCAAATTACTTACAGCATATCTTCATGAATGTGCTTTCCTTTGGGTCGTCCATAATGATACCAGGCCAGAAAGGATAGTTTCCTACTTGTCCCCACACCATATCACCAGGAAGCCAAGATTGCACATGGAGGTCATTTTCGTTTTCTGTAACTGCCTTTTCTGATTTACAGACGTTCTTTAATGCTGCCTTCAAATTTAATGTACATTCAGCTTTAGCTGTAATATTGGATTCATTTTTGGTGTTGTCATCAAATTTATTGACAATTGATTTTCTGCCTGCAGGACACTGATCTTCTAGGATGTTCACTTGTGAATAAATTACTTCCTCTTTCTTGACTTCCTTTGCACCAGCAAATTTAGTATTACTGTTCCTAGATCTAGTTCTCATAGTAGTTTTCTTTGCTTCCTCATTTTTTGTGCCTTCTGCATTTCTACTTATTACTTGGTCCATCTTCTAATAGACATGGGATACCTAATTGTCCTATGGCTCTCTCCCCAATAAACAACCAAATACCTGAAAGAAAAATATGTTCTCTGTTAATTAAGAAGTATGATTTTGTGTCAAAGTTTGCCAAGCATCACTAACAATATGTTTCTTATCAATGAAATTATCCAACCTCAGTCATTCATATATCAAATCTCAGGTGAGAATTTCATAATGAACCCCACAATTAGCTCACACAAATTATTTTTCTAAGTTCTGATACCTATTCAAGAATAGCTTATGTATTGGATATATTAATCTTGGGTATAAGAGTTACAATTAGAACTTTTATGGCCTATACTGAGCAAGCAATTGTAGCATTCTTATATCTAGAGAGATGATTTTTAAGTATCAGTTAAAACAATGCAATGTTGTTGTTTCTTGTAATTTTTTCTGGAAGAAAAGTTTCTGGTAATCTTTTGTAATTTTGGGTTCCCCATCCAGATACCTGACTATCTCCTGTGGGATTCGGATATCTGGTTCTGAGATCGGAATCCTGTACCCGGCAACCCGAATCCGAAAATTTCGGGCCATTCCTAATTCTAGGGTTATGATGTAGCGATGTCGTAAGAGAAGGGGGAGCAGAAGGGCGGGCGTCCCCCAATCAGACAGTCAGCCTTCCCCCAACTGGCACTAATGTAAAAATCGAATAATAAGAGTGTTAACTTCTTAGAGTATGGCCATTTACACCTTTTCTAAGTGGTGCATTCTACGTGTTGTCACTTTTTCTGCTTGTAAAATCAACTTCACTCACAAAAATTAATTTTGTTTTAGTATATATATGTACATATGTGTGGATCTCGTCCATCGCCAACCTGGGCATACATGATTTTTTTTTATTTTCTTTCATGTTCTGTAATCATTGCAATAAACATAAGTATGTTTTAAGAACTGGAAAAAAACGTCAAATGTGAATGGACTTAAAACAAACAACCACTACATTAAATCAAATAACTCCCTTATGGTAATTGGTAGAGAAAAGAACCAGGTACTGTTGTAAAGTCCTTAAAACGCTCTACAATTATAATGTCCAAATGTTCACTAGTATTTTATAATTATTAAGTAATATACGAAAAAACGTAACATAAGATATGCTGCTTTCCTTATTTCTGGTTTGACCTGTCTTGTTACTCCTCATTCGAAAGCTCTTGTTGCGCAGAATGAGAATCAGTAACCATTTTCCCTCCAGGACAATTAGAAACGGATCGTAAGTTCCAAATTTGTTTCTCTTTCCACATTATTATCACACTATGGAAGCAATAAACATTGCAAGGAAACTATCGGCGAGTTAACATTTTAACTCAATCTTGTCCATCATTACAATAACACAATACACATTAAAACATCAAGAAAAATTCAGAGGACCACAAAGCATCTACAGTACGGACAAATTATTCCAATAGTGGAGTGTCAGTACTTAGGACGTTAGGAGTAATACTAACAAATGAAAATGATATTAGAGGAAATAAAAATCAGACTTAATTCAGGAAACGCGTGTTACTTTTCTCTTCATAAACTTTGATCTTCTAGTTTAATATCTAAGAAACTAAAAGTTAAAATATACAAAACAGTAATTTTTCCTGTAGTATTATATGGGTGTGATACTCGGTAACTTACATTAAAAGAGGAAAAGAAATTAAGTGTATTTGAAAATAAAATTCTTAGAACAATATTTGGACCTAAAAGGGTTGAGGGGACAGGTGAGTGGAGAAGGTTACATAATTTGTATTCATGTCCAGATATTATAAGAATAATTATATCAAGAAGACTTAGGTGGGCAGGCTATGTGGTACGAATGGGAGAGGAAAGAATAGTTTATGGGATTCTTGTTAGAAAACCTGATGGTAAGAGACCTGAAGGAAGCCCAATACGAAGATGGAGGGATAACATTGAGATGAGCCTAAAGCAAATGGGTAAGGATGGAAAAGATTGGATTGATGTTGTCTATGATAGGGACAGATGGAAGGCCTGTGTTGCTGCAGCCATAAACCTTCAAGTTTAAGAAGGCAAGAGAGTCAGTTAGTTAGTTTGGATCGTCAGTGGTAACGCTAATTTGTGGCGGACATTCAAAGGCGGTTCAAGAAAACCAGCACTTCAGCTAGTTGTGGATCTTCAGTTATTGTGGATCTTCAGTTATTGTGGATCTTGCTACTTAGGGGCTTGCATATCAAGGCGATGATGAGACTACAGGAATCAACAGAGGAACAAAATACGACGATATTTTTAGGAGTTGTATTGAACTTGGACCTTTAAATACGTATAAATTATACTCACAACTCGATTCAAAACGAACTAATCTGCGGAATGTCCACACTTATTCTCAGTACCCTAAAAAAGTAGAAGAGGAGCAAGTATTCGCATTGATGGTAGATGATACAAAAGAACTGCGAGGAAAGAACAGGTGTCAGTTCTTGTCCGATATGTGTATCGTGGGAAGGTAAAATAACGCATTTTAGGATTCGCCGCTCTTCAATCATTATGTACACTTTCACTCCTTGCACAGGCCCATAGCTAGAACTGATCTCCAAGAGAGAGGATGGGGGCGGGGGATCTCCAAGGTAGAGGATGGGGGGGTTAAGTTAGTATAAACATAAACTTTAGAAATATCATACAAATACTACAGTTCTTTTTACATCTTATAAACTGTTAATTGACTGCTACTGACAGCATCCCTTACTACACTCCCCATATCACTTTTGATGATACAGATATTTATATCTTACAAAAGAAATGCACACTAATATATTCAATCATAGCGCCTACCCTACATTCCACCCCCGGCCAAAGCAATGAAACCCTCCTTCCTTCGCAAAACTTGTGAGCTGTTGGCCTTTGACGCAGATGTGGAAGGAATGTGCATGATACATTAAAGTCGCAGATATTTGTCTAAACGAGAGGTCGCAGCAGGAGCACCGAAGGTACAGATAAAGAAGCTTCCCTATGGAAGAATTCTAAAGTCTAGAGATTCTTCTAAATACTTGTCGCTACTTAGACTTCTGATCATAAACTAGATGAACGAATGTAATAGCTGCTGTTCGTGCTGTTTTACCTTATGTCAAGGGGGCTGTCAAAGTACCAGGGTCAGCTTATTTCTTGAATTATGAAATAGGTGTACCTTTCGGGAAATTTTATTCCTGTGCTATCATTGCCCTGAAAGCTAAGTTACAGTTTTTGCCCATAAATTTTAGGCGTTACAACTTTGTCGATTTCCTAGCAAAGTATAAATTGGTATTTCACGAGGTTAACAAACCTGCTGTAATATCTGTGGCAATCTGAGTTTTCAGTGCGGCGTGTGGAAAAAAATGTCCATGTTTGAAACGATTTAAAAGTCTGGCTCGCAATGGAATGCTGAATGGCAGGTCGTCTCATTTTGCTGTTCTTGCTATTGAGAAAGAGGAATGTCAACTCTTGGACACTGGGGGTCGATGCATTCTTCAAGCACATGCTAATAGGAGACTTGAACACTAAGGGATTTTCGTTGTTTCTAATACTTAAGAAAATTACTTTCTTAATTACTTTTGAAAGAAAATTATACTCTTCGAAATATTGATTTTCGTCATTTATATTACCTTATAACTTAAATATGTCTTTATATAACTAGTCTCATTTCAAGAAATATGATTAATTATGAAATAATACATATCTTAGACCATTTTCTACCTGTCTCTACAACACTGAAATAGGCTACTAGAAACAACGCAACTTACGGCAGTTCCAACGAGTAAAAATAAACGTTAAGACGAATCGTACAGAGGTAAACTCACAATCAAGAATTAAATATGAGCAGTAAACGCCCACCCAGTTCAACGAAGGATAAAAATAAAACACAATACATGAATGAATAATATTATGTTGTTTTATTTTCAGGCGTTGCATATTAAGAACGCGTGTCTTATGCACTATTGCCAAACTTACCTGTAATCAAATCAGTCCACACTCCACATGTTCTTCTACATCGTGATTGTCGCTGTCACATGTAAGCACCTTCTTTGGGCAATATACCGAAATCCACGAGTTTATTAATTAGCCCACAGCCACCCTCCTGCACACTCCACCTAACAATCTGTACAACATTAACAACATTTTTACTGTTCTCTTCCGCCATTCTTACACGACCCATGCTCTCCAAGTATGAAATGAACAGTGTGGCAACGCTGTAGACAGCGTAACTAATTGCGAACGTCGTCAATTGTTCATATCAACAAATAAGGCTACCATACTTGTATACTGAGAATCATTGCGAGAATTGAAAAGTTTATTTTACAACTTCTACATGTTAATGAACATTTTTTTCACCTCACCCCAACATGTTAACTTGAGATAAATCATCACGACTAATTATTTCGTGAGTATAAAACGTAGCATAGAAATTACAGAATGGTCCGATATTGTAAATTCTTGCTTAATGAATAATAGGGGTGTGCGGGACAGAATTTTTTGGGTCGGGACGAGAATTTTTGTAAATCCCGACATTCGGGACGAAAAAATTTGCTTTTCAGTTTAAAAGTGATTGTTTTTGCATTTCTAGAATAAAAACTTACTACTATTTCCGGTAAGTTCCAGAAACTTACAATGCAGAAAACGTCGAGAATTAACGACTTTTTAAAGTGACCATTCGGTATTTACAGACTGCTTGGGATCCCGAAAAGTCGGGATCGGGACGGGAATTTTTTTTCCCGATCCCGGTCCTGACTTTTCGGGATCCCGCACACCACCTAATGCATAACGTTTGAGTCAGTCGTTTACTGTTGATTATGTTATTTGAAGTCATACATGCCGCTGCTGTGAAGAGATAGATATTGGTTGGTGATGCTGTATTTCCTGCAGTCTTGAACAATTCTGGTCCCATTATATTTATCTTTCTTTTGTTTTTGTATCACTTAACATTGAAAATATTCTTTCCGTTTCCGCGTTAGAATGTGGCAATGTTAGCACTATTTTCGCGAGAGTGGAAATGTTTTCAAAAAAGAACTTGCCTTGAAAGTTCTTCGTAACCGATAACATGTACCAAAATTCTGATGGAGATTTGTTGGTTAGTTCTTTTTTTCTCCTCCTCGCTAAAGTATCCAGATAAACTAATCCATTCATTCCAAACCGAGCACGAAGAAAGTGCAACTGACTGGCGAGTAAGCTTTGCAACTTTGCACAATAAAATGTTGTTTTCCAAGATTGAAAAAAGTTCCTACGTTTTCTCTTATTTGGTAAAATCTGTCATTCGCGGGCGAAATATAGTGAAAGTTCCTATGCGTAACGGTTGGCATCACTGGCGACCCCGACCAGGGGGGTGAAACTCTAATGCCACGAGCTGTGGTCTTCGTGACGTCAGCGATGTTAGCGACATCTATTGGCAGTGCACCCAAGTTATGCGCTTCTCAGTCGCGAAGTATTTCATAGTTCTACGCTAGATGTCACTCCATCGCCAACTAACAGTGAAACCAAACACAATATACATTTGCTGATCCTAGTTACATTGAACGTTTTTAGGACATCTACTTGAAAGTTCTCGCAGGAATATCTCCAGAACAAGTCTTGAATTTTAAGTTTGTTTTATGCACAGATAGGCTAGTTGGGACTGGCCCAGCAGGTTAAAATGGGATCACACCATTAAATGCTTGAAATGGACAACGATGTGCGGGGTATCTCCAAGGTAGAAATATCTACGCAAAGCATCCCCATCTGTCCTATTTTATAATTTATTATTTGAAAACATAGGAGCATTCAACAACTGAACTCACGGCTCGAGCTAGCATTCCCTCATCTAAAAACTTCCATTTCGAACACACTCTCCCGTCTCCACCAGTGTGATATCGAACCCGACACACCTTGATTACATGGCAACGAAGTTACCATTACGCGAACTAATTATTTATTAATTAGTATTAATTATGAATTATATCTAATCCTTGGTATTTGCTGCTTGTAATATGAAGCTTATATTACACAGCGCTTCACATTGATATTTATTTCCACAAAACATTTTTTTCTGTCATCCAGTGCTTAGCTCATTTTCTGCGGGTAGAGTTAGCAACACTCATTCAACGTTCGCCAGCCCCCGCGAGCTCAGCTTTGAATTTGAAACGGCCGTCACCGCCAGTTGGACAATAGACGTGGATAGACAAGGGTCGAAGGTGCAGGGTGATGTATGGAGGATGCTTTGTTTTGGACTCGTTAGCAACGGCAGTGGGTGGATGCAGTTTAATGCACTGTTATTGTAACCTATAGCTGCAAAATTAGTTATTTCGCTCATGCTTTCATCGAAGAGAAGATGATATTAACAGTAGGATATTTAAAAGGTAAAAAGGAGAAACTTAGAAAAATATTTTAAATATATTTGTTGGTACAACCCCCTCCCCTCCCTCTCCTCTACACAGCCTGCCATCTAGCGTGCCCACAGAGAAGCAAATCGGCAACGTAGTTGGGTGCACTGCAAATAGGTGTCGCTAGTTTCGCCCGTGACGTATTAAGGCCACAGATTTTAACATTGAGTTAACAAGTCTCTCCTAGTAGTTTGTCTATGACCCCGACCCCCGATAAGCTGCCGGCGCTGTTGCGACAACTGAGGTTAAAGTAGCGATGTCTAATCTAAGATTAGATGTCAGAAATAAGGTGCCAGAAATATTTGTATTTGGGAGGACACCTTTTCCAGCATCCTTGCGACAAGGTACGTGCTTATTTCAATTGTAATTGTAACGATAATTGTGAAAACTAGAAACATTACAAAGCAAGCTGTTTCTGTTACGGACTTCCTGTAAGTCAATTTGCCGGGAACTGTTGCATGAAAGGGGCGCTCGGCGGCCGACGGTCTGACGGTAAACGACTGAAATAACCTCCCTGTATGATAAAAAAACACCAGTTCAATCCATTTGTACTAAAAGTCACAGAAAATGCGATATATGTACTTACCTGAAAAGAAATGTTCGCCCCACCGCTCTGTACTGTACTGTTTGAATTGTTCATTAATGTTGGCACAATTTATTTAAACCATGACGGCGTATTCTAATCAACAATCGGAAAATTCTGTACCGTGAATTGCACCTTTTGTTCTTTCTCGGAAAATTCTAGGATACACGTACCTAAACAACCTAATATTGCACAAAGTATACCATTGTAAATAAGGTTCAAATCTCCCGCCCGCTTTTATACAAGAACCCGCCACAAGCAAAGACGTCCAATGGTTTTTTCCTTGTGGTTGCTCTATAGGCCTGCCATCTGGCGGCAAAACCTTGCGACACAGCTTCTGTCATAAAATCAGGGGGGTGAAACTCTAATGCCACGAGCTGTGGTCTTCGTGACGTCAGCGATGTTAGCGACATCTATTGGCAGTGCACCCAAGTTATGCGCTTCTCAGTCGCGAAGTATTTCATAGTTCTACGCTAGATGTCACTCCATCGCCAACTAACAGTGAAACCAAACACAATATACATTTGCTGATCCTAGTTACATTGAACGTTTTTAGGACATCTACTTGAAAGTTCTCGCAGGAATATCTCCAGAACAAGTCTTGAATTTTAAGTTTGTTTTATGCACAGATAGGCTAGTTGGGACTGGCCCAGCAGGTTAAAATGGGATCACACCATTAAATGCTTGAAATGGACAACGATGTGCGGGGTATCTCCAAGGTAGAAATATCTACGCAAAGCATCCCCATCTGTCCTATTTTATAATTTATTATTTGAAAACATAGGAGCATTCAACAACTGAACTCACGGCTCGAGCTAGCATTCCCTCATCTAAAAACTTCCATTTCGAACACACTCTCCCGTCTCCACCAGTGTGATATCGAACCCGACACACCTTGATTACATGGCAACGAAGTTACCATTACGCGAACTAATTATTTATTAATTAGTATTAATTATGAATTATATCTAATCCTTGGTATTTGCTGCTTGTAATATGAAGCTTATATTACACAGCGCTTCACATTGATATTTATTTCCACAAAACATTTTTTTCTGTCATCCAGTGCTTAGCTCATTTTCTGCGGGTAGAGTTAGCAACACTCATTCAACGTTCGCCAGCCCCCGCGAGCTCAGCTTTGAATTTGAAACGGCCGTCACCGCCAGTTGGACAATAGACGTGGATAGACAAGGGTCGAAGGTGCAGGGTGATGTATGGAGGATGCTTTGTTTTGGACTCGTTAGCAACGGCAGTGGGTGGATGCAGTTTAATGCACTGTTATTGTAACCTATAGCTGCAAAATTAGTTATTTCGCTCATGCTTTCATCGAAGAGAAGATGATATTAACAGTAGGATATTTAAAAGGTAAAAAGGAGAAACTTAGAAAAATATTTTAAATATATTTGTTGGTACAACCCCCTCCCCTCCCTCTCCTCTACACAGCCTGCCATCTAGCGTGCCCACAGAGAAGCAAATCGGCAACGTAGTTGGGTGCACTGCAAATAGGTGTCGCTAGTTTCGCCCGTGACGTATTAAGGCCACAGATTTTAACATTGAGTTAACAAGTCTCTCCTAGTAGTTTGTCTATGCATAAAATGCTCCTCGCGAAAATCAGGCACCGCATGTGGCCAACTCTTTGTGTCCTTCATGAGGGGAGGTAAAGTTGAGGGTGTGTCCCCCCCCCGCCCCGCTGCTTTGACTGTCGCACCTCCATGGCGGAAGAGATGAAAGCAGGAGGATGGGCTGTTGGTAAGGTCCGTGTGTCCGTTTCTTTCTTTTGTTTGAAACATGTCCACTGCTGAGATAAGAGATATGGAGTTCCTTTTTTCCTTTCAGCTCAACTTTTCCCGATCTGCGCAGCAGATCCACCGCGCTTTGATCGACTGCTGCAGTACACACCGAGACAAAAGTTAGCAGTCACTGTTACTGTTTATTACAAGAGCAAAAATTAAACGACAAGTTAATGACGTTAAGAAACACTAATTTTAAAATAAATTAAGGCGATCTTGTAAAATGAAAATGAGCATTAAGATATGCGTACTCAGAATACCCTAACTCATTCCAAGGGAGCAAAACTGTCCATTGGCTCGCGTGAGCTTCGAGAACGACTCAAAACAAGAAAGCGCACACTGGAGCAACGAACCACTGACGATAGACTGCTGGAACTTTTCCCTTGACACCCCCCGCCCGCCCCCTTCCCAACACGTGTTTACTTTGACCGATTAATTTGATTTTATTTCACTTAGCTTTTCTGCGACTTTTGGCTAATCACAAAGACAATGATGAATGGCGATAATATGAATTAAATAGGGGGAACCCCTGAAAGATGCCCAACCTCCACCCTTACACATTCGGGGTATGCGCTTATCACTCGGAATTACGGTTCACTCTTATTATCTTGTAATTGTTTTTGTTTTTTTTTAATTTTAAGTCACAATAATTGATAAAGGGGGACTGCAAACAACACAAGCTCCACAGAGCATTAAACTGACTGCTAGTCCAGACGCCAGAGACTCGTTAGTCGTTGTGCTTACGGCAGTGACGCAACCACAGGGGGAGGAAGCAAAGGGGGGCAAACATTGAAGTAAAGAAAAAAGGAAGACTAGGTGGGACTCTTAGTAGCAGGACACAAGGATACTCAAGATGGAATTAATTTTCACATATTTCTTGCATTTTTCTTCCAGACGGCCAAGGGCACAAAGGGGCGATTGACCCTCGATTTCAAATTTTATACAAAATAAAAACACATTTCGTAAAATTTTCTAAATTACTATAGAGAGAAGTAAGAACAAATATGTACTTCAGACTCTTGCTGCTAAACATTTGTCTTAAATGCTTGAACAATTGTTTTGAGGAAAAGGAGCGCGCACATTTCAGAGACAATTTATATATACGAATCTGCGAATACTTACAGAAATTTGTGTTAAAATGTTGCATATGTATTTTCTTATTCTATGTCGCTAATTTTTCTATGTTGCATGTGTGTAAAATATATGATGTACATGAAAGTGATACATGTCATATGTACAAAAAGAATTATATTCGCAATGCATTTGTCATGCATCATCTGTCTTTGAAAAACACACTTTTGTGTGCTTGTTTTCCTTTATTAGCTTACGTGAAATTGAACGTGTTGAAAAAATATCTCAAATCGTTTGTTCCAAGACAAATGCTTTAGCACCGACTTCTACCCAGGGTTGTTAAAGGTCCAGGAATTTCTTTAAAAAATGAATAACGGTTCAGGAGAGAAAATCAGCAAGCGTAAATGGGTTTTCGGCCGCAAAGAACCTTTTTATCTGTAAAGTATTTCAACTCGTGCAGGAACCTTTTTGGCAGATGAATTTAAATACGGTCCAGGAACAATTTTCGAATCAATTTAAATACAGTCCAATAACCTTTTATTCCGTATGAATTTAAATGCGGTCCACGAACCTATTTTCCGGATAAGTTTAAATAGAGTCCAAGTTCCGTATTGAAATGAAACAATACGTAACTTGGCAGAATTTAAATTGTGCGAGAAAAAAAGTTCCGATCCCGTTACGGAACCCAATAAAACCCATTACAATGGGGGTTCCTGGATTTTTAACAATCCCAGGGCTGGGGGAAGGTTAAAGGTACAGGAATTGTAAATACATTTAATCCCCGTGCGGAAGAGAAAATCAGAAAGTGTAGGCCTAAATAGGTTCTAGGCCGTAAATAATACTTTTACGTTTAAAGTATTCCATTTTGGTCCAGGAACTTTTTTTCCAGATGAATTTAAATACACCCGAGGAACCTTTTTCCAGCTGAATTAAAATTCGGTCCAGGAACCTCTATTTACGGATCTATTTCATAACGTTATTATTATTATTGGCACGTTTATTCTGGTACTTGACCCCCCCCCCAGACAAATATTAGTGGTTGCGCCTCAGGCTTACGGAAAGCCATCCCCTTCACTCCCCTCGCCAACAAGGCAGGACCTTGTGGCCTTGACGGTGCACAGCCAGCACCCTAGCTGAAAGGATCGCTTGTAGTTGGAGGGAGGCGGCTAATAAAGTAAAAAGAGAAATTCAGAGCGCTCTTGTAAATGAATTTTCTGATCAGTTAATATTGATTGATTTTGTGTTTATGCGCGGTAAGGCTAAACGGGACTGGATCTACAGTTTAAAGTGGGATCCGAACCACTATGAGCCCCCACCGGGTATCGGGACCCTTTAATTACAAGGCGACGACGTTACCATTACGCATTCATGGTACAGAAACCGCTTTCACATTCAGCTGTACATATGGAACAAGTCCTACGGGATACACAAGGTCTTTGAGCAGTGCCAGACTGGCCCACCGGACAAAATCCTGGTACGCTCTCTTCGGGCCCTTCCGAAAACACACATTCCCCTCCCCCCCCCCCCCAAGCTGCTTACAATCGGTCCCCCGTTGAACATCCAGTTGTCCTAATAATCATGACATTATATGTGTGTGCTTGCACGAAGGTGCTATGCGAAATCTGTCAACAACTGTAAATTATGCTAGATTTAGCAACATTATGCTAGGGTTGGCATCACTGGTCCCTGTCTCCGCCATACGCCATCCCAGAATGTTGCAATGTTCAAAGGGTGACCAACGAGCTATATATAGAAACACTACAGGGGCTTTGTTGAGCTGGGAGGAAAGCACCACCTGTGAAGTCTAGAAAGCTGAACAGCTGACAGTCGCCCAGACCGGAAAAGCAATAACCACTTGAAATACTTATGCTTCATAGAGGCATTCCTCCGTCATGCAGATGAGTTGTTTACCTGTTCTAGCGAAAAGTTAGAGTTGAATAAACTGATAATACACAATTGACAGGTATGTTGCCTCGTGGAACTTGTCTTTTGGACAGAAAGATCGCTGCTTCGTAAATCGTGACACAAAATACCTTCGAGATTTCTTCGTTTGTGCTTATTCCGCAAAGTCCCGATAAATATATAACTGCAGTATATTGTCATAATAATATTATTATTCAAGGCGTGGTTTTAACTTGCACAAACGTAACGCAGATAAGTTTATGTCATCTAGTTGATATAAACTTGTCCTAAAAACCAGCATTGCACCTTCGTGCACACACACACACACTCGTGATTATTAGAACACATGGATATTTACGTACAGTAAGGGAAGTTTGGAACATTGAATTAGCATACATAATTGGAATCCATTCGAAGAGAGAGAACGTGTGCGCACCAAAAATAAAGTTTATTTTTTGTTTCATTAAATTTTCATGAAATGATTTTTTGTCACATACGGGTTAAATTCTACATGTAAAATATGATAGTATTTTTTTATAATAATTATTATTATTTTACATAATATGTTTGAATCCCGGTTAGGACATGGATGTTTGTGTTCGTCTGTCCTGAATGAAAACGAGAACTGAAAGAAATTGATGTGAGTTTGATGCGTGGGGATGGTTGCCGCTCAAGGGTCTTCCTTAAAATAGGAAATAACATCGGTAGGACGTCTGACTGCCACGCGGGAGACCCGCGTTCGATTAGCGGAGTGGGTTATCTAAGATCGGAATTTTTTCCGGCATTGTCCCCGCATAAAACTTCTCAGCGACTCGCCCAGTCTCAAATCAATGGGTACCTGGAGCAACCCTGGGGGACGAAGGCGGCCGGGGCATGGTGCTGATCACATCACCTCCAAAATGGCAGAGATCGAGAATATGTGGAGCCCTACCCCCACATCCCCTAAATGTGCTTTCTTGGCAAGGTGCTAGATGCATGGGGAACTTCACCTTTACCTATTACACATTTCAAAGTGTTTATGACAGATTTAATTCCTGAATCTTGCTCTATATATTTCGTTCCCTTTGACTACCGGTTCGTCAAGTTCTAGCCTTTTACAAAGTAAAACTTGCAAGGGCGATCTTGCACAAGATATCTGGAAACAGTTCATGCAATTCGAATGGTTAAATTATAGCGATATTATAAAACAGAAAATTGTACAAATATTGTTTCTGTGCTTTACAGGCTGTCTGTTACAACAATTAAGTGCCTTGTTCAACAAAATAAACATAGAACGTTTTCACAAAATACATTAAAACCGTGACTTGGTTCACTACTATAGGGGTGTGCTGGACGGGATTTTCTTTTTAAAAAATGAATTGTTGTAAGTTCACTTTATGCACAGATAGGCTAATCGGGGCTGGACCTACAGTTAAAAGTGGGATCCGAATTACAATGTGCCTCCACGGGGTATCGAATAATAATAATAATAATAAAAGTTTACATGACTGAAGGGCAATATATGTAATCTTATTCTGCCTCCCACCCCCCTTTTCGAGGAAAAAACCTGCGTGAAGGCTTGGATAACTTTCGCAAAGTGTTTGAAGATTACGTCCAATACCTATAATTGATTCCAGCAAAGTACTGTCGAAACCAAAAATCAAAATTCTGTCTTCTGTGCAAGCATGGTATTTGTTTGCTATGTACAAAAATTTGACGACACCTGCGACTTTCAGAAATTAAAACAAAAAATTGTTTCGAATAAAAGTTGTAGCCTATTGCATAAGCTTTAAAACGACATACGTTTTAATGTATTTTAATGAAGGGTACACCACAAAATGTGTCTCCAAATGGAGGACAGTACCAAAAAAGTGTCTCCTTATCACAGTCTGGCGGTTAAGTCAGAAATCATTGATTTCTTAATTAAAACAAGAGACTTGGTAGAATTAATTGTTGTACCACTTAAGATATGTTCAATTCAACAAACATCTTGTTAAGCTTAGAAGACATAAAATACCATTGTTTAGTTAGAGAATTATTAAGACTTTCAACTTGCCGTTATTCACATAAGGTATTATAAATAGTGAGTTTTTCTACAAAACTACTATTTTATATTTTTCAAAAATAGATTTATTAATATATTATTGAAGTGTGTACTATTTGGAACATTCCTGAAAAAAAAACAGAAGTTGATATGTGCCACCGTTCCCGAGATATATCAAATCCAAAATATTCAATATGGCAGACTCTTTTCAAGATGGCGTCCGTCAGAACGCAGATGGCGATTGGCTACTCGACTGAACATATCTTAAGTGATACGTACAACAATTAATTCTACCAAGTCTCTTGTTTTAATTAAAATGTCAATGATTCCGGACTTAACCGCCAGACTGCGATAAAGAGATAGATTTAATGCTGTACCCTTCATTAAAATACATTAAAACGTATATCTATCTTCTTAAAGTTTATGCAATAGTATACAAATTTTATTCGAAACAATTTCTTGTCATCTAATTTGTTCAAAAGTTAAAAGGCAAAACTTTAAAAAGTACTAGAAAAAAAACACCTTTTGAAGATTATTTTTTTAAATAACGGAAAAACCACCGACATTATCAAAAAATTAAACAGAATCTTTCTTGTGTCCCATCTAATTAGGATTAAGACTAAAAAAATATTACCTACCTACGACGATTGTTTACGGAGATATAGGTCAATAACTGAGAGTTTGCGAAATTGATGTTTGGGGGGGGGGGCACCGCAAGGAGGGGCTGGGACTTTTGAGATTTTGCACCACAAGCAAAACAACCTGCGCGGACCCGCGACTCCTGTGCACCGTACTCCCGTGAGGAGGGGAGGGAGAGAGTGGACCATGCTTCCTTATGGCCTGAGCTGAACGGAAGAAGGGAAAGCTGCGCGGGGACTTTCCGTCCAAGAATGTTAATAAACGTAGCGTTTTGCTATCAAACCAACCAGAGATAATTTTAGCGTTGTGATTTGTATCGTTCATTGCCAAAGAATATAAAGTTTAACGTTCTGAATGTTCGAGGGCATGGAATGTGTTACATTGTTACATTCAAAATGGCAATTATTCAAAACCTGGTTTGGTTTGTGTAGAAAATGTCATAACAATCGGGGTGCGAGTTTCAACTATTAAAATGTCAGAATTAAAGACTAAAGGGGTCCCGGGTTCGATAAAAGTAAGCTGTTCTTGACCCCCACTATGTGCCAATTTCCCGGTGCTCAGGTAATCTAACTGAAAATAAATTAAGTAACTTATTTTCTACACAAACCAAACCGTATAAAAAATCGGAGTAGAGGTCCCGGGTTCGATACGAAAACAAGCAAAATAGGTTTTTTAGGCACTATGATGACAGAATGGAACTAATCTAATTTTTTCCGGTTTTTTTTCCTTGCGGTCGCTCTATAGTGTTCTAACAACTGACCAAAATTCAGCTTTTATGGAATTATTCCCGACATTGGTCTTTTTTTTGTCCTTCATTGACTTTTGGAGACGAGAGGGAACGAGAGAGACTTCTGTGAAATCGAGACAAGACCGAGATATGGTTCGAGACACTCGATTTCGTTCGAGACTTTGGTACGATGATGGCAAATTTACATAAACCAAAATTTATTTACTTTAACGCTTCTTCAAACATACCGCAATCGTACTTAACTGTTTATGAAGAGAAACGTCACATGTCGTTTGTAGTACATGCAAAGTCAATCCATTTATTGGCAATTTTGAACCTGCGATGTGGGGTTGCGTGTGTATGTATTCAGGATAACATTTAGTTTCTCGAGGAATCTTAGCGTCCAAACAAGACATAAAACAGACTAACTTTATTGAGAAAAGTCGTTCACCTTAAAGATTTCTATTTGCTGGGAACTGTCTGTCTATTCTATAGATTTAGAGACTCGAGACGAGACCGAGACACCTACCTGCAAGTCTCCTCTCATCTCGATACCATCCTCAGTTTTTCGGTTCCCTGCTGTCGAAACTTTTTTTCCCTAACTTATACAGACTATGTTATCAGATCGTGCTACAGAATCAGGACCGCCTCGAGTTTCGAGTAATCTTATCACACGTTCCTAACTAGTATCTGAGAATTTTGAGTTTCATAAACTACGCTAATGATTAATTATTATTAATTGAACCGCTTAACTAATTCTTTAATAATGTCCATCCACGCACATTTCACAAAACCATTCGCAGAAAACAGTGTGGGAGGGGCGGCGCTTTCACACTGGACTAGGGGCGATGACACCAGAAATCCGACCACGGAATCGATGTTCACTATTATTGCACATATGTGCAACGATCGGTCAATATTTCGAGAAGCAGTATTAGTCACTCGGGGAAATGAAGTTGTCATAGCACCCGCCTACCCTATTTTCAAGTTATTGTTATTGTTATCTACAAATACATAAATTTAGCTTACGTTCAGATTCTACCAAATCATTAGTTAATGTGATCTGTTTAAAATTTGTAACACAGAAAAAAAGTTGTAATTAATATTAAAAGTAATCTTCAACATTTTTGTAGTACTTGTGTATTTGTTGAAGGGGAAATCTGTTGTTACTCATTCATACAATTGATACATATTTCATTGCACTCAAATATCACGTGTATGCATTCATTATATATAAAAAGTTGAATATTGGACACAACGAATTCTCTGTTTCCCTTCCGCAAGCAGTTGGTTTGGCAACAGCGCAACAGCACTGGCTGGGTATTGGCTGAACTGAAGACTAAAATTGGTAAACGCTGTAAGTGCAACAATAATTCAAACACCGTTTTCCACGTTAAACTGTGAAATGTGCCATGCTTTATAATGTGGTAAACGTGAAATGTGGCTGGTAGCCCTCTAAGTAGTTCAAAGGGCGTGTAAAGAGGTCACTAGTGTGCACGTTCTTACGGGCTGATGTGCGAAACGATGCGATTTCCCAACACTTTCGCTTTTGGCACTTACAACGTTTACCACTTTTAGTCCTCAACTCATGTTCCTTCTAAAAGCGTACGCCGTATAGTAACCTTAATTTACGTACTTCATTTTAGCTTAAGTTTATCACAAATAGCACGTGTTTTGTAATTCGAAACCAACCAGCTTGTCCAAGGCATGCCATCTGCATCTTACAAGAAGAATTACCAAAGTGGTGATGGAAACTTTCCTTAAAATAAACCCTCTGATTAACATCCCCCCCCCCCTTTTGAACAGCTTTTAAAACGGAAGTAAAACTGGCAATGACGAAATGTTTTACAATGTATCCCATCTCTACAGTCCAGCTATGTGATATATCCTTTTACATTTTCAGCCACTCAGATAGAAAAAAAAAACAGCTGCATACGCTAGTGCGTGAATTAAATATTTACAAACTGCATCACAATGTCATAAGTAGGGATCGGAAGTTGATGACAAATCAACTTCTTTTTTTCTGGATTGATTGATTGATTTGCTTTATTTTACTTCGCTTTCTTGTGCCACTTTGGCTAATTTGCGAAGATGGGAATGAGTGATAATACGATTAAATTGATGAATGGACACTCACAAGTATCCATGCCCAGGCTAGAATTCGAACCCGGGACCCCTGGCGTCGTAGCGCGATGTGCTAACACTCCGTCACGGGGGGCGCCTTTTTTTCTGGATTTTGAAGACAATGCTAAACCTGACAGTTAGTCCGTTTCAGTTCAGTTAAAACCAGAAAACACTGTCTTTATTTTGCATTTTTAAAATTTTCCAGCCTTTTGGGGCTCTTAGGTCATTTTTCAGTATTAATTGCCGTTTTTGTTGCATTTTTCTTAATTTTTTAGGTTTATTTTTCTCCTCGCCTGTTGTTTCGTGAATTTTAAATGCATTTGCTATCATAACTTGCATATTTAATTTTTTAGCAAGGACGCCACAATATTATTTTTAACCAAAATCTTTGGCAATGGATTAAGTTATTAATTGTGATAATTTTCCTCCAGAAAATTTAAAATATTTTGGATGAAGCCTAATTTGAGGTTCCCTTGCAGGGCACTATTATCGCTTTAATCTGCTATTTTAAAGTGACATTAGTCGCAACATAAAAATAAGTTATAATCTGCTCAACACGAAACAAAACTGTATTTTCAAACAAAACAAAACTGCTGACCGACTACTGTATCGTGTAAGCCCACTCTGAAAGGAGGTGAATGACATACAGAAAAACCTTGCGGTGTATTTGATGTAATCTTGAAGTAAAAATATAGAAATCTACATTAGCACATAATTACCTTTCCCTCTTTGCTCCAGTAGTTTAAACCACCAAACAACAGATTTAATCAGATTATTCAACTAGTCTATTAACCACCAGTTAACTTAAGTTACTATTATTATTATCATAGATGACTATTAACTGGTTACACACAGTCAATGGCGGCGATGATGGGCAGATGTACCCCCCCCCCTCCGCCTTTGGCCATTTTTGTTCCACTCTAACAAGCCTTGTCTACCAAGAGAAAGTAAAATGTATTTGCCTCTCCAGTTTTGTACCAAATCGCCGCCACAGCACACACTTAATGTGTAACAATGACTAATAATAGATAATTCAGATCATTATAAATCTCCAGGGAAATGAATTTTTTAAAAAAATTATAAAATCTCGCATACAAAAAATCTCACCCTGTCAAAGGAGATTCCAATCATCCCCCCCCCCCTAAATTTGAGTTTCCTGTCAAGTGTTTCCCAATAAAATATGTGCATGACAATACAAAACCTAACATAGCACAATGACTCTTTGATTTGTAACAATTTTCACATTAAAAAATTTTGGAGGACTTTTTCTTAAAATAATATAAAATTCAACATGTATACTATATAATTTTTAAAAACATATGTTTACTCATTGGCATTACGCTCCAACATGTGTGATGAGGCAGAATTCCTTAGTAATTAATTTACTTTAGCTGGTTCCAAGTCACTTTTGCTACACTAGGTGCACCATATTTACTCCGTTAGATGAAGAAATGGAAGAATTTGGGGGAGGCAGCTAAAATAAAGTAGTCAGAAAAGTTTAAGAAGTGACTTTCAGTAGTAATACACACACTGTCGTAATTAAATACTACAGGGGATTAGGACATGAACTGGAGGATGCGCTATTGGCCTTTGGGGGTGGGCACCGACGTTGATGAGCCCGTAGCCACTGGCGTATTTAGTGTGAGGTGCATGGGGGCACGTTAATAGGAACTCGATTGCTACACTGTTAACCTGATCCCGTGTCAGGGCAACAGTGTTTTTCCTTATTGAAATATTTATTAACATGTTAATTAATTAGGTAATTACGTGTATAAAATTATGAATATGTGATAAGTGTATCTCAATTTATTATGCATTTTTAGGTTCGTATATATTCCATGCATAAAAAAAAACATGTAGCTCTCTGTTCTTTCTTCGTGTTTCGAACGTTCAAGGAAAAGGTGGGCAGTTTATCTGTTAAAGATTAAAAATTTTGAAAGAAGGGCCGTTGGCAACAGACGCCAACCAAACATATATAAACTCCCAGATGAGAGTGGGGGAGGTCGGCTGTTGGAACTGAGACTTGGAAGGGAGAGGCTGTTTTTTGCTTCGGTCAGCTAGGACCGGAGGACAGATCTCCCACAACGGATGCTGTAAGAGATTGGATTGCCGGACAAGCTAGTGCCTTGGTGTCCAGTCTACAGGTAAAGAGGTAGTTTGTACTGGATGTTATTTTGAAGTAATTACGGTGCGGCGGGCAACATAGTGTCTTGTCACCGCGGAAGTTGAGAAATGTACACATCGGGCGACATCGCGCCTGTTAAGACGTTTCTTGGAGTAACGCGAGTCTACCTAGTGACAAGCGTACTCCCGATGTAATTCATGAAATGTAAAGCATCCAGTTACAAACAATAGAGATTGCCAACATCAAAATTAGAGTTTTGGCCCGATAATTAGAGAAATGAACGTTCGGATACGACTTGTATATATTTAAATTTAACTTTAGAAAATATCCCAAAAATTCTGGTTTTAATTTCACAGTTGCTAGACAAGATAATTTATTCCCCTGATCAAAAAGGTTTCATAAAGGTTATCCGTTGTCTCTTGTAGTTAATTATAATTATGTTGACTTGTTGCAACCCATGTGCATGTTCGTACAAAGAAAGATACCCCTAGACAAATCAGAGCCGAGTACGAAGTGCACCGAACCTCGAGTGCGGAGGTAAAGTGTGGGGGGCTAGACAAGTAACAACACATTTAAACAAGTCGACCCCCGAAATCGAATCCGGGATTGATTGGTTGATCTGATTTATTTCGATTTTCTGCCACTTTAGGCTAATTGCGAAGATGAGGATGACTGATGACATGACGAAATAGATGAAGGGACACTCATAAAGAACATTCATGCTCTGGAATTCGAACCCGGATCCCTGGCACCGTAGCGCGCTTATATTCGATATAGGCCTTATAAGCGAAAGACGCTGTTTTCATGTTGCAAACACATTGTAGAGTGTGGTTCCGGGTTCGATACCCGGTGGAGGCCCAAGTGGTTCGGATCGCACTTTAAGCTCTAGGTCCAGTCCCGATTAGCCTTAATGTGCATAAAGTGGACTTAAAACACCAAATCAATCAAACATTGTACATAGTGTTGCCCACGAGACGAGACGAGACTTTGGTCTGTCTCATCTCGTCTCGTGTCTCGTCTCGAAAATATTCGTTTGTCCCGTCTCGTGTCTCGTCTCGTCTCGTCCCGTCCCGTTTTGTCTCGTCTCGTCTCGTTTTGTCTCGTCTCGTCTCGTGAAAGTAATCCAGGATATTATGCCAACAAAAGTTATAACTGGGAGACATCACAAATATTATTCTCGAAAATTGGTTAAACCTGTAATCACTTTGCTCACTGTAGCTATAGTGAGAATAAATATGATTCCTTAATCATAAGAACATGAGTATATCAAATAAAGTTTGTTGATAATCAATAGCTTGATAATGTATAGAAACTGCCTTGCTTTTCTAGCTCACATCCACTCTTTATCCATCGTACACGCAGGGAGCTTTCAGACAGAAGGAACACGCGACAGGCGACAAGCCACACGGGGGTTTACACTCAAGATACAAGCGACAGGATCCCCTTCCGGTCCGTCTATGATAAAAGTATTCACTGCACGGGCAGTATCAACAGATCGAGGCGATTCTACGCTCGATATTAAGAAAACGACCCAATTTGAGCGACACGCAAGCGACAAGAAATACGTGGTGCTTCGGTTCGGAAGGTTACGTTTACTGAGGGTTCGTATCCAAGCGAAACATATTGCTTGTGGCTTCTCTCCTGTGACTTATTCAATGTGACAAGCGACACGGAAGTATCACACTGAAACAACGAACGACAGGGACTATAAGCAAGCATTCATGCGCGGATAACAATCCTCGCGACTATACTGGTATACAAGGTATCCAGAATACAGCCTAAGCAGAACAACAAGCAAGCGACAAGCAAGACGTGCAGCTTCGTTTCGAAGAGTTTGCTGTGAGCAAGATTTCTTCACACCAAAGTTACAGGCGACAAGCGACACGAGTCGCTTAGAAGCGAACTTTCAGTAGTCAATGAAACCTTTCGAACAGAAGACACACGAAAAGCTGCACGTGTCTGTTGTCGCCTCGGTCCGTTGTTCACAGTTGCGGGGTGAATGTTTTCCTTTAAACTGAAGAGGATTGTGTCGCTTGTCGCTTGGGTGTGAATTATACGTGTCGCTTGTCGCTTCGGTGTGAAATTTCCACAAAATAGCTTTCAGGTTGAAGCGAAAGACGACAAGCGACACAGGGTTTTCACACCAAAGCAACGAGCGACACGCTCCTTTAGGGAGATTTCAGACCGGAGCGACAAGCGACACGTATAATTCACACCCAAGCGACAAGCGACACAATCCTCTTTAGTCTAAAGGAAATCATGTTGCTTTTGAACGAGCCAATCAACAGCAACATTTCACAGCGTAGGAGCATGGCAGGCAGCACAAACCTGCGTTCGATTGGTGAAATCCTGAAGCGACACGTGTTACGGGTCGTGTGTCGCTTCGATGTGAAATCTCCATTAGTCTATAAGCAAGCTTTCACTGTGAATTCACTACCAACAGACAGAAGCGACACAATGCAAGCTATTAAAAAACGGCCCAGTCCGAACGACACGCAAGCGACAAAGCAACACGTGCTGCTTGCTGGTCTAGTCGCTTCCGTTCGGAAGGTTGCATTTATTACTGTGGGTTCATTTCCAAGCGACACTTCTTGTGTCGCATGTAGCTTATTACTGCTATGACTTCAGGCAATTTTATGTTCGTTAAGTCAAAGCAGAGTATCTAATTGCACTAGTTTTTTAGAGCCGCGGTGGTGAAGTTCTTAGGGCGTCTGACTGCCAGGCGGGGACACGGGTTCGAATCCCGGAGTGGGTGAATAAAGGTTGGAATTATTCCGCATTGTCCCCGCATAAAGTAGCTCCGGGACTCAACAGCCTCATATCAATGGGTGCATGTGGGCAATCCTGGAGGGCAAAAGCGGCCGGAGTGTGATGCTGATCACTTCGCCTCCAAAATGACCTTTCCCCCACATCCCGTAAATGTGCCTTCATGGGACTGTGTTATATGCACTTGGAACTTTACCTTTACCTAGGTATTTAGTGTTTGCACTAAAGGTTGGAGTTTGCAACCAGCACTCGAAGCTGCTGTGAATTTTGAGAACAGGGTCGCAAATGAAAGAAGGGTCTGGTTGGGAGAGAAATTTTATGACGATTGTCGCCAGTATGGCTGGAACAGGGCCGTAGTAAACAATGGCAGTGACTACCTCCGGATCGTTTTGTGCAAGAATGAATGGAAGAGAGCTCTTGGGGTAGCAGATAGTTGCCAGATTTAAGGTATTCTGAGGAAATTTTAGTAGGAGGATACAGGGACAAGAGGCTAAAGTCTGGGCAAATTCGTTACGGACAACGTGTGACGAATTAGGATTTTTTGAGGGGGAATCTTACAGATCTCTCTGTTCCTGTAATAGAAGCTGTTTTGGGTTTCCATAGAAAATGCTTTATTCCGAATAAATAAATATTTGCAATTGTTTAGTTATTTTGTTTATATTTTCTCGAGACTTTCGAGACGAGACAAGACTTTTAAGGAGCCGTCTCGTCCCGTCTCGTGTCTCGTCTCGAAAACGAGACGAGACAGGTGGTCAATCTCGTCCCGTCTCGAATTTTAAAAAGCCTGTCCCGTCTCGTGGGCAACACTAATTGTACAGTGGTTCTGATTCCACTTTGAAGGTCCCGATTAGTTTATGTGACCACAAAGTGGATATCTATTTTCTATATATACATATATAAAAATGGATATGTGTGTGTGTGTGTGTGTGTGTGTGTGTGTGTGTGTGTGGGTGTGTGTGTGTGTGTGTGTGTGTGTGTGTGTGTGTGTATTTGTTTGTTCCGGCATAACTCTCGAACACTTGGAGCAATTTCAACTAAACTTGGTACACATATCACTTGCGATCTGGAAATAATATTTTGGGGTAAGACACCCCTGGCAGCCATAGGGGTGGGGTGGGAAGGGGTAACATGTAAAAATAATCATCGAGAACCACCGATATTAAATTCCGCACAAACAGACATCCGTGACTCTATGCAATCCGCACAACGATAGTGTTTCTCGGGTTGTCTAACATTCAGGCTGTGTTGCGAATGGAATCCATAGTTTTCGTGACACTCCCAATGCGGTTCAACTCCAAGTTCATTACCTATCGGCATGGGGGTGAGAGAGGGTGAAAAATAAAATGCCACAAAGTGACCTAGATTAGTGTCGAATACATAGTTTTTGGAGTCGCTAAGCTGATTGATGACATTCACGATCACATTCAAAATTAGTTACATTTTACACTATAGTTAGAATTCATTTTTTTTCCTGTCTAATACAAGATTGGGATAAATAAATAGCCGGGCAACGCCGGGTAATCATCAGCTAGTTAAAAATAATAGCCCTTGTACATTTTTGTCATTATGTGAGTTTTATTAGTTTCTTTTTCTAAGTCCACTGTGTGCTCAGATAGACTAATTGAGACAAAACCTACAGATTTAAGTTGGATCTGAACCACTATGTGCCTCCTCCACTGGGTATCAAACCCGGGATTGTAAGTATGTGAATACACACACATACTGGTGCATCGAAAAATGTGCACACTATATTTCCAGTTTTACCTCTTGATTGATTGATTTGATTGATTTAGTTTATTTTACTTCGCGTTTTGTGCCTCTTGGCTAATTTGCGAAGATGGGGAAAAGTGATGAAATGATGAAATTGATGAATGGACATTCACAAACAACCAAGCCCGACCGGGATTCGAACCCGGGACCCTTAGCGTCGGGGTTTTACCTCTTATCATATATTTACAGCATATTCTGTTTCCCTCCCAGCAAAAAATATAGATCCGACTTCAGCGGCGGCACCAGGATTAATCATCTAAGGGTGCTGAGGGGGTGTGGTGTTGAACGTTAAAAACAAATATATGAAACAAGCTTGTATCTTTGAACACTACATCAAATACCAATCAACTTTTCGTAGGCATCTATGAAAATTAAAAAAAAAACAATGAAACTGAAGACTATAGCGAGTTGCTTCATTTTCGCTTCATTTTACCACAAAGCAGAGCAAAGCTTATTCAAGGCAGCCCAATCATATTTACTGTCTGTTACATTGATTGATGGATATTTTTTCTCTGAAAGGAAAGCCCCTAAGCGGCAGCTTCCCCCATAACACTTCATTCACTCATATCACTTTACTCAAATCTCTATTGCAGTTCTTTCAGGACAGACATTCACAAACATCCATGACAGAGCCGGGATTCGAACACGGGAGCTCTGGCATTGCAGCGCGCTGTGCTAACCACTCCGCCACGGGAGGCGGGCTACTGTCTGTTACACTCCAAACAAGTGTTCACACAGTATAAGCATACAAACACAACTTTCGGTCGTACTGAACTATGAAATTTTGAAAAGTCCTTGCTTTTAATTGAATTGTTGATTTGTATAATTTTAGTTCGCTTTTTCAGCAACTTTTGGCTAAACACGAAGATGACAATGGATGGCATCAAGATTAAACTAATGAAAGGACCATCACAAACATATTTGGACAGCCCACAACCAAGGCTTCATAGAGAATCATGCTGGCTGTGATTCCAGATGCCATGGCCTCCTTAGCCTACGAGAATGCAGTTCAGGTTTATACACCACGTGGAACAGGTGTTAACATTTGGGTGTCTTCGGAAGAGGTCATCCCTTGCACCACACCCCTCTTTCAAAAACACACTTTTGGAATCTTTGCAATCCAACCCATAGTTACAAAATTCAGTTATTGATCCAATGTAAAACACGTTGTACAGGTGGTGACAACAACAAAAAAGTAGCTACCGAGTGCTGAACTTGTGTGCCTTTCGGTAAAAGAAGTTCGATATGCAGCCAGAAGTTCCTCTACTTAAAAAAAGAAAATTAAGCACTAAACAAATACGGATTCATGCAGTTATTTTCACGCAGTGGAGGCGATTAGAGGGGTCAAGAGGGAAGAGTTGTCCCCACCCACTTTTGGCCACTTTTGTCCTCCCAGTATGGCCCCCTAATCAGGGGCGACAGGGACAACTGCCCGGGGGCGCCGCTCTCCAAACCAGGGCATCACGCATCATTAGCCCCAAAACCTTATTTCTGATTAGATATGCGTGAGTATTTGTGTGTTTCTTTTAGTTTATTTTTAAGTCCACTTTGTGCACGGGTTAATCGGGAATAGACCAATGAGAACCACTATGTGCCTGTCTCTTATCAGGTGTGTGGCTATTTGTTTGAAAAAGAGTTGGATTTATTGTTAACAAGAATTATTTAAGTTAATGCTGCGTAACATAATAAGTACAGTATATGGCGAAATCGTGTAGCAATTTAATGTAAGAGAATATAGTTATTTTGATATCATTACGTAGATATTGCATCAACACATAACACATACCTACAACAAAAGTGTTCTTTAACAGTAACGCTTAATTGAGTGAATTGTTGTTTTAAGTCCACTTTATGCACAGAAAGGCTAATCGGGACTGGACATACACTTAAAAGTGGGATCCGGACCACTATGTGCCTCCATCGGGTATCGAACCCAGGACCCCTTGAACAATAATGCTTAAAGTATTTTAAAAATAAGACTATTGCTTTTCGTCATTAAAGTTGTAAATATATAACATGGACGTTTTTTTTATTATTGGAGGAAAGTGGAAATTAGGAAGACGGGGGAAGGGGAGCGTGAAATGTAGGAGGCGCAAAAACACACCTCGCCCAGGTGAATTCTTTTTCTTGAGCTGCACCTTCTCCTAATGTTAAACCTTGTCTATGAAGAGAAAGTAAACTTAGTTTTGGTACCCAATCGCATCACTTTTCCCACGTAGTCATCATCAGTCACTCTTTGGACTCCCTTCAATTTTCTGAAAATTATTCCGTTGCTCTGTCCCCCTCTATCACATGCGTTCATTTACATAATACCTTCCGTCTGGCCCAGACGCTGCGATGTTAGGAGAAAACGCGAACAGCACAACCTTCGTCTTCGCTAGATTCGCCTTCTGCCGTTCTGTTCTCGACAACACACTGTCATATTTATTGACGAACTTTGGGCCTTCTGTTAACAGTTTTTGAAAAATATCCGAAATGGTACGTTTACTATCACATAGAATTGTGTATCAACAAAAAACTATCCGTCACGATACAACACGTGTTAAATAATTTCCTGAGCACGACCTTACGATTTTTTATTTTGCAATCGACTTGGAAGAAACGAAGCAGTGGCGCAACCAGAGGGATTAGGCAGGGGCATGCTCCCCCCCCCCCAACTAGTGTTGCCCACGAGACGAGACACGAGACGGGACAAGCTTTTTAAAATTCGAGACGGGACGAGACGGCTCCTGAAAAGTCTCGTCTCGTCTCGAAAGTCTCGAAAAAATATAAACAAAATAACTAATCAATTGCAAATATTTATTTATTCGGAATAAAGCATTTTCTTTGGAAACCCAAAACAGCTTCTATTACATGAATAAAGATCTCTAAGATTCCCCCTTGAAAAATCCTAATTCGTCATACGTTGTCCGTAACGAATTTGCCGAGACTTTAGCCTCGTGTCCCAGCTATCTTAACTTGCAAAATCTCTGTATCTTTCTATTGACATTTCCTCAGAATACCTTAAATCTGGCAACTATCTGCTACCCCAAGAGCTCTCTTCCATTCTTCCTTGCGCAAAACGATCCAGCGATGCAAACCCTAGCATAATGATGCTAAATCTAACACAATTTGAGGTTCGTTAACACCTAGCACCATGTGTTTGCATAATGGGAAAATCTAGTATAATTTGCAAACTTGCTTCTCAGGAGAGAGAAATTCACTTCAAAAGACGATAATTTGAGAAAATAAAAATATATCCAGATCTTATTTCCGATCTAATCACACCCCCTTCGTATTTTCTTTATTCTTCCCAGTTTACCTCGCACGGAACATTTCGTGGCAAGACTGATTGATTTGCATTATTTTATTTCGCTTTTTGTGCCACTTTCGGCTAATTTGCGAAGATGGGGATGAGTGATGATATGATAAAACTGATGAATGAACACTCACATCCATGCCCAGGTCGGGATTCGAACCCGGGACCCCTGACGTCGTAGTGCGATGTGCTAAACACTCCGCCATCTGAAACTTTCTCTTGTTCAATGTTGAAGTCATCTCTATCGAAAATAATTATAAAAATATGGTATTACTAATTATCAAGAAGAGTAGTAATTCAATTTGTAGATCCTAGCACAATTTATCAGCATTTAGCATAATTTCATAATTAAACAGCGCTTTTTCATTTTTGGAGATTGGCAACGCTGAAACGATCCGTAGGTAGTCACTGGCGTTGTTTACTACGGCCCTGTTCCAGCCATACTGCCGACAATCGTCATAAAATTTCTCTCCCAAACAGACCCTTCTTTCATTTGCGACCCTGTTCTCAAAATCCACATCAGCCTCGAGTGCCGGTTGCGAACTCCAAAGATTTCGCACTAAAAACCTAGGTAAAAGAAGTTCCAAGTGCATATAACACAGTGCCATAAAGGCATATTTACGGGATGTGGGGGAAAGGTTATTTTGGAGGCGAAGTGATCAGAATCACACTTCGGCCGCTTTTGCTCTCCAGGATTGCCCCCTTCCACCCATTGATATGAGACTGTTGAGCCCCGGAGCTGCTTTATGCGGGGACAATGCGGAATAATTCCGACCTTTATTCACCCACTCCGGGAATCGAACCCGGGTCTCCCGCCCGCCTGGCAGTCAGACGCCCTAACGACTACACCACCGCTGCTCTAAAAACCTAGTAAAAAGCTAGTGCAATTAGATACTCTGCTTTGACGTAACGAACATAAAATTGCCTGAAGTCATAGGAGTAATAAGCGACATGCGACAGCAACAAGTGTCGCTTGGAAATGAACGGCAGCGACTAGACCGGCAAGCGGCACGTGTTGCTTTGTCGCTTGCGTGTCGTTCGGACTGGGCCGTTTTTTAATAGCGTGCATTGTGTCACCTCTGTCTGTTGGTAGTGAATTTATAGTGAAAGCTTGCTTATAGACTAAGGGAAATTTCCCATCGAAGCGACACGCGACACGTAACACGTGTCGCTTCAGGATTTCACCAATCGAACGCATGTTTGTGGGGCCTGCAATGCTCCTACGCTGTGAAACGTTGTTGTTGATTGGCTTGTTCCAAAGCAACATGTGTCGCTTGTCGCTCCGGTCTGTAATCTCCCTAGAGGAGCGTGTCACTTGTTGCTTTGGTGCGAAAACCCTGTGTCGCTTGTCGCTCCAACCTGAAAGCAATCTTGTGAAAATTTCGCACCGAAGCGAAGCGACAAGCGACACAATTCCCTTCATTCTGAAGGAAAGCTTTCACCCCGCATCCGTGAACAAGGGCCCGAAGCGACAAGAGACACGTGCAGATTTTCGTGTGTCTTCTATTCGAAAGGTTGCATTGACTACTGAAAGTTCGCTTCCAAGCGACTCGTGTCGCTTGTCGCCTGTACCTTTGGTGGAAGAAATCTTCCTCACAGGAAACTCTTCGAACCAAAGCTGCACGTCTCGCTTGTCGCTTGCTTGTTGTTCTGCTTAGGCCGTTTTCTGGATACCGTATATAGTCGCGAGGATTGTTATGCACGATGCATGCTTGCTTATAAACTGAAGTGTCCCTATCGTTCGTTGTTTCAGTGTGATACTTCTGTGTCGCTTGTCACACTGAACAAGCCACAGGAGAGAAGCGACAAGCAACATGTTTCGCTTGGATACGAACCCTCAGTAAACGTAACCTTCCGAACAGAAGTACCACGTGTCTCTTGTCGCTTGCGTGTCGCTCAAATTGGGTCGTTTTCTTAATATCGAGCGTAGAATCGCCTCGATCTGTTGATACTGCCCGTGCAGTGAATACTTTTATCATAGACGGACCGGAAGGGGATCCTGTCGCTTGTATCTTGAGTGTAAACCCCCGTGTGGCTTGTCGCCTGTCGCGTGTTCCTTCTGTCTGAAAGCTCCCTGCGTGTACGATGGATAAAGAGTGGATGTGAGCTAGAAAAGCAAGGCAGTTTCTATACATTATCAAGCTATTGATTATCAACAAACTTTATTTGATATACTCATGTTCTTATGATTAAGGAATCATATTTATTCTCACTATAGCTACAGTGAGCAAAGTGATTACAGGTTTAACCAATTTTCGAGAATAATATTTGTGATGTCTCCCAGTTATAACTTTTGTTGGCATAATATCCTGGATTACTTTCACGAGACGAGACGAGACAAAACGAGACGAGACGAGACAAAACGGGACGGGACGAGACGAGACGAGACACGAGACGGGACAAACGAATATTTTCGAGACGAGACACGAGACGAGACAGCATTTCCACGAGACGAGACGAGACAGATCAAAGTCTCGTCTCGTCTCGTCTCGTCTCGTCTCGTGGGCAACACTACCCCCAACTTGGACGGAAACGAGTTCTAGGGGGCAAAGGGGGGGGAACATTGACGGCCAAGTGTACCTGCAGGGGTCAATTACCGCCTACAACTTCAAATTTTATGCAAATAAAAACAATATTCGTAAAATTTTCTTGCTTGCTTCGCTCGCATTCCCGGCTTTTCTTGGTCTTATCAAGTTCAGAACCGTAGTTAGGGGGCGGCGGGAGTAGGCCCTGGGCGCCGAATGATCTAAATGAAAATAAGTTGTAAAATTGATTGATTGATTTGTGGTTTTAAGTCCGCTTTACACACAGAAAGGCTAATCGGTACTGGACCTACAGTTTAAAGTGGGATCCGAAACACTGTGCCATGTGCCTCCACCGGGTATCGAACCTGGGACACCTTGATCACAAGGCCTCACACCATCGGGGAGGCACAAAAGTTGTAAAAGAGAAAATGCATTGGCGTACCGTGAAATTATTTGCACCCTATTAAATCAATATTGAATTCAGCATGCAAAAAAATTGGATCGAAAAATTTTCTTTCTCGCTTCGCTCGCAATCTGTCTTTGTTTTCTGTAATGCATTTTAAATTCCCAGACAGAGAAATCAGACTTGTCTTAATTTTGTCCGAAATGCATGAACAATTGTTTTGACGAAAGGGAGCCTGCACATTTGAGATACAAGTTATATAATTTTTGCTGCTAGTTGATTGTGAGATGGATGAATTGGTTGTGTTATGTATTTAAATATTATCAAGCATTTTCTGTCTTTCAAAAATAGTTTGTGTGCTTGTTTTCCATTATTAATGTGAAATTGAACGTGTTAAAAAAATAATTCAAATTGTTTCTTCGAGCACAAATGCTTTATCACAAACTTCTACCCCCTTTTTGCATAATTTACGAGGGTAATAACGTCTTTGATGATACTACTACTACTACTAATAATAATAATAATAATAATAATAATAATAATAATAATAATAATAATAATAATAATGTTCCGGGTTCGAATCCCGACTCGGGCATGGATGTTTGCGAGTTTCCATTCATCAATTTCATCATACCATCACTCATCCCCATCTTCGCAAATTAGCCAAAAGTGGCACAAAACAGAAGTAAAATAAAGCGAATCAATAATAATAATAATAATAATATAATAACATTGTTATTAACATTATAATTATTAGCATTATTATTATTAAAATTATGATTATTATTATTCGTATGTTTATCCTAGTACTTGACCCCCAGACAAAAATTCGTGGTTGCGCCTCTGAAACGAAGAGGCAAAAGTAGGGATGTACGATAATAATAAAAAATATTTGTTATCAACAATGGTTAAAAAAAACTTACACTGGGCTGTAGGAAATTATCGAAAACCACAAACAGGCTACCTGATTAAGAAAAAAGTAGAAACAATTCTTAACAACAATGCTGACGAAGGACATCCGCTGATCTTTGTTTATACTTGCCCTCAGTGCAGGAGAGTAAATGCTGCTTCCCTTTCAGAGTAGCAGTTGGATCGAGTGGCGGCTCGTGGTGAACCAAACTGGAGGGGCGATAGCTTACAAATTTGCTCTACTAGTAATGCGAGTTTAAATGATGAATTTCGTGTATAACAGCCAACGTAATAAGAAATTGATATGTTCGTGTTTACCGAATATCATATTCTGCATGTTTGCACATATTATAATAAATTAATAATTATTTAACAGTAATACGAATAAGATAGAAGAAATAGAATTTTAACAGATTTAGTCGTAGCATTTTTTTTTAACTTAACACGGGAAAAATTCAGAAAAAGGTATATTAATTTTTACACAACTTGATAAGCACAATGACGAATATTTACATTACGTGCATTGATCGTAAAAATTTCTAGTAAGAAAGTTACACAAAAAAGTTTCCTGTCCAAAACGACTACTGTGAAATAGGGCACCAAAATAAATATCTCACTGGACAGGTGATATCTGCGTCACCAGAAGCTCTATAGTAAAAAATTCAAACTTACCAGAAATATTCTTCAGACATGTTTGGAAATTAAATTCATCCTTCTTTTCAACGCGAAATTTGCGAGTAAACTCACGACCTCACTTCTTGCACACTTGTTCTAGAATCAAATACGGTCTAGGTTTTTTATGTTTATTTTTTCATCCAGACAGACTTCTGGTAGAAAAACTTCGCACCAACAATATCTCCACACTGTTCATCGCGACATATGCACAACTACAGCACACAACTACCGAAAAAGCTTGACTTTTCTTTGGAAAATGAAGAAACAAGTGTCGTTTTATTGCTTTGGGGTTGCCAGACAATTTTGCCAAATTTTCAGAAATTTTTAGTTCACAGGTTCCTGTAGGTGAGTTTAGATGATGAGTTTCTAATTTATTTAACAGCCGGCTTGAAAATAAATTTTGACAACTTTGTCACATTATCAGGATTTTTTTCAAACGTGCTGATCAAGACATGTAATTAAATATACATGACGTACTCCACATCATTGTAATCCAAATGTACTTTCCACTAAACTCGGAAAAAATATAACGCATATATGCGATAATTTTGCGAGTAACAAGAATCTATAGCCGACTTCCGTGGCTAGCATACCGGATTACAAAGCCAGGGCTCCTGGGTCCGAATCCCGGCATGGGTATGTGTGTTCTTTGCGAGTGCCTCTCCATCAATTTCATTATACCATCACTCATCCTCATCGTCGTGATTACCGAAAAGTAGCAGAAAGTGACGGTAAATAACAAAAATCAATCAAGAGTCTGTACTTTTTCAGTTACCGATATTGTTTACCGTTCTCCGGAGAGCGGATGACAAACCCTCCGTCCTCCCATGTACAGGACATGTGCGTGTTATTCACCCAGTATGGCCTCCCTGATGGCGCAGTGGTAGCGTCCTCGCCTTGTAATCAAGGGGTCCCGGGTTCGATACCCGGTGGAGGCACAAGTGGTTCGGATCCCACTTTAAACTGTAGGCAGGCCCGTAGCCAGGCAGGGGCCAGGGGGGCTGAGCCCCCCTGGCGTCACCCTCAGCCGCCCCTGACATCGTCGTCAGCCCCCCTTGCATTGTCGTTAGCACCCGGTCATTAGAAAAAAAACTATTGTATAATTTGTTTGTAGTGACAAGTGAAAATGTAGACAGCGGATATTATGTGATCATAACTTGATGAAAGGACAAATTCACAGAACGAAGATCAGCTATCACATTCCTTCATCTTGTTTATGAACTGAAGTCTAAGTAGCGGAAAGTACAGAGTGTCTACAAATGATTGAAAGTGCTTTCATGATGTTACTGTGCATGTATTATTGAAAGTATCACGAAGTAACTTTGCAGTTTTGTAGAGAAATTCAACAAGTTTCGTGACACATTACAAGTTAAGGAAGTTTTCTGTTCGCCGTGGCGCCGTTGAGCATATTCGTGACTTTCCGGAACTCAATGCTTTTTGTTCAATCTCAAAATTTAGAGTTTACGGCCCCTTCTTCAGCGAACAACCATTACAGAATACGGGTATCTTGACATGTTAGGAAATTTTCTCATGCCACAGTTGGAGATAGACAGTGAGAACTTTAACCACCAGAGTATAAAACTGATGGGTCGGTTGGTGTGGAAATGATGATCAACAACTGCTGTCATTGCCTCACGGTGACTTTTTTTGTGTGGGGGGTTATGTGAAGGATCTAGTGTTTGTGCCTCCATTACCGAGTGACTAGCAATTGTTCATCGCGTTTGGGAAGAACTTGATTATAAAGTTTATGTCTGCAGAATCACGAAGAGGGGGCATATCGAACACTTGTAATGTGTCACAAAACTTGTTGAGTTTCTCTACAAAACTGTAAAGTTACTTCACAATATGTTCAATAATACACATACAGTAACATCGTGAAACTACTTCAATCATTTGTAGACATTATGTATTTAGTAGGTTGTACAGAATTGAGAAAGTTCTTGCATAGCAGTGCCGTAGCCAGGCTGACCTCCCCCTTGACATTAGGTAAAAATATTTTGTATAATTTGTTTGCAGTAAAGAGTGAAAATGTAGACAGCAGATATTATTTTGATCACAACTTGGTGAAGGATAAATTTCCAGAACATAAACTTCATCTTGTTTATGAGCTGAAGTCAAAGTAGCGGCAAGTATTTAGAAGATTCTCTAGACTATAGAATGTTCTTTCACAGAGGAGCTTCTTTATCCGTACCTTTGCTGCCCCTGTTGCGGTTTCCCATTTAGACAGAAATCTGTGACTTTGACGTCATCATCCACATCCCTTCCATATCTGCATCAAAGGTCAACACTTTTTAAGTTGTGGGAACGAAGGGAAGTTTTATTCCTTCAGCTGTAGGCACTATGATTGAATATTGTATAATATACCGTAAATACGAGGGATGATCGGAAAAAAAGGTTACAAAGCATATAACTTTTGTTTTATTCACTGTAACGTAACGAAAATTTATGTGTAAATTAATAACATGTTTGTCTTGTTGCGAGTTTGAGGACTTCGGATTCTGACCATGTATACCCGAGAAGCGGACATTTAAAATGGTGACTCGTCTAGAAAATTGGTCAAGAGTAGAAGTGAGGGCAGTGGTGCGGTTCCTGTGGGCCAAAAACACTACACCTGCTGACATTCATAGGCAGATTGTGGAGGTGTATGGGGAGGGGACAATTTCAAGGCAACATGTAGCGAAGTGGTGTCGTGCCTTCAAAGAAGGACGGACCAGTATTGTTAATGACAACCCTGGACACAGCGGTAGGCCCAGTACCTCAACCACTGACGTGAACTGTGCTCTTGTGGATGAGTGTATTCGTGAGGACAGAAGAAGAACATTACGCTCAATATCAGCTGAGCTGGGACTACCATTTGGTTGGCTGGCCACCATTATCTGACATGTGATGATGTCAAAAGAGCTGCCTCACTGTGGCTACGAGAACTTGACGCGAATTTCTGTGCAACCGGTATGGAAAACCTCATCTACCGTTGTGACAAGTGCTTGAACAAAAAAGGTGATTATATCGAAGACTAGTGTTGAGTGCCCTCCATCATCAGATCTGTTGATCTTCCAGCTATGTCTAACACATACGCCATAATAGGCTTTGTAACCTTTTTTATCGATCATCCCTCGTATCTGTATCATCAAAAGTAAGGAATGATGTCAATAGCAATTAACACTTCAAGAGATGTTTTAGACGATACCTATAGAAAAATGTACTATTTGTGTGACATTTCTAAATTTTATATTAACTTAATGACCCCCCCACACAAGTAATTTACCTTCATTTAACATTGTTAAACTTTTGAAAAATGGAATTGGTATACAAAGCCCCCCCTGGTAACCCTTGAGCCCCCCCCTGGAGATCAATTCTAGCTACGGGCCTGACTGTAGGTCCAGTCCCGATTAGCCCTACTGTGCATAAAGTGGACTTATAAACACCAAATCAATCATTATTCACCCAGCTTCCTCGCCTCTTTCCCCTCGCGGCTGCGCCGGAGGACGGCGCCCCGCCACATTTCTCTCGAAATTCCCCCGCAAGGTGGTGTGTAAACTTTACAATTGTCGCGGAAGAATGAATACAGAACTTACTAACCAACGATCTATTCAGACAATGTAAAAGCTAATATATAATAATATATTTATATATAATATATAAATGTTTGTTCACTTGTGGTTACACACGGCAGTACGGCGACCGTATCGTCCATATGAGCGGCCGCCCCTGGTTGGATCAATGTACATACACGTCTGTTTTACACAAAGAGCGGTCTCAGTTCAATATATAACATTCTGCGCTCAATACGACGAAATAACGCTTTGACACTGCAAGAGTTAATCATATTTTCGGTTGATAAACTCTTATAAAAAGGGGGTGCAGAAGAAGATTAAGTGGTGCCAGCACCCCTTCGCATAACCCCTGTCGCCGCCTTTGTCTGCATAGGCTCGAAGCAATAAATATAACGACGTTTCTTAATTGTTAACATACAGCTTCAAAGAAAGGCCAGGCATGCTTCCACACAAGTTTACCTTTCGCCATCGGTGCCATCACGAACGCTCAGTCGACACTTGGCACCAATCATTTCACGCTGCAAACGAAATGTCATAAAACGTATCTTCTTTCGATCGCTCAACACAGTGCAACATGGCCACTTTCCTCTAAGTTCCCGGGGCTCTAAGTTCCCGGGGGGAATGTCATATGCAAAAAATAGAATAATAATAAAAACAATACTAACATTTTTAAATTGCCCCTACCTCTAATACGTAGTTTAATTACGTGTAAATATCGATAAGACTGCACTAGATCAATCATCAGCAAACTCTTGACAGACTAACCGTTAAAATTGCTGTACGAAGTTGAAATTTGTTCACAATAGAAGCTTACATTACACCAGTCCTGCGGCTCTATGCGTGTCCATTGCTGAGTTTCAATGAAATTGAATTTTCTTATATACGTATTAATATTTATCAGTTACCAAAACGAACGATAATTTAAATTAGTTCATTACTTTGATTTTTAATTATAAAGAGGACTGTAACAGTGTTTATTATTAACAAAAATCCAGAGTTAAATTACAGTGATTGAAAAGAAGCCAAAGTGAACATGGTTGCCAATTCATTACCTATTGTCCGAACGCTCTGCCAGGTTGCTGAAATTTTCGGGGGGGGCGATTTCCCTCAGAGGCACCCCTGAATTAATCACTGGCCTCACAAGATTGAATTTGCGTTTTAAGTTCACTTTATGCACAGATAGGCTAATCGGGACTGGACCAACAGTTTAAAGTGGGGACCGAAACACCATGCCCCAGCGGGTATCGAACCCGGAACACCTTGATCAGTGGCGTGCCCAAGGTGAGGTTGGTGGAGGTTATAACCATCCTTTGGCCCAGTATTCCTAAACCAAAAAAACGTCAAAGGTAGGAAAGTATGACAAAACGAGGGCTGACTACCAAGGAAAACTATACATAACCCCTCCCTGTCGAAAATCATGGGCACGCCACTGACCTTGATTACAAGGTGGCGACGGACGACGTTACCACTACGCCGTCACGGAGGCTATCGGTCAACAAGGCATGTATTGAGTGTCAGTCAGTTCTTACAGTGGTTGTCTGGTGTTTAACTGAATAGAATCGTTAATGTCCGAAGTAAGGAGAGAATACATACAGGAAGTGTTCCGCGAATAACATTTCCAATATTTCACACAAAAACAATATTGTAATTTACTTACGTTTAACTTCCACACTGGAAACCGGAGCCACAGCAGAGGGGAGTCCCCAGAGACACTGCTGTGCAGCAACTTGTTTGGGACACCTCTTTCTCAGACACACGTTCAGCTCCAAATGCAAAGGCAAAACAGGTGGCTTCGACAAAGGCTCGAGCGCGCGTAGATCAGACTTCACACCCCTCCCCTCTCTCCAACTTTTGTCTCAACGACAGTGTTTCCAAATCGGATGAGTGGAAAAGAGCTGAAGCGTTCCTCTGCTTCGAGCTCTTTTCAGTTAGAGAAATCTCAAGGTATGGTAGATAGAGATCTCAAGGTGCATCAAGATCGTCATATCTCGACGATCTTCGGAAACACTGTGAGAATTAAACTTTGTGCTTTGGGGGGGGGGGGTGCCCACTCAGTGGCGTATTTGTGATTTCATTTTAGGAAGTAGGTTTTTTGGTTGATTGCAGCGGCGTATTCTCTGGTGCATACATTTCTTTGCTTCCAGCGCGCGAATGCTTCCAACCGTTTGCCGCTGAATGTCCGGGAACCTTTCTCCAGCCGGTGGAATGACATTAGGGAATCTCACCCTGACGTCATTACTCCCGCTTCCCTTACAACCCTCGGCGAGGAGGGAGGAGAGAGGAAAGAGGGGGAGGAAACACTGCTTCTCAGGCGCGGTGATTCCGTGCCTAGGGTAAGCTCCTTCTTGTGCAGTGTTGCCAACTTGGCTCTTTTGGGGCCAGAATTGGCCCTTTTGAGCAGAGGTGTTCACCCTCCGGAGGGCGACCCTCGTGAGGGCAGACCTCACCCTCACCCTCCGGAAGACTTGTGAGGGTGAGGGCGGTGGAGGGTGAGGGCAACTGCGATCTCGGAGGGTGAGGGCGGTGGAGGGCGAGGGCGAGAGCGATGTCGGAGGGTGAGGGCGGTGGAGGGCGAGGGCGACTGCGATCTCGGAGGGTGAGGGCGGTGGAGGGCGAGGGCGAGAGCGATGTCGGAGGGTGAGGGCGGTGGAGGGCGAGGGCGACGTGCGACCTCGGAGGGTGAGGGCGGTGGAGGGCGAGGGCGACTGCGATCTCGGAGGGTGAGGGCGGTGGAGGGCGAGGGCGAGAGCGATCTCGGAGGGTGAGGGCGGTGGAGGGCGAGGGCGAGAGCGATCTCGGAGGGTGAGGGCGGTGGAGGGCGAGGTCGACTGCGATCTCGGAGGGTGAGGGCGATGGAGAGCGAGGGCGACTGCGATCTCGGAGGGTGAGGGTGAGGGGAGGTTGACTCAAAATGAACACCTCTGCTTTTGAGTACGTACTCAGCCCCAAAATTCAGCAAAAGCCCCAAGGGGCTTTTTAGCCCTACAGAGAGAAATCTTGCTACAAATCTAGCCCTTTCAGTAATGAAATGCTTTTTGGTATTTTCAGTAAAGTAAACTCATTTTTTCAGCTTAATAAGAACCATTGCAACACGCAAGGAAGAATTCACATAACCGACCCTCCTCTGCACCTGCAAGCTCGTCCTGCGACCCCTCCTGGGGAGCAGGTAGCAAGTGCACATTCTCACATCCCCTTGTTTTGGCATGCTGTGCAGCCCGAGGCGAATTACGGATAGCGTCGATTCCAGGAAATGCCAATCTTTGTTCAGTTGCATTGCATCTGGTCCTTGAAAGTTCACAGAAATGCGGTGCGGAATCGACGAATCGTTCCTAACAGTGAGGCTCGACCAGAGACTAGTTCGTGCGTGCTTCGGTTTCAGAAATTTTGCACCAAAAAACACCCAAGAATTAAGAACCAGATTTTTTTTCAGTACGCAGCCACACCTTTGTAAATCTAGCCCCTTGGGTGTGAATTTTAGCTCCATTTTGGGTGCGATTTAGCCCGTTTTTCTCTCGTACTGTTGGCAACACTGTTCTTGTGAGAGTCCACTGGTCGCACTCTCAACCTTCAGAGCCTTTACCGTTCCCTCCGCTGAACTAGGGAAAACATACCTGGTAGAATGCGAAGAACAGGAAAATTGAATAACATGGGCAAACCAATTCTACGCTAATTTTCACTTTACATTTGCTTCTGTCTTGCTGATTTCTGTTACTTGAACATAAATTTATCAAAAGGAAAAAGCTTAAATATTGAAGATGAAGCAAACTAAATTAAAATTCAAAGCTTAAACAATTAAAGCACCTATTTGCCAAGGTCCGTGGAAGCCCACTTTCCCCCGCCTTTTCGTCAATCCTCGTGTTTACAACGTCGGCAGGGTTCTGTGACGTCATCAGCATGATACTCTCTGCGTGTCTGCTATTTTCAACACTGTAAAGCATGCAACGCTCTTGTTTTTAAGAGGAAAAACACATACTGAAGAGCATCGCAAAGCAACTTACACAGAATACATGAAAGTAATGGTGTATAGAAGAATTGTAAGTATGTAAAAGCATAAACTTGCCCACGGCTAGTGCTGGAAAGAACTGGAAGAGCAGCAGCTCTGGGTCCATTGTTTTTGTTTAATTTGCTTTCTATTACTTCCACCTAGATCCGAAACTATAGCGACTCTTTTATACCCAACTACCCCAACCAATGACATAATATCAAACAACAAAGCCTTAGCTACTGGCTGTTTCCATTCACCTGTCAATCCTCGAATCATTGCAACCTGAACATTTCTATGGGGACCCAAAACTCTGTCATTTTCACTGTCGTAGCACACTCGTCCGTTAACATTCATTTCATCAAACAACAGGACACTCAGTTTTTCCACTTCAGTCAAACACTCTCCCTGCTGTTTCATAATATTCAAAACTGGTGCAAGAATTCCCGGTGGGAGTCTCAATTTCTGCGCCCAGCGACGAAGTTTTGCAATGCTGGGTAATGGAATTCCGACCTCTGATCGATCTCATGTGATCGCCCTTTGTATTAATGCAGGAATTGTATCTTCCTGTTTCCGCCTCTGCTTTCTTTTCCTCTTAATTAACATGTTGATTTCAGTAGCGTGCCCAAGGGCGGGGGTTAATGGGGTTATAACCCCCCTCTTTCGCCCAGTATTCCTAAAAAAAGAACGTCAAAGGTAGGAAAATATGACAAAATGAGAGCTGACTACCAAGAAAAAGTATACATAACCCCTCCCTTTCGAAAATCCTGGGCACGCCACTGGTTGATTTGCCTTGGAGTAAAAGTTTTGCTCAAAATTTGTCTCACTTTTTTCTTCACGATAGTTCTTCCGCTCCCTTGTTTTTAAAGCCACTTTTGACTGCAATACCTTCTTATACCTTGCTTGCCATTTTTGCAAATTAATTTTAAGGTTTTTGATTTTCTCATGACAATTATTTATATATGTCTTTAGCTTTTCATTTTCCCCACGAAGCACTTCCAATTGTTTTGTGTTTTCGATTTTTTCACTTCTATTGAACAAGCGAATGACAACACAGATAAAGGCTTTTGTTCTTGAGGTGGCACGCTGCTGTTCACAAATAATTGTTCACTTACCTTAGAGAGAACCTTTTTCCTAGCACATCTTGCCTTTGCACGTCTTGCACGAACGCTGTTGTCGTCACTGACCTGCACGTGTGTGACTGGAAGTAACAATGTAGGAATGGCATCTTTCTTTTTTAATCTCTTCTTTGGTGTAATTCCTAATAATTCCGATTTTAAATCGCGTTCGTAACATTCTGGTGAAAAATGTGAAGAACAAATACTCGAGTTAGAAACCTGAAATTTGTCTTTTCGATAACATTTGCTCTCCCAGATTTTTCGGAACTTCTCGTTGGGAGGAAATTTATGGTAAACTATATCAAAATTTTTAGTTTTCCTGAGATAGTTTCGACATGTGCTCACAGCACAGTTAGACATTATTATTATCACTCACACTACAATATGAAAAACACAACAAAATGACTAAAAATACACGCGAATACACGAATACAAGAGCAAGGAAAGAACACAGAAACACGTTTCCCCTGCTAAAACTAGCGGATACTAAACTTTCCCCAGCGATTTGTCATGTCTGTGACGTCACAGTTTTACAACCACCTCGGCTTGCTCAAAAGGCGCGTTATGAACGGACCTTCCAAAGCGAGCGGCAAACACAGGTCAACGGACCTTGCCTATTTGCTGACTCCCCCTATCCTTGTATTTACAAAAATAGTGATTGTTTCTCCTCTCTAATCTTCAAAAGCAGCGATAATACTTCTTTCACGGAACTGAATATTTTTTAAAGGGAAAGGGAAAGATATCAAAAATAAATAAATTAATTATATATATACATATATATATTAGTTAATTTAAGTTGATATATTCCGCCTCTTTAGATTAATAGTGATGAAGATGAACGAATTAAACATAAAACGAAAAAAAACACATCAGGCACGTAGCCAGGTGCAAGACTCGGGGGGGCTGAAATCCCCTCCCCGAAATCCTACAAATATCTAATTTAAAAAGTGTATAGTGGTAATTAATTTTACTTCATTAGCAGGATTAAACACCTTGCATAATACGTTGTAATAATCTGAGATTCATCTTCAGGACTTCTAACCCCACTGTTTCAACTTTATGTGGCGGCTGCTAATAAGGGATGATCCCCATCCCTAAATAAAATTATGGCTTTGGCCTGCAATGATTCGAAGTTTGAAAACCTGTGATTTCGAGCTCGGAAAGGGATTTTTTTTTATCATTCATAGGGAATTTCATTCTGAGCCAGGAACACAACAGCAGAAGTTTGGCGGTTGAAACTGAATGCGTGTAGTCGTTGGCTTCGTGTTTATTATTTATTTAGGTGTTAGTGTTTGTCGTGATAGTGCTGTGTTAAAGGGTAATGGATGTGATACAAGATTTGCTGGTGAAACCTTTTGGAATAAGATCTTTTCAGGAGAAGTTGCAAATTGTAAATACAGGTAGGCCAGTGTCATTGCTTGAACTTATTTCTACACAGAAAGACAAAAATCGGGAATATGTGAGGCATTTTCGCAAGCAAATTATGACAAAACACCATGGTTGACAGGAAGTATAAGTGTTAATAAGCTTTGCTTTTTTGTTGGCCGTGCTTACTTTTCGGGGCTGAAAAGAATGTATGGACGCGTGGCGGATACTGTAATCTTTGCAACGCTTGTGCCAAACATGAAAAATCCAAAAGTCACATAACTTCCTTTGTTAAGCTGCAATCTTTCGCACAGACACGTATTGACGTGCAACTGGACAAACAGCATGGTTTGGATGTGGTACAGCACAAATAATCGGGTCCTGGAGTAAGTTGAATTTTGCACTTAAATTAATATTGCGGGTTTTTATTTCACTAGTGCACGTCTTTCATTTTATATTTTACAGGTTGTTTTTTATAGCTTTATAATACTGTCTTTTTTTGTTATTTGAAATTATACACGTATATTAAACTGCAATAACGAGAATTAATTGATTGTGGTCGTAGCAATAAGACAAACATTCCGACACAATATTCCTAAATCCAATATGGATCCTGACATAAATTGCACGGAAACTTTTGGAGTTTGAGGATCAAGGGTCGGAGATTACCCACTCGTTAGAACCAGCATACGCCACTGGTTGATTGATTGATATGCTCTTTTTAACTTCGCTTTTTGTGCCACTTTTGGCTAATTTGCGAAGATGGGGATGAGTGATGATGATAGGATGGAATTGATGAATGGACACAACACACAAACATCCATGTCCAGGCCGGGATTCGAACCCGGGTCTCCTGGCGTTGTAGCGTGATGGGGAATTAGGTTTTTTGGGTATGCAAATTTGTATACGTGTTACCAGTCAGTATACAAAACAATTGTCTTGCGGTTTCTTAAGTAACTAGAACAGCGGTTCCCCCTGCTTGTGCGCCGCGAAGTGTTCCAAAATTTTCACTGAAACGATATGATTGTTCCAAATATGTGCTTATTTAGTACTTTTCACACATAAAACCCCGACGCCTAACAGCACGAAGGGGAAGAAGTAAAAGTTACGCATAAAATGTTTCTGAATTTGAAATATGTGTTTATTTTGTAACTTAACAGTAAGGCAAGCAAACTAACCACACTAACTGAGCAATGCAAGTGTTAAAGAGGCCTACATTCTGACTTGGGCGCTGCGGGAGAATCTTGAAACACTAAAGGGCGTCGTGAAACGAAAAAGCTTGAGAACCCCTGACCTAGAACATTAGTTCTAACCTAGGTCCTATATTATTTAATACATTTACACGTAATTTAGAAACAGTATATTTACATTCTAAAAAAAAAAAACTCGTACACACAAAGAGCTATCGAACTAGTAACACCGAAAACTTATCCAAATTTCCATTTCCATGGGTTCAAACGTAATGCCCATTTAACAACCTACCTACAAATTTCTTGTGAACACTTGAATACATATGCGGTGAGTTTGTTCAGTTGCAGAATGGTGTCCTTTAATCCACAAGGCTGCATACTTTTCGGCAAGGAAATATTTGAGTACTTAAGAATTAATGGAAACGAATGATTTTTCAGTTGTGTTTGTTACATAATTACGAAATGGGATACTGTATGCTATCAATTCCATTTTCTTTGAAGGGGATAAAAACATCCCTGGTAGGCATAAAAATAATTTTCATTTGCGTGGGATAAAATTGTTTGTGGGGGGAAATCCCCGTCACCCCTTCCCCCCCGTTAATTCGCACAATGTTCGGAAATAATTTTAAGGCGAGGAGGGACAATTTCCCCTAGGTCTTTCTCGCTGGGGCAGCTGCTGATCACTGTTGCCAAGTTCGCTCTTTTGGAGCCAGATCTGGCTCTTTCGTGCACTCGTTTGAATGTGAACTGTGGCACCCGCCCTCTGCCCCACTATGATGCCACCACTGGCTCCGGCCCATAAATACCAACTTTTGCCATGAGTGTACATTTTGCACGTGACGTGATATTTGTATAGCTATAGGCTGCGTCACACACCTCTTCTTTCCTCCCCATGTATTTTTATATATAGCGCTGTGGCTAAGATGAAGATGACCATTTTGTTATCAGGGAACCCTTTATTTTCGATTTTATATTAACATCATTGGATTATTGAGATGGGTGATGCCGTCAAATCTAGGCGGTGAAAACTAAGAATAAATTGCCATAACTTTAAAGCTAACGGTAATAGCAGCACCCTCTGACAACTAAAATTACCCTAGTAGGCACTTTATGCAGCCTTCGTTAATCTAGCTCCTTGAAAGTCCACTTTAGCTATATTAATGGTGAAATTTAGCTCTATTATGCACATCAGGTTTGGCAACACTGCCAGGATTGCCGTAGGAGGCAAGGAGAAATGCACTAGGCTTATGGGAACATTATTTTATTCGTTCTCTCGGGAATATCAAACATCCGATGACGTAGAAAAGTACATGGACGGGAAAATGACACGTTGAACTATGTCATAGTAGTAGGAAAAGTCGAAACTCCCATTTGATGAGCCGTAACTTGAAGTTGAAGTTGATGTACCATAAGGTATACATGGGATTCGGTAAATACTAATTCATCATATTTTTCAAAAATCGTATAAGGCTTAATCAACTTAGGAAACCGCTTCCACTTGCCACATGGGGAGTAGTGTTGCCCACGAGACGAGACTTTGGCCTGTCTCGTCTCGTGGAAATGCTGTCTCGTCTCGAAAATATTCGTTTGTCTCGGGACACATGATCAATCTCGTCTCGTCTCGAATTTTTAAAAGCCTGTCCCGTCTCGTCCCGTGGGCAACACTAAATATACGGGTAATACAACTTTATGCTAGTGTGTCCGTAATATGTGTTGAAATAACATATGTTATATACTCACATTCACTGCCACGGGTTACATGTGTTGCATTTTTCATCAGTGCCAATGTTATTCTCTTATTCTTTTAAGGGGGTTCTAAAGCCATGTTAAAGCATAGGCCCAAATTTGAATGGATGAGCGTACAACTAATATAGATTCGGTAAGGAAGAAATTTTCCGATATACAAAGGCTGTGGCAGAGAAGGTGAGATAGATTTTTTCCTGGCTTGGCAACACTGCCTATGGTTTCGGTACTAGTCGCGTCGTGTAGGATGACTCATTCTGTTTCCGTAGCAAGTTTTCACATGTTGCGAAACCACGTTAGTGAGCAGCTGTGTTGATTTACGTAGAACGTGTTTCGTTTACCCCTCCAGGTTTTTGTGTATACCATTGCTTTTCGCGATGAGTATTCAAGATGAACAGCGAAATGCCATAAAATTTTGTTGGCCTTTAGGGAAAAGTGCTGCGGAAACATATGCAATGTTTCAACAGGCATATGCCGATCAAGACAGACTGAGTAGAGCCACAGTATTACCATGGAGTCATTGAGGAAAAAGAGGCCGCATTTGAAGAACTCCTTCATATTGCACCACGATAACGCACGCCCGCATACCGCTTTTCAGGATTACGTGACGAAGAGAGAAATATAAATTTTCCAGCATACAGCCCGGACCTTGCACCCTGCGACTTTTGGCTATTTCCACTTTTAAAGGCTGCTTTACGTGGTCGTCATTTCATGATGAACAAAGAAGTGATCACCGCAGCACAAGTTTTCTTCAGTTCGCTACCTGACGACGAATTTTCAAAGACATTCACAAAGTGGCAGGAGCGTATGGACGCTTGCTTAGCTGTCAATGGTGCCTATTTTGAAAAAGATGTACGTCAACTCGATATGACTGATTCTGAATAAAAATTTTGTGGTTTGTAATTTTTTTGTTTCATTTTAATGATTCTTGGAGGGGTCCATGTACATGCTTGTCTTTTAACTGCTACGCAGTCACGACGTTTTGACCTATTGCACTCATTTTGGTCTCAATCGGCAGCTAATGAACCAAATTTTCATTTGCTAGCCAATGGAGGTCGCTGTTTTCCTATACAGGAATTAATCTCACCTTCTCTGAGACAGCCTTTGTAAAATATTGTTTTATTCACTAGAACATGTGAACCTTATAATTTTGTTACGATTAATGATATTTAAGTAAATAACAGAAAATAACAGGTCTCCGTCATGTTCAAACTTCTGCGTACAGATGGCGCTGAAGTGGTAGTTTTGTCAATACCGGTACATTTTTTTCTTTTATGACTAGTATGGAAGATTTCGTGGTGAAACAAAGATCACATGTTCTTCCCGCAAGCATCTGAAATACTATGTGAAAAAATGAAAACATTTCGTACCTTGAGAGAGTAGTGCTTATCATTAAAATTTTTGAAGTGGCGTTTTGTCGCAATATACTCCGTGGTGCAGATTTTAGCCAACACTGTTGCCGATATTTCACTCTGTGCTTTCTAACGATATGATCAATGCAAGTGCTTCGAAATTGTGAAAGTTAAACCAAGTTACCAGAGAATAACGAATCCAGTAAATGTTGGAAGAAGGAAACATCGGAAAAAACGGAAAGGTAAGTCTTCTATTTAAATGCTTGTTCCTTCATCCATCAAAAGCAAAACGTTTGCAATATGCAAGAGTGATGCAGAATGTATGATTTATTTACATGTTGAGGAAATACCTTCCGATATAATTTCTGTGAGAATATCGCTTCGACGTGTCTACATTTTCAACGCAGCACGCATTTTATTTTTTCCTTACAAACGAAGTTGATAAATCTTTGCAATTGTAAAATCAGAAGAAAATGTTATTTTAAATTAGGCATAATGCAGATATTACAGTTTTGTGATTATTACTAGAGCATGAAATACCTTGATATAGATTATATTCTGGCATTAAATCGATATTGCACAAAATGCCCTACTATCGTTCCTGTGAGATGATATTATATTCGTATTTCACTGGTGCTATTGAAAAGTACGTACTTACATCGGAATTTGTATTACAAATCAGTCGTTCATTATAGTTTCACTTTGCCCTTGTACAGTGTCTCTCCAAAGTTTTAGGACAACGACATTTTAAACTAGGCAACCCAATTTACACAAGCCGTTGGTGGGTTGCGTGCAGAGTTAGGCTCAATTTCAGGGTTGCCACATGCACAATAGATATTTATAAAATACGCGAAAGAAATATCAACAATCATTATTGTATAAAATTATTAAAAATATCACTATTATATCGCAAATGATAAATTCTTTCTGAAAGAAAAAAATAGGTTTTCTAGTATTTCATCGCTGATGAGTCTACAGTAAGGAAAAGAGGTGAGAGGAAACGAAAGGTTACAAAGGAGAGGAGAAAGAGAAAGCGAAAGGAGACGAGGAAAAGTAGAGGAGAGAAGAAATATAGGATAGACGAGGAGAGGAGATGTAGTGAGGAGAATGGAAAAAGATTCGAGGAGAGATGAGGAAAAAATAACAAGGAAGAGAAAAGAGGAGGAAAACGAGACGAGAGGAGGAGACGAGAAGAGGGAAGTGGAGAGTAGAGTAAAGGAGAGAAAAAGAGAAGAACGAAAAAGGAGTGCAGTGGAGTCGGAAATCTAAGACAGGAAAAGAGATAAGAGGAGTGGAGAAGAGTGGGATGGAGATAAGATGCGAGAAAAGGCGATATGAGACAAAAGCAGAACAGAAAGAGGGGAGAGAAGAGGTAGTTGCAGAAAATATCGTCTGAGCGTCAAGAATGGATGCATTGGTCAAATTATCGACATGAAACATTCAATAACATTTTGAAATGTATTTGAGAATATATTAGATCGGTGCGAAATGCCTTTTTGCTGAGTTCAGAGCAAATTAAAAATCTTCCATGTAAGATCTTTGATTTTACTTAAAAAATGAACGTTATATTTAATATTTATAAGAATTATTCAATTTTTCTCCACTTCTCGGTTCGTTTAAATTGAGATTTTGTAATTCAATATTTCCCCTCCCCCCATCGTTAATTCCAAACTGAATCATTCCGTTTCACACGGCGGGGACAACGAACACAATGGGATATGTCTAAAACTTACGAAAATTTTCTGCCACCGGAAGGGTTCGAACCTACGACCATCAGATTGACAATCCTGAAGGGTAGCCACTACCCTACATGCCTTCGCTCCTTAAGCCAGCTAGATGGAGCTGACCAATGTGAAATGTAGATGTAACTCTCCTGCATGTAACGTGCAAACAAGTATTGTTTGTAACAAAGAAAACGAAAGTAGTACGACTCGGCGAAAACATTTAATGGAGAATTGCACCTGGTGAGAACTTTTCATTCGATATTTGCGGAGGTATCCTTGCATTGAACTCAAGTGGGAAAAGGGGTAAAATTAGCATGTCCTGAATTGCCACATATAAATAGTTATTTCATTAATATTTGTCAATGTCTTTGAACCAGTACACAATTATCGTTAGAGTATCATAATTCACGATCTTATATATAAAAATATCCCGTTGTGTCAATTCATTTATTTGTTTATTTTTTTTAATAAATTTCATATGCAGAACAATGTAGCCACTATATACTGCTATTACAAATAATTTTACCATGCTCTTGTTTAATGGAAGGGATTCTTTTTTAAGGAACATCTAGTATGGAGGATCGAACGTGGGACCGCAATGCTTTCAAGAACTCTAACCAATACACTACGCCCTTTGTTTTCTTGGAGCTACAGTTCCTAATTATTCTGTCGCCTCAATATTGTAAACGTTATATGCAAAAAAGAAGTTAAATACTCAGATATAGATCTGTACTTCTAGAATTACTTTATACACATCCATTTGAAATTTAACTCTGAATTTCTTTCTTCGTATTAGTAACATTATATCTAAGCTTGTGAATATATTTTATTTGTAATTTTATAACGGTTTCATGAACATCTACGAAATAGTTCCTTATAACTTGGAATATGGTGAATAGATATGAAATGTCTTGAAATTAATTTTCGACCACTAGATTTTGGCAAGGGAATTATGTGTGATCCGTTTCCAGTCATTCATTGCTTAAACAAACGTTTTAAAACTACGTGGAATTTTTATTCTGGGATAAGTTTCTTTACTTGCTACATGTATGGGAACTACACTCTGTCCCACTTATCTCTGGAGCAGGTGAACGAAAAAAGTATCTGAGCAGCGATGAACACGTGAGAGGAATGGGATTGCGTGGAGGGAGTAAAACCACTGCAGTTATCAGCCTTCCCAGCAGCGTTCACTGATTCGCTCTGTCCACTCGATCCCCTCTCCCCACTTCTCTTCCGCTATGCGCGGCTTTGCACCAGAGTAGGGATGGCCAGATCCGGATCCAGGCGGATTCAATATCCGAAAAATTTTCAGATCCGGATCCGGTGCTTTTGGATCCGGATCCGTTTTGCCATCCCACATGCGCTTCTTTGGAAAGTAAGAATGTGCTTATAACATATTGTTACCTGCTAATATACATATATATATAATATACATACATACACACACATATATATATAGTGTGTGTGCGCGCGTGTGCGATTTGTAATTAATTAATACACTTACAAGGGAGGTCTAAGTCTCCCCCTCCGATTTCCATGAAACTTGGCAGATATATAGAGGCCCCCCCCTCAAATGTCAAGATGAGGAGAAATTGAAGTGGGGATCTGACCCCGAAACCAAGTAAATATGGCATAGGAAGAAAAAGGGGGCATAGGGCCTCTCTATACACCTGTCAAATTCCATGGGAATCGGAGGGGAACACAGGGGTCAGATTCCCACTTCAATTTGTCCTCATCTTGACATTTGAGGGCCGGACCCTGTGGCTGAGTGGTTAGCAAATCGCGCTTCAACGTCAGGGGCCGCGGGTTCGAATCCCACTCGGGCACGGTTGTTTGTGAATGTCCATTCATCACTTTCATCATATCATCACTCATACCCATCTTCGCAAATTAGCCAAGAGGCACAAAACGCGAAGTAAAATAAAAAAATAAATCAATCAATTGACATTTGAGGGGATTTTGCCCTCTAAAACAGTTTTTAGCTGAAACAAAAAAACACGTATTTCTTCCTTTGGGCAACTCTATACACCTACCACGTTTCATGGAAATCGGAGGGGAACACAAGGGTCAGATCCCCACTTCAATTTGTCCTCATCTTGACATTTGAGGGGGTTTTGCCCCCTAAAACAGTTTTTTAGCTGAAACAAAAAGACACGTATTTCTTCCATTGGGCCGTACTATACACCTGCCAAGTTTCAAGGAAATCGGAGGGACACAGGGGTCAGATCCTCACTTCAATTTGTCCTCATCTTGACATTTGAGGGGGTTTTGGCCCCTAAAACCGTTTTTTAGCTGAAACAAAAAAACACGTATTTCTTCCTTTCGGCCCCACTATACGCCTCCCAAGTTTCATGGAAATCGGAGGGGGACACTTAGATAACCTCCCTTGTTAGTCTTACAACTTAGATAACCTCCCTTGTTAGTCTTACACTTTGTAATTATATAACACTGCATATATTATAATGTTTTATTTTAATTTGTAAAACTGTAACTGTAGAAGAATTGTATAATTTTTGTATAACATTTCTATCTTGTTATATGTGTTAAAGGTTTCATCCTGGAATGGAATGTCTCACATTTATGTGTGTTTTCATTTCCAATACATTCGAATGAATACATATTCGTTTCAATGGCATTTACAAAATCACCTCTGACATTTTATGTTAAACAAGTAAGATTATTTTTTGCACGAGTGTGTTAGCCGATGCGCAGCAAAGTATTTTAGGAACAACACTTGAAAAAAATTCTTGTAGGACTAACTAATGAAAAATTTCTTTGTAATCGAAGATCATAATACCTTTTAAGGTGTGGTAATATTATAATGGGATTGAGATACGAAACTCTCGGATCCAGATCCAGATCCGAAACTTTCCGACCCGGATCCGGATCCGGAATTTTCGGATCCGGATCCAGATCCGGAACTCTCGGATCCGGATCCGTAACTTTTGGATCCGGATTTTTCGGATCCGGATCCGTTTGGCCATCCCTTCTCCAGAGATGCTGGGACAGGGTACAGTTAAATTTTTCTCAAAAGATATGATCTATGTCTGTATGCCACACATTGAATTCTTACTCACTTGGAAAAAAATGTCAATTTGTATTCAGGGGTAGTTTCACAGTTACAAACTATTTTGGCCTTGATGAGAAGTTTAGTGTAAGTAGGCATTTTGTTTATAATTTTGAAATTGAGGTAGTCTAAGGTTGAAATCCTCATATTTAGGGCTTGAACTAGTCATCCCAAGAGGTTGAAGATCGTCCTCTACTTTGTGCGTGACCTTCTTTATATTTTTATTCATAATTCATCCTCATCGTCGCGATTAGCCAAAGGTAAGATAAGAAAAGTCCTCCTCCGTGACCGTGCGGTCAAAGGAGCTGTGCTTTGGACTCCGACTGCAGGACGGCATGGATTCGAGTCCGCCTATTCTCACTCTCTAGGTTCTCGGCCTGTGTATGGGACCGGTAGAAACCCACCATCGTGAAGAAATTGGGGAGCTACGAGTGAGTAGCATAACCCGGTCTCGGAAATCTCCTATGGGGCATGTTCCTGGTTAAACAAAAAATAATTGATCAGACAATTCGATCATCGAAGGCGATAAAATAACCTCCGGTTGACCAAGTTGCCAATATAAATAAATGGAATACAGATTGTCTTCAAGCTTACATTGTTAAAAAGGAGCGGATACACGTATTACTATCCCAATAATTATTCAATACGGTTTTTTGTTTGTCAGAAATTATCACTTAAACTATTGCATGTTGAGCTGGTGCCTACCTAGCCGCCTCTAATGAAATCTACCATTCTTCAGATTCTCTTTAAAATTCGACTCTGGTCACTTGTAACGTGCTGGGTGCAGACACTGTGCATCGAACCACAATGTTTTGCGATAAGAAGCGGCCTTGAATAGCGTGAGTCACTTTGATCGCGAGCAAGCTAGACTACCAAGCTTGTCTGTCTTTGAAAACCAAGTCATTTTTTCACGGTTTCCGAACGCGATTGCTATTGTAGAAGTATATATTCTCTCAAAAGAGCACGAAAGGAAATTCCACCAATGTTCTTCCGTCGTCTAAAACCAAATATTATCTATTAAACGAAAAGTTCACGATTGTCAATAAACGGTTTAATCTATCTGAGCATAAGGTGAATGTAAATACTAAATTTAATAGAAAGTTTCTCCAAAATTTCTCTTCCACTGTCTACGTAAGGTCAGTACCCAGGGGAGGGGCCATGTGGGCCATGCTCCCCCCCTCGAACCCTAAAATATTTAAATGTGAACCTATAAATAAATAAATACGAAAATAACATCGTTGATTTTTGAAATGTGTAAAAATTTCAATTTTGCTCTTGCATAAATGAATCTGTTTCTTGCGCAAAAGTCTTCAAGCTGCAATATTGGGTGGTTTTAGTTTTATAATCATTGATGCAAGGCTAGCAGACGTCCGATTCACCGATTTAGTCAGGACAGTGCGTTACTTTCAATCCCTGTCCCGACTTTTTCGAACTGCAATCGTGATGCGAAAATGTCTCTTTATTATTGTTTTTTTTGTTAACTCACAATTAGACATGATCTTTATTGTATGAATAATTCTAAGTACGCAACATTGAATTATCATGACTTTTTAATGGCGCTCGCACTATTTGAACTATTTTGTAATATCTGTCTGTCTGTCTCTCTCTCTCTCTCTGGTCTACGTCAATGACAGAAATACAAGCAATATTCTTATTTATTTTTAACCCAATTAAAGGGAAGTGTAAGCATTTAAAAGAAATAAGAAAGATCATCACTGTTGCTCTTCCTTAGAAATTGTTGTTCTTCGAGCAAAAAAAATTAAAAGGATTTAGTCCAGCACCTTAACACAGTGTCAGACGAGTCTCTCTTGATTAATACTGTCAAATGTGACATGATTTTATGAATAAAATTTTCCGCCTGTTTACATATAACGTTGCACAGATTTGGTAGTTCGCACACGGTATAGTTATTTCGTGTTACCTTACGCAACAGCAAATACATTTCATAAGACTGTTCTGGACACAAGACTTGCATCAGTAAACAAGCATTTTGTCTGTTACAGTATCACAGGGAAAGAACATCGTCCTGTAATGTTCAAGCCTCTAGATATTTTCCATTAGTAATGTCTAATCACAATAATAAGTTAGAAGAAATAACTCGCATTTTCACAACTACCAATATTCTCGTTTTTAATCACTTCGAAAATTATTTCTCGAAGATATCGGTTATACTACAAGAAAGCAAATCAAAATTAAAGTAAAAGTTCAACTACACGTATACCAAACAACATTTACAATATTAAAGGGACAGAATACTTTTAAAAAATGTTGTTTCATTCGAAGGTAAAGGCGTGGCGTAGCGGTTCTTCTACCTGGTTTAAGGAACGAAAGCTTGTAGGGTAGTGGCTACCGTTCAGGATTGTCAATCTGATGGTCGTAGGTTCGAACCCTTCCGGTGGCAGAAAATTTTCGTGAGTTTTAGATATATCCTATTGTGTCTTTGTCCACGCCGTGTGAAACGGAATGATTCAGTTTGGAATTAACGATGGGGGGAGGGGAAATATTGAATTACAAAATCTCAATTTAAACGAACCGAGAAGTGGAGAAAAATTGAATAATTCTTATCAATATTAAAAATTACGTTCATTTGTTTAGTGGTGTAATCGCAGATAAAATCAAAGATCTTACATGTAAGATTTTTAATTTGCTCTGAACTCAGCCAAAAGGCATTTCGCACCGATCTAATATATTCTCAAATACATTTCAAAATGTTATTGAATGTTTCATGTCGATAATTTGACCAATGCATCCATTCTTGACGCTCAGACGATATTTTCTGCAACTACCTCTTCTCTCCCCTCTTCCTGTTCTGCTTTTGTCTCATATCGCCTTTTCTCGCATCTTTTCTCCATCCCAATCTTCTCCACTCCTCTTATCTCCTTTCCTGTCTTAGATTTCCGACTCCACTGCACTCCTTTTTCGTTCTTCTCTTTTTCTCTCCTTTACTCTACTCTCCACTTCCCTCTTCTCGTCTCCTCCTCTCGTCTCATTTTCCTCCTCTTTTCTCTTCTTTGTTATTTTTTCCTCATCTCTCCTCGAATCTTTTTCCATTCTCCTCACTACATCTCCTCTCCTCGTCTATCCTATCTTTCTTCTCTCCTCTACTTCTCCTCGTCTCCTTTCGCTTTCTCTTTCTCCTCTCCTTTGTAACCTTTCGTTTCCTTTCACCTCTTTTCCTTACTGTAGACTCATCAGCGATGAAATTCTAGAAAACATTTTTTTTTTTCTTTCAGAAAGTATTTTGTCATTTGCGATATATTAGTGATATTTTTAATAATTTTATACAATAATAATTGTTTATATTTCTTTCGCGTATTTTATAAATATCTATTGTGCACGTGGCAACCCTGAAATTGATCCTAACTCTGCACGCAACCCACCAACGGCTTGTGTAAATTGGGTTGCCTAGTTTAAAATGTCGTTGTCCTAAAACTTTTGAGAGACACTGTACATGGTTGGAACGAGTCGTTTCTGGCCTGTTTTGAACAAGATTTTTCTCCTTTATATATACATATATAGCTCGCAAGTGTTAAATGCGTTAAGTAGGTTAAGCTAAGTTAGGTTAGATTGGAATAGATTTAATGTGAGATCCCCGAATTTTGTGCAAGTTCTGGACAACGTTCTGTTATCTTCTTTCACAGAATCAGGTCAGAAAACCGGTTTTGTAAGCTGTATAAAACTCTTCGGTTTTCTCGTTGTTTCATAATTTTGAACGCCTTGTAATGGTAATGCAGCATTTCCAATAAGTTCAAGCTTTATGTATTTAAAGTGTAAAAGTACACCCTAACAGCTAAAAGAGTAAAGTCCTAACAGTCTACCAAACAATAGTTTGCGTGTTTACTGAGAATTTACAAATTAGTATAGATTAGGGAAGTTTACTAGTTTGCAAATTTTATAAGTGCAAAGCCAATCATTTATTTGTGGGTAAGATTGATTAATTTTCAGAGAAATCATAATATGTCCTGATTACGTTACGAATATTTGATTCAATAACCTACTGAAATCCAAGTCATATTTAACATGCACTGTAAAGATAGATCTGAATCTGAGCTGATATAGTGAATCAAACCTTTAATAATTCTGTTATAACAGGACCACTCGTTAACAATTATGATGTAGTTTAGATCAATTATATTCACATCCACTTACACAACATCTCTAAGTTGTTTTAATTTTATTATTAACTCAACTTGTCTCAGGTTGTAACAATGTAATGAAAATGGTTTTTTATCCTTGTTAAGTTCATAGTCTCATACACCATATTAACAATATTTTTATTTGCTTTTTTTGCAGAGTAACATTTGAGAATCCATTTGATATGTCTTCTAAGAATACCTTGAAATTTGTAAAAAGGACAACAGATTTGACAAACAATGGCAACCCAATACCGTGGAAGTTTGTGCTTCATATGCTTCTATGGAATCAAAATCGTCTTTGTGGATTGTTTGACCTGTACACAATTTGCAGATACATGGTTGAATAGTGATGGTTTACAAGATATCAAAAGTCCAAAATATACTCAAGAAATTATGTTGCAAGACTTCTTAATATCTGGTTGCACGTAGTCAGCAATTGGGAATGGTATATTAGAGAAACTGAAAATAATGGGATTGGTATAACGTGTGTGTCTTGTCTGTCAAGTTATAGCACACATTCCTTGAAATTTTTGCTAGTTCCAATTTTTAAGGGTATTTGCCCATCATTGCTTTCTGAATGGGATGATGATTACAAGACAGCAAGAAGCATACGTATCTATGAAAGAACGACATAATGTTTTGCAGGATGAGCAAAAAGGAGAATGAAGTTACATTGAAACAAAAATGTTAATGTGAATTTATACGTATATCCCGAATATATAGTTTTTGTAGTCCTTTCATGCAATGATTTTTCAATGATTTGAATTTTATTCTAATGGTAATTATTACCATATTGTATCTTAGAAAACTTTTCTTACAATTCTTATCTAAGTAATGCTGAACTCTAAGATATCAACAGTGTTTGGAAAGTTACTTTTCAAAAGTAATTCAAAGTTAATCACTTGAGAAATTAATTCAGTTATATTGCTTTAAAAAGTATCCAATTTAGTTACTATTACAATAATTGTAATTATTACTTTATTCTAGATTAGTTGTATCTTTTAAGACATGGTTCACAGAATGAAATACAAGCGCACAATTCATTTCATCACAAATGACCACCAACAACTTGGCATTAAGTTTCATATATAATTATAACTGCTGGTCTCCGTGTTGGAGGGGTTAGAACAGCGAGTTACGACGCTAGGAGTCTCTGATTCGAATCCCGGCATGGATATTCCTTGTATGTGATCCTGCATAAGTTTCATCATATTATCACTCATTATCATCTTTGCGATTAGACAAAAATGGCAGAAAAGCATATTAAAATAAACTAAATCAATCAACCATATAATTATAACTAAGTTAATATATTTTATATGTAAATACGGAGGCAATAAAATCCACATCTTTTACTTAAAGATGAAAAAATAATATTTTATTGTATTTTTTTTTGAGCAAACAATATATATATTCAGAATTACTGTTGAACTGTGGTATACCAATGAGGATTGTTGGAGATTATATAGCCTTATGTCGAAATTATTCTAATTAAAATACGCTTGGAAGAGATACATTCTGGATCTTGGCAAAAAAATAAGATTGTTCTCAAGGTCTCACGATTTCAATCCATTGTTTCAGGCGAGTATATGATTCAACAAATTGTAAAAATGGAACAAAAGAAAATTCCTTTCTATGCGAAAAAAAATAGTAATTGTACACAGGAATTCGAAAGAAACGCCCCCCCCCCCTTACGGTTATGCAACCCGTAATTTTATATCATCTAGTTTCGCCTGGTAGAGTAGTTCCCGAGAAGAGCAGTGCTTCCAAACCTATAACTGTAGTGTTTCCAACCCTGTATTGGTTAGTTGGTTGTTGATTTGGTGTTTTAAGTACAAAATGCACAGTATGACTAATCGGGACTGGACCTACAGTTTAAAGTGGGATCCGAACCCCTTTGTGCCTCCACCGGGACCTCTTGATTACAAGGCGACGACGCTACCACTGCGCCATCCAAGCCTGTAATGCTTCGTAGAAGACGAAACCTTCACGTAAACTTCTTCATTCGTGAGTTACATTTGGTTTACAGACTCAATTCGTGAGTTACATTTGGTTTACAGACTCACATTACAGGACACTCTTTTCCTTTATTGAATGTTTTCTGGAGCATTTATTTTTCCTTCTGCGGATAAAATTCTGTTATTATTTTACATCTTATTTTTCGCAGCTTCTCTACCATTTATTAGCTAATCGCAACAATGAGGATGAATGATGACTCGATGAAATTGATAAAAGGACAGTCATAAAGGAACCATGGGGGCTAGATTCATATTATTATTATTATTACTATTATTATCTTTCTTTTTGTTTTACTTTACTTTTGGTTAATCGGAACGATGAGGATTAGTGTATGATAAAATTCATGAAGGAACACTCATAAACAATCATACCCAGGCCGGGACTCGAACCCGGGAATTTCGGCAGCGATATCAAAAGCCGACGGCTTACCACGCTCGGGCACAGCGGCGGCTAATTATTATTAGTGATATTGTCTTAAGTAGTGTATTTTTCCACCATATTCTTTCATACAATCATGAAACGGATGAAAATTAGAATGTTAAAATACCTGCCTACGTTTTTTTGTTTTTTTTAAAGCTTGCAATATAAACCCCTACTGCACGAAGCCAAATTGTGGGAATACGAAACAGAACCAAGTTAACATATTTTGACCGTGGAAAGTGTTAATACAAATCTAGAAAAGAGCCATTTAACAGTTGCCTGATTGCTTTTCCATTTGTTGCATGGGAATAATTGTCTGAAATGTGTGTGTAGTGGCAGTCAAAGGAGAATACAAAGATCGAATAGAGAGGCAACACTGTCACTGTTCTGCACTGCACAGACCACGCGTCTCGTCGAGTGAGCGAGGCACTGTGGGTGCGAGCGAGCTGCTGTTGCTTATGCAAAGAAGAACACTCACAGACAACCGAATGACGCTCCGCTTAAAAGCTAGTCAATCGAGAAAGGATTTGTTGAGGAAGTGAATTGAAATATAAACGCCAGAATTTGGTCTAAGCCTATAATGGTTACTCGCAATAAGAGCTGATCAATTTTTACATGTGGAATTCCGTAATGAAAGAGGCAACAGGCCGCACTCCACACCTTTAGCCTGGTAACACTAATAAATAATTTCATTATATGCGTTCGGTTATGCTGATAGTCATGTTTAATATATTACCTTCAAACATAAACAATATCATGGACTCACTCAGAGGCAGAATTCAATTTTACGCTTTACTTTCCTGAAGATATTGTAGCAATATAATCATTCCGCTCCATTTTCGTATTCTCAATTGAACTCGCAATATTTTTTCCAGAAGTTGAGCCCCAGCTCCCTTCTCCCACCTTAAAAATTCTTGGGCGAGAGGCTACAAACTATACTAAAACTGAATTACAGACAATACTTTACGACTCATAGTGACGTGACCTAGAACGTAGTGAAAAATCAAAAAGGTAAAAAAAAGGTAAAGTGCTCCCCTGTGCTTAGCACCACGCCATGAAGGCGTATAGGGGGTGTGGGGGTAACGCGAGAATAATAGTTCCATTAATTTAAAACCATTTTCCCAAAACATCATGCTAGAAATAATACAAAATTTTAAATTCAATTAACACCCTTTCAATTAGGTTATTCATAATTAGCAATGGCTATTCCAAAATAAGGAAGAAAAAAAGTGTAGCGTGCAATCTCAGTTAAGTACAACATAAGGCTATTTACTATACCTCGCAATCTACTTTTTACTTCACGGAACTCACGTTAACATGCACTGCACTCTGCAAGTCCATTGTTCTTTATTATCGTTAAATACAGGACATTGCTTTAATACTTTCTTGACAATTCATGTCTGTCCATGCATTGTCACCTCTAAACAATAAACACGGAAAACTAAAGAGTGCATTCACAACGTTGCATCTACATAACAATTTGAATTTGGTGTACCAATCATTCTTGAATGTTCTATTGAACACACGATTGGGAGCACTTACCTCTTGTACAAGGCTGGTGAGGCCGCTCCCTTTTAATTTGACTTCCTTCGCCTTTGCTCAGTCACGAAAATATTGTTTGTTGCAAACAGTAACCATAATGTAGAAAAATGATATGATAAAACAAACACTTCACACAGTATTGTTTTGTTATTCAGAAAAACATAAAACACACACCTGAAAGCAAATGCACTGCACAAATCCTACTAGAAAACTAAGCTTCCCACCAACCAACTTGCCAACACAACACATATCACATGCAGCCTTAGTCTGTCGCGAACAGACCATACTTGATCCTTCCAAAAATTACCTGTCCCCTCCATCGATGAACCACTAAGTTCCCTCCTAGTACTGTTACAGTGGTAGTGTTGCCAACAATTGGAATGTGGAAATTTCTAAATCTTCAATATCCACAAAAAAATTCCTATTCCGACTTCAAATATCAATTCAAATACAATTCCAGATATTTTTATGGAGTTTTTAAAAATCTGTAACTAAAAATCCTATGGGGATGTAAATATCCCAACCTATAAATTACATGTCAATGCTTGTGCGTGTATATGCATATTAAAAAAAACTAGTTAGTTACTCGCATATTGAGATAGATTTAATGCATCTTCCAAATTTCCAACTTCAAAAAGAAAATATTATATACAGAAAAAATGCATCTCATTTTCTAAAATTTATATTTTGTTCTCTATAATAACAATATTCTAAAATAGTAAAAATAATCAATATAATATCAGTTGATAATTTTTCACTAATGGTTAATTAGATGATAGTGCCATTTGCTATTCTGGGTATAGAGTAGGTCCATATTTCACTGTTACCAGAAAAATGCACGCTATATTGATGCAAGCATGGCGGTCTTTTACTTTGCAACTTAAGTTCATGGGAGTTACTTTCATGATATGAAAAAAGTTGATTATGGTGTGGATGTTCAAGTGCAATAAGCATTCAAAAAATTTTCACAGATCTGAATGACCCTTCAGATGCAAATCATATAAAAACCTGGTAAGGTATTATGTAACTCAAGTTTCTGAAGAACACCTAAATTTGCTAGAAAAGTCACTCGTCCCTATTCCGTGAATTTCAGCAGCAGCTGGAATTTGAATCTTCCAGGTTTATTGACTTCTCACTGTAGTTGGCAACTACATCACATAAAACAACAGACCCATGGAGGTAGGAAGGGTGGAGAACCTTTGTATGTGCTGCACTCTCTGGTGTCGAATGTAAAAATGTACTGCGGTTCCCATCTTTGTTCGCAACGAGAAGTGAATTGTGTGTGTATACAGGAACATATAACAAAGCATTTGTGTATATGAATGTGTGTGTGCCTTTAATGTATACTAATCTTAAAATATATGCATGGGTGTTCATATGCTCGTGCGAACATTATCGGGAAATGTGCCTGATTTATTCTGATATCCAGTCCCAGAAGGTTTATAAAGGGGGGGGGGGCAATTTGAGCACCATTATGTGTAAGATTTGTTGACTTAGCTTCTTTTATATCAATTTACTTCCTCTTTTGGCTAATCTTGATGATGGGATCAATGGTGGTAAGATGAAATTGATGAAGAGATAATCATGCACAAATGTGGATGACACAACACAAGCCTTCAGAGAAAATTATCCTGGCTGTGGACCCAGGCGCAGAGCCTTGTTAGCCTGCAAAAATGAAGCCTATGGTGTACTATGTGAGAGAAAGGCTGGCAATTGAGCCCTTTTAAGAAGGTCTCCCCTTACACCCCCACTATGCATAGGAAAATGGAACAACATAATTATATTGAACCCATAACCTCCTTTGGTGCACCTATGTCTCCACAATATACCCTGTTTACAGAAACAAAAATATAGTCACTAAATAATGTAAACCCATTAATATCCACACAAATACACCATGCTAATATATAGATCGTTACATTGATGCACTCACTCACACTCACTCACTCTCTCACTTTCTCGCCCTCCCCCCTCCCTCACAATTAGTAAAATTTTTAGGCAGTAAATAAACTCTAACCTGAATGACTGTTTGGGGACCATTTCCATGAATCTAGATGTGGTCATTATTTTTTCTTTTATCATTGATTTCATGTTTACAGACACCAAATTATGATGAAAATTTACTCTGCAACATAATATTCATTACAAATGTGTCTGGTGGGAAGGAGATATGGGAGACCCAGGTTTGATTCCCAAGGAAAGTGATCTCGGGAGGAAATTTTTCTGACAGTGCCTCTGCATAAAGTGGCTCTGAGGGTTACCCTGCATTCAATCAATGCAGCATGATGCTAATCACATCATTTGTATAATGGATGAGATTGAGAATGTGTAGAGTTCTACCTCCCTATGTGCCTCCCTAGCAGCGTCAATTAAGGTGAGGATTGAGGTGGCAGGTAAAACAGGTTAAAAAGGATAAAAAGTTGGCATAATATCAACTGACCCCAAACACGTAAAACCTTCATGCTCTAATCCTAATTTTAAAAACCCCAAATCTAAAAATGTCCGTAAAAAACCCTTTTACACACAAAAAAACACATTAAAAACCCCCTTTACACTGCAGTGCTCACTGTTACGAAGTATGCGTCGAACTGATATGGTTTCTCGTGGGATGCCGGAAGTTGGTCGGCTCTTGCCCTCTCCCACTTTTCCCTCCCCCCTCTGGTCGATCATACTACGTCATATCTATTTCAAAATCTCTAACCTCGAGGGCCGCGTGACATGCCACCATGGAGTGACAGCATCTTTGAGTTCATCAGCCATGGCAAAATGCTTTCTACAAACAAGGAACATTCGACTATAGTACACAGCACACTCCACCTACAGAGGCCTCAAAGACAAAGATTGATGAACCAATAATTCAGGCTGACTGATGTTTCACGTTAGACATTCTGCATGAATCTTTTCCTCCAATTTCACGAAATCATTACAGTACCCCATCTGTACAAGAAAATCTCTGCCGGATGGGTCCCTCGACTGCTGACTGAGGAGCACACTGTCACTACATGGTTGAATACATTGGAGGTAGCTGAGTACAATGACAGTATCAACAAACTGGTATCATGCTATGATAAGTACTTGAATGGGTATGGCGAATATGTGGAAAAGTAGAGTAAGGTATATAGTTTCTGTATAATATTTTTTCCCACACATCATTTGTCCTTTGTGTTTTACACCAAAACGATACTTTTTTCTTCTGGATGACCCTAGTAGTTTTCAGAGGACTGTGGCTAAAGAATTTACAGTGTAGGAAAATTTGATGTTTTACTTCCCTGGGACTGGAAAGGCAAAATGAATCAAGCAAGAAAATGTAAAATCCAGGAACATAAAATAAAAGTTCCATTGTATTACCTTCACCAAATTTTCACAACACACAGTGAAGGTATCCAGTGACATAATAAACAACAGAAGCAAAATCAAAGGGGAAAGTAATTCATGAAAAATAAATTCAAAATTGTCAAAATTCTTACAAAGTTGTTTTCATGGTAGTGTTGTATGTATACATTGCATTATACATATTATGTACTATTTGGTAATGTACAACAGTGTTTATGCAATATTTTACCAAGACACGTGTATGAGTATTTCACCACATCTACCATATCTAAAAATATTTACGCAACAAATCATGAAAAATAAAATATAATATATGGTGAGATTAACCTTTCGGAAATAAATACAAAATCACAGCATGGGCTGTAAGCATACAATCGTGTGTGTGCAGGGGAGGGGGGGGTGCCTGCGTGTGTATGTCTGGAAGACGTGTGTAGGATGTCACCCTATTTCACCAATAAACTTCGGCAGGGCGAGAGAACATGAAGATGAACAAGTTCCCTCAATGATTTCAGGGGCCTCACCGATGGTGGTGTAATCAAAGAGGTCCTGGGTTTGATCCCCTGTGAAGGTGCATTGCACAGTGGTACGTATCCCGATTTAAACTTTAAGTCCAGTCCCGATTAACTTATCTGAATATAAAATGGACTTTACAATCATTTACTTTTTGTTTTGTTCACGAACCCTCGAAAAACGATATTACCTATCTTATAGATCCACCAAGGCATTTGAAACCCTGGCGTCGGAGTAGTGGAACGTATTTTCCGAGGTCCCAGAAAGCTTGGTGCTACTATACAGTGTATATGTATGCAACCACATTATAAAATCACGGTTGCCATGGACAGTTTTATTATTTTGTAGGAAAGGGATAAAATTTGTATTACGACACGGGATAGACTAGATAGGCATCCTATTAACTGTAAATATTCCTTACAAATCTTCTGAATATTTCTCTTGTACAAACGCAACAAATACAATAAGTAATATACGTGTGCAGTAATAAATTCATTTTCTGAAAGCATCTTTTCTGGCATCAGTGGTCGAAGTAGGGGATGCTGCCTCCAGTTAAGAAAGTTTCACAAATCATACCCCCAATTAGAATAATTTTCATATTGAGCATCCTCCACCTACTGTATTGTCTCCATGTTGATCCATACAAGGATGTACCCCCTCGTATCTCCAAAATCGATCAAATATCCCCTCCCTTTTCGGCTACGAATTTCTATTTCGAGCACTGTGTGGCAAGATTTTGTCGGGCTCAGTGACAGATCCTGTGGTGCGGTACTGGGCTTCGGAGGGGAAAGGGGGAGTGGCCCCTTCAACAGTTGGTTTCGCAGTTCCATAACGTTAACATTATACAAAATTCCTCTCCATAGACCTAATATGAAAATGAATATGACACATTAATGACACTGTAGTAGAAAATGTTAATTACTGAAGGGGTTCGTATTTGTTTGTCGACTGTCAAACAAATGTTTTCACCAATAATATAATAATACAATGCCAAAAATGTACACAATATTTAGCAAAATCATCTCCACAACAAGTACAATGTTGATTGAATTGATGTTTTAAATCCACAGTAAGGCCAATCGGGACTGGGCCTAAAGTTTAAAGTGAGATCCGAACCACTATTAGCCTCCACCGGGTATTGAACCCGGAACACCTTGATTACAAGGCGACGACGCTCACACTGAAATGAAACTGTGGTATCGTCATCTTGCAGCAATGCAATGACGTCCAGTAAATGCTCTTGAAGCAATTGATATATGCAGTGAAGTAATATTTCCCTGGGTAAACACACGTTTGCGCATATTATGTACAATCCCGGTAACAACAACATCAAATGATAAATCATTCTCAACTTTGAGGCGGTTGAAAACGTATCTTCGACATACCATTTGCGAAGAAAGATTAAATGGGTTAGCTGCTCTGAACATTCACCGGGATATAAAAGTTACTTGTGACGACATATTGTCAGAACTCGCACAGAAATCTCGGTGCCTAAATTTCAGAATTTAAATTGTTGAACTGTGGTACCTTATTTATTACTGTCTTTAAGACATCAAGTAGTCTTAATCTCTTTAGTGTTGTTACAATGTTGAGTGTACATATTTTTTGTTTAAAAATTATATTTGAGCAATTAAATATAAAATATTAATAATTTGGAAATATTCAAGCAGGTGCTTTTAAATGATGCAATAAAAACATGAAGCATCCATAGGAAATACATTGATTGCGTTCATTGGGGTAAAATCCAAGTATATTAATTATCTAATTTATTACAAGAAATTTGACCTGTGAACTGGAAAATGTATTGGATTCATAACCCCCCCCTTACGAAAATCCTGGGCACGCGCCTGCTCGTGGGTAGAGTACTCCACCATTGTCCTGTTCGAGAACTGGCCAGCGACGGGGGGGCACTTTCCCTCCGAGTGACTGATCACAACTAGCGTGATTAGCACCCACGTAATGTCACACAGGTGTCCATGCAGTTGTTACAAACCGAAAAAGAACACTGGAAAATGTACTCTACATACAATACTCCTTGGCGCACACGCCAGACAACTCCACGCTGCGACATGCAGAACAGACAGGAAGAACAACGGTGGACTACACTCTCTAGGTAGTATCCACCAATGCTAATACGTAACAGGTGATCTACAGTCCCTGTGCCTCTAGTGGGGCTTTCTGTATCACTTTGCTGAAATCAATCTCAGTGTGTTCTAACGGCATAGCGTCATTTTTGGGTAAATTTCCTATTTCCCAAGTGTGAGACGGTGTCCCAGCAGTAGTGGGACATGTGGACATAAGTCGTCATATTTTACTGGCTACATTCTGATCTCAACATTAGGTAGAAAATAGTAGTAAATTTCTTGTATTTTCCATCATGGGATTTCCCACTTCCTTTAAGAGTCCCCTTGCGCAATTTACACTTGGCCTCAATTGCTGCACCATTGCATTTGTTAGGTACGACTTTCTTTGTATTATTTTAACCCGACATTGACATATTTCTTCCTTCTTGAGTTATTGTGCTTTGAACATGGTGTCATGCGATTTTCGCACACCTGTCACTCGCAAACGGTGCCGATTTCGACATTTTTTCACATGGTACTTTTTCCTTGTTTTTACTTGTCGAATCACCTCCCAAGCATTGTAACAGTATTTTGCAACACCCTGTATAAATAATCCTGCAAAATTATATTTATGTACCTAGTCTTACCATAAATACTGTCACAAAGTTTTAAGTAAATTGACACAAAATGCTGAGAGATATTTTAATATCCTAATAACATTACTGAAATGGATGCATGACAAATCAAAATCACAAATCAATATTCATAATGGCGGCCCTTAGCACGCACACATTCCATAAGTATTTGTGGCCACGCATCAATTGAATTATGCAACACATCGACTGGAAAATGAGAACTGCTTTCAGAAGAGACCGACCGCTTTAAACTTTCAATATTGGGATGTCTCTTCTTACAAGCCATCTCCTGAAGCTTGGATCACAATTTGTAGTCCAAAGGGTATAGGTCCGGACTTGCAGAAGGCCAATCGGAAGTGGAAATGAAGTCTGGAACATTTGCTATGAGGGCACGCTCCATTTCTGTGAAAAAGGGGTAAAAACATCAGCCAAAGTGTACCAGCATACAATGCTTGAGAGACTAGTCAAGAATGTCAACAACACTCTCTTCCATGGTCAGAACTGGAGCTTCTAGCAGGATTCAGCCCCAACATATGGGGCCTGAACAACACAGCAGTGACTGGAGGCAAATGTACCATACTTAATTTCCACTTCGGATTGGCCTTCTGCAAGTCCGGACCTATACCCTTTGGACTACAAATTGTGGTCCAAGCTTCAGGAGATGGCTTGCAAGAAGAGACATCCCAATATTGAAAGTTTAAAGCGGTCTCTTCTGAAGGCAGTTGCTCATTTTCCAGTCGATATGTTGCGTAATTCAATTGATGCGTGGCCACAAAGACTTACGGAATGTGTGTGTGCTAAGCGTGGCCATTTTGAATAATGATTTGTGATTTTGATTTGTCATGCATCCGTTTCAGTAATGTTATTAGGATATTAAAATATCTCTCAGCATTTTGTGTCAATTTACTTAAAACTTTGTGACAGTATTTATGGTAAAACTAGGTATAGTTGTAAGCATGAATTTGAGTAGCATCCTAACTGCAGTACTTGGATATCAAATTTGAATTGATGGGCCACTTACATACAGGCACCATATCATTATCAAAAACTATTGATAACAAATCACAGATGGTAGCACTGCTATGAAAATCTATCCAACAACAGGTATCATCTAATAAGTACAACTGCTAAGTTTTAGGTATCCATTTGGTTGGTTGTTTATTCAATGGTAGGGCACAAGCAGCAAAGTAGGGAGTAGTGGACAGGAGCTAGCAAAGGTACTTTTTGGTAAATGCAGCTGTTGCAAAGCTATATTTTTGCAGAGTAGCTGTAGCTCTAGCAAAACTGGCACTGCATGAGTTTCTGTAAATATGGTTGCCTCGAGTGGCATGTTTGTGGAGTGCAAGTGAAGGGTCCATAAATGTGCCACTCTATGGAAGTACCATATCCTACTTTATAATATAATATATGCTTATGAAGTGCACCTCAGATGGTCCACAAACATGCTGCTGATTGTCACCAAAAAGGTGAGCGGTCCCTAAGAATTAGAATATTTGAATCTCCCTGTGTAACATCAATTGGTCGAAGGTACAGTTTTGCATCACTAATTGATTTTTTTTTGGAAAATTTTGTATTTATTTCCGAAAGGTTAATCTCACCATATATTATATTTTATTTTTCATGATTTGTTGCGTAAATATTTTTAGATATGGTAGATGTGGTGAAATACTCATACACGTGTCTTGGTAAAATATTGCATAAACACTGTTGTACATTACCAAATAGTACATAATATGTATAATGCAATGTATACATACAACACTACCATGAAAACAACTTTGTAAGAATTTTGACAATTTTGAATTTATTTTTCATGAATTACTTTCCCCTTTGATTTTGCTTCTGTTGTTTATTATGTCACTGGATACCTTCACTGTGTGTTGTGAAAATTTGGTGAAGGTAATACAATGGAACTTTTATTTTATGTTCCTGGATTTTACATTTTCTTGCTTGATTCATTTTGCCTTTCCAGTCCCAGGGAAGTAAAACATCAAATTTTCCTACACTGTAAATTCTTTAGCCACAGTCCTCTGAAAACTACTAGGGTCATCCAGAAGAAAAAAGTATCGTTTTGGTGTAAAACACAAAGGACAAATGATGTGTGGGAAAAAATATTATACAGAAACTATATACCTTACTCTACTTTTCCACATATTCGCCATACCCATTCAAGTACTTATCATAGCATGATACCAGTTTGTTGATACTGTCATTGTACTCAGCTACCTCCAATGTATTCAACCATGTAGTGACAGTGTGCTCCTCAGTCAGCAGTCGAGGGACCCATCCGGCAGAGATTTTCTTGTACAGATGGGGTCAGTGGCGCAGGAACGTTTTTCATTTGGGGGGGTACAAAATTCAGCCTCCCATATATATATATATATATATATATATATATATATATATATATATATACTGGCAGGCACGTATCTAGACATACATTTCTGGGGTCCAACCAATTGTCGCAATAATAATTATAATAAGAATTAAAATAATTATATTTAATTAAATTAAAATATTAATTAAATATGTAAATTAATTAATATTGTATTGTTCTTATTACGTACATGAACAGGTAAAATATAGTAAAAGAATATAAATATAACAGCATATATTCATTATCTAGCTTACGTGTAGTTAGATCGCCAAGATTTGCATAAAAACAATTGCCCTGGCAAGGAATTTAATGTCAAATAGAAAAGGAATTGAATATTTATTGAATAACAAGATAGGAGTTAGATCAAATTAGAGAAAAGTGAAGTTCCTTATTAATATGTTACGGATATTATCATTAGTAGCGTGCATAAATCTTTAGAACCCTCAAAGCCGTATGAGCCAAATAAGTTCAGCGGAAATAACCATTAATTATATAACAAATGCTAAACAATTATATTTTGATTATTTACCATTACTACTTGGTAAGTCATTCGGGGGGGGGGGGTTCAGACTCCCTGGACCTCCCTAAATACGACCTTGGTACCTAGATATAATGTGAAGCCATGATAAATATTTTATTTTAAAACAGCATACACGAATGTCCTGTTGTTTAATGCAAAATTTGCATAAATATTTTTTTTTGTTTTTAGAATTCGTTTGATTTTTTTGTTTTTTTTTAAGAACAAATTTTAAAACCAGATAACAATTCTGAAACATATAAAACTGTGGACCTCGTTCCGAGCTTATTTGAATTTAACGGAACGGAAATTCAGGAGTTCGAAATGTGAAATTGATTGATTGATTTGGTGTTTTAAGTCCACTTTTATGCATAGTAAGGCTAATCTGGACTGGCCTACAATTTAAAGTGGGATCCGAACCACTATGTGCTTCCACCGGGTATCGACCTCGGGACCCCTTGATTTCAAGGCGCCATCGGGAAGGCCCTCGAAATGTGAAAATTGCGAACCTAGACACATCTATTCATTTTAATGCAGGTTGAGATTAAAGGGGGTGAGGATGATCTTGAGCAACCCCAACCAGGAATAATCACCTCTCACCCGCTGGATAAAGAAACCACATTATTGAATATATCACATTTATAGAGTTTCACTTCAGTTCAGTTCATTCTAATTTTAATGTCCCATAGCTACACATAAAAATATCTTTAAACAATTTATGGCAGATGTGTACCACATCCAATGTCTTTTAGAAGCCATGTATTTGGTATTTTCTCAGACTTCTAGGGCGTTGTATTTAAAAAGAAAAGAAAAACTGAGTTGAGATGGTTCCCGATCAACTCGTAAGAAGTCTAACTATGAAATATTTGTGAAACACTTGACAAAGCATTTATTTGTTATATTATTAGCTGTAGCTAATGACACTCTTCAAGCAATGAAAGTATTATCAATACATATACAAAACCGAAATCCTTCAGATCTCAGAGGAAGCAAGAAAAGGCATACGTTCAAAAGGATTTTTTTTTCCTTTTCAATCGTTGGTGGACAATATGAAGAGCCGGCCAAGGTTTCTTTTCGTATGTAATGGTATTAAATGCAGGTGCATGCGTGTGTTTTTGGATGTCATGTCAATTTCTCGTTTATGTGAAAAGGTAAACTTCAATATGAGCAAAAGCATGTGTGCGTCACAGTTAAAGATTTTCGCATCTACAAAGATAATCCAAATGACATTCCCACCTCGCCGGCCTCCGTAGCGGAGGGGTTAGCATCGTTCGCTATGACGCCAGAGGTCCCAGGTTCGAATCCCGGCCTTCCTGGGCATGGGTGTTATTTGTGAGTGTCCATCAATTTCATCATATTCTCACTCATCCTCATCTTCGCGATTAACCAAAAGTGGCAGAAACGTGAAGTAACATAAACCAAATAAATTAATCAAACATCACTCAAAGGCCTTGTGAATCCAATCCAAAATCTACCAATAGAACCTGCAGTGAGTCTCACCTATATCGTTCATTCATCTGACTAATTTAATTTCCTTACAGTTTGACTTTAGGGTTTAACTTAAAATGACATTGTGTTTGTGTTGCATTCGATATCAAAATTAGATTCTAAACAATTAATGTCCAATTATAAGTATACTTAATACATAGGTAAAACTACACCCCCTCTGATAAAATCGCAAATTGCACTCTATTTAAATGTTTAGGGAAAGTGTCATTTCACCTAGGAATGGTGTGGTTTTGCGATGAGTCGAGAATTGTCACAGCCTCAACTCGTTTCCTGTGTGGTGAGGTCCTTCTCGTTCTTGTTTGTCTTTATTATTGTTTCGGTTTCCACTCTGAAGTTGTTAACACTTGTTCTAGATTCACTTCATGCTCAGATAGGATAATCGGGACTCTATTTTCAAACAGAAATATCTTAATATTTAAGTATAGGTTTCCGAACATCCTCTTACAAAGTTATGAAAAATATGGGTGAGGAACAGGAGTACATTGTACCCCCGGGTTGGGTTATTGTTGAGTTGAGTTGGTGTTTAAAGTCCACTTTATGCACATTAAGGCTAATCGGGACTGGACCTACAGTTTAAAGTGGGATCCGAAGAACTTGTGCTTCAGCCGGGTGTCGAACCCGGGACCCCTTGATTACAAGGCGACGACGCTACCACTGCCCCCGAGTTCGTCTGTCGTGTCTCGTCTCGTTCGTGTAATTATTTCGTTTTGGAAAATTCCACTTTAAATATTCCAAAGAAAATGGGAACAATCACATACTCTTCTGATGAAGATTTGTATCTTATCTTCGAAACGACGTGACCACTTCTTTAGAAAAGTGTACTCGCCCCCCCCCCCCTTTCGCAAAGGAGCATTCGTCTGCAGCCTGATATTCTGAGAGCAAATCTGATTCCATCGTTCCACACACATTTTAAACAATTTTTTTCTCCTTAAAGAAGTTTCCAAGAACTTAGGTCAATGAACTAACTAGTAGCAACCACACTGTAGAAGCACTGTAGAAGAATGGTTTGAATTTCTGTGCTAAGGAAGCAGAGGCGAAGATATAGTACAAGCAATGCAAGCACTGCTTGCATAATTCGAATATCATTTAATGTACTTAATGTTCTAACCGTATTTAGTTTCCATCGCACTCGATTTCGCGAAAAAATGCGGCCGCAAACTCCCCCAGCAGCTCTGTAGCAAGCACCAGCCTCAATACTTGCAGCCGTTCTGCGGGAAAATAAGGCCTCCGAAGGAGTCACATGGCGAAGCGTTAAATTCTGGTGGAACCCGTCCACAAAGCTTCTACAAAAAGCTGTGCTTTCCGAGCTTGCGTGATTCCCGAAAATAGCCGAGTTCAACCGAAAGCAGAAGGATTCATCTATAGGTACGTAGCCAGCAAAAACTAGTAACGAATATTTGTCTTCATGAACACGTAAACAAGATCGCAAATATAATAATAATTGTTAGTCATAAAATAACTAAAAGAAGTTATTATCACTGTTCTAAATTCCATATATATCATATTATATTACAAATTATTTTAGATTTCGCGAAATGTAAAACGCGTAAAAAAAGTTGACATTGGGAGTTGGGGCAGTGGAATTTCTGCACCCCCGTGAAGAGTTTTCTCAGGGAGGGAGGGAAGATTGGACGGACCTTGGTCCTGCACCCTGCTTCCTGGTCGGTCCAGCTCAAATTACGCCAGAAGTGTTGACCGCTACCAGTGTTTGCAACTGCCAAATTATTTACGCAGTAATTCAAGTGAGCTCTTTCACAAATTTTACAATCAATAAATTGACTGCTTTTGAATAAAACTTGGGGTGAAAATAAAGCTATCTGAGAAAGAACTATCTACTGATATTTGTACATGGCATAGAAGTAAATCGTATACATTCTGCATATTATGAGCACAAGAATATGTTTTAATGATTGATTGATTGATTTGTTGTTTTAAGTCCACTTTATGCACAGTAAAGCTAATCGGAACTGGACCTACAGTTTAAAATGGGATCTGAAACACTTGTGCCTCCACCGGGTATCGAACCCGGAACCCCTTGATTACAAGGCGACGACACTACCACTGCGCCATCGGGGAGGCCCGAATATGTTTTAAGTTCTATTATTATGACGCAAGTGGTGTTCCCAGGGTCTTTTTACGGTCCCTATTTTGTCATCTTTTCCTTCCTTTGACGTTTTTTCTTAGATATACTGGGCCAAAAGGGGGTTATGTCTACCATCCACCCCCCCCCCTTCGCCCCGAGCACGCCATTGAATGACACTTTATTACTTAAATATTAATGTACATACTCGTTCTGCTGAAATGATTCTGATTCCTCCGCGTAATTTTTATCTCCAAACTGATATATCTTTCCTTTGTGACGGATAAAATTAAGGAAATAGGTTGGTATCACTTTCTGTTGTTTCAGAGATTTTCAAAGTGATCTTGTGTGGATGCTTGCATTTGCAGTTGTGGAAAGCGCGTGGGATAGTGTGAGTGTTTGTTGCTTCGTGTTTTGTGCTGTGAATTTATCGGAATGAACGCGTATTTAGGAACGGTTGATGTGAAGTGCGGGTGTATTATTGAGCAATTGAAAATTGCTTCATTAGCTCGAGAGAGATACCAACACCGCATTTACCGGACTTAAAAACAAGTTAGCCCAAGGGGCTTTGTGCGACATTTCCAAAGGGTGGCATCCAATGGACCAAGAGTTTGAAATTTATTGTGGTGAGTACATCGTCTATGCATGTGTTTCTTTGCTTTGAAATGAATTTTTTATTGTTTGTGTTTAACTTTTTATTTAGTGTTTAAGTTACTCCAATGCGGTGTTTAGGGTGCCCAAAAATACTAAATTACATCATGCAGCGTAAAATAAACAAATGATTCCCATTTTTTTTATCTAAATCGGTTTGGTCACCGTTTGACCATATTAAATAATAATGAACAAATAAAGGTACTAATAAGTAAGTAAGAAATTCCGTCTCCCTTTAGTCGTATGCGGAAAGTTCGCATATGCAAAACGTTTAATATCATATTGTAACGGTATATTTTGTGCTTTTAAGCTGATTCTCAGCAACATACACAATATACACAACCATACATTTTTGAATCCTTGTCCCGAGGTTCAAAACTTGCAGTACCTGAAGTTCTGTGGATGCTAGTTTAGGCAATAGACACGTACCTCTTCAAATTACAACTTAACGCCCATTTCCTTTTAGATATATATATAGGTTTATTCATATTATATTTACAGAAGTTAATTCTTGGCCGTTATTCGCAAAATTACATTTCGGTGTACCCTGTCCCCCCTTCCCGAAGAGAGTGTGTAGACTCGCGTAGCCACTGGCTCCACGAGTAAAAAAAAATATAACCCTCAGTACCAAAAAAGGTGGCTGAAGGTATGTGTGCTGTGTACCCGGTTTCCCACATGGAATAAACTATTGTAATAATGTGAAAAGAGCAAGTGTGTGTATTAAAAGAAAGAAAGTTAACATCCCCGCCGTCGGTTCACATAATAAGGAAAGAAAGCTCGCCCAGGCGCTCCCCTCAGAGAAAAAGATACCTCTTACATTGCTGTACTCCGCCAAACATCTCTGCCCTTCCTATTTATAGGCCCCGCTAATGACCTAAACCGTTACTGGAAACTTACCGCTCCCCCAACGGCCAAGAACCCAAAAGTACAGGAATACATAGCCATACACAATTTATAACATAAAAAGGATCCAGTAATGATCGCATCATTACATAGTCCCCCCTTCCTGAAGAGAGGAAAATCAAAGTTCTGTAACCTAGAAAAAATAATAATAATATACACAAAACACTTGTCCGCAGTTTCTGTTCACTACAAACACACTTTCATTAGATAACACGACACTGACAGTCAATGTTCACTCTAATTTTGTCCACAAGTGTACTTCGAGATCTGTGATCTTCCCTCAGCACTGGAGCTGGTTAACACACGTCGATTCTTACCCGCTCAGCATCTCTTCCATCCTTCCTCCTGGACCAATGAGAGACAGTCTCCTGGAAATCCATCCAAGTCATCAAGGCTGCTGGTTCGACTCCCGGCAACGCCACTGGTCTGCGCTCCTGCCGAGATCGGAAGTCACCGCTTCGACCGGTTTCCACATGAATGGATCGAACTGGCTCTACATCCGAAGATGTCACTGCTATGTCCGGCGCTAGAACTGCGTTCGCTCGCCACCGAACTGCGACTTCTCGACGAAATTACACGGTAAAAGAATACGCACTAACTTTGCGTTACTTTCGCGATGAAATTGACTGCGGAACGAAACTTTTGTATGAGTACTGTATGAGGTATGGGATAGAGAAAATAAGTGAAAGATAGAATAAAGAAAAGATAGATAAGTCCCTATATACAATATTTACAAAAAATCCCCTTTTGAAATTAGACTAGAATCTGTTTCTCAGCTTGTAACGCATCCGGGATATATCTTCGTCTTGCTCCTCCTGCCGAAGTTATGTGCGCTCTCTTTGCTGAATTGGGTTCGGCTACTTTCCTTGCAAAGTCAGTTCGCGAAGAATAAGGCTTTAACTGGTCACCGTTGTCTCTCAATATTCTTCCATCCCCGCTGTGTTTCATTTTGAAAGTATTTGCCGAAGTTTGCTCCACAGTTGCGTGTGATCCAGAGGACTTCCCCGAGAATTTACTGGTTACTCTGCGGGCCTTACCATAGATAGGATGTTCCTTAAGCCAAGCTTTATCCCCCATCTGAAACGTGCATTTGCGGCGTTTCCTATCACAAGCTATCTTCTTGGCGTCTTCCATCCTGAATTTCGTTTCCTCCTTACTTGACATGAAATCTTGCTTATTCCTGTCATTTTTTAATACGCAGCATGGCTGGCACGACTTACAATACTGGATAACGTCTTTAGTTAAGCCTATCCAAGTGTATTGTTCCCTAACCTTCGCTAACGTTTTCAATCTCCCAGGATGACAAGCGAATGCATCATCATGCAACGACACGAGAATTTGCGAACGTAGAGAAGTAGGTGCCCATATTTTCCCTTTTCCCTTCTCTTTGTACTTTTCCGTAGGCAAACTTCTCCTAAGAATTCCCTCGTTGTCGAAGTACGAAGATTTGGCCTGGGTCTTCACCTTTTCCTTGTACTTCTTCGTTCCTTCCACCTCCTCATTCCTTGTAACCCTCGCTACGTCAGCAAGAAACTTGTCTTTCATTTGCTCGGAAATGAGGGAGGCTGTGTCCAGAAACCTACGTGGCTCCTCAGAATTGTATTCTTCATTTCCCTCAGTGGCAGAGAATGGCAACAATGAAGAATTTTCCATATCTTTAGTTCCAGAGAGACGAACCATGGGCAGTTTTGTGCTCCGAAGCAAATTTTCCCTCTGTTGCTTCCTCATTTGCTTCGCACTTTCCTCAGTACACAAAGCGCTGAAATCTGCAACTGATTTCTGCACAGTGTCAGTCGAACATTCCACACGGTCAATCATGTCCTCAGTTTCGGGGTGTGGTTTGCAATTTCCCATCGTCGCGGTTGCTTCAGCTACAGTTTCATTTCTTTCCATCGTCGCAGTCATCGTCGCGGTTAGCCCAACTCCAGCTTCCACAGTCGACGTCCTCCCCTGCTGCGAGAACGGAAGCCTCTTTCCCACTTCCCTCTTCTCCGCAGAAAATAAATGAATGACGTTACTGTTCTCAAAACTGTAGCCTCCCTGCTTCAAATGTAGCGATATGCCGGCCTTCCTTATGAACCCACGACCTGCGATAAATCCCGTGAAACAATTGCGCAGAACGACGAATTTATGCTTAAATTTCATCCCATTCAAATGTACAGTAAGATACATTTCCCCACATGATTGTACAGAGCCTACTGCCAAAGAAATATTAATACGTTTATTGTTAATCTTATTTCCTTGTTTTTCCAGTTCTCTTGCGATCTCAACAGACACGGTGCTCACAGACGCACCAGAATCCAAATATAGCGTGAAGTCCTTTCCCTGAACCTTACAGGTGACTAACGGTTTTTTGTCGCCAGAAGTGAAATTTCTGCAGTTACGTATTTCCCTATTCCTCCCCCTGTTTTGCTTTCCTTCTACGTGTGCAAGAACCGGAGTTATCTGTTCTGGTCTAACGGTATCTTTAGAGACGGCACAGGTGGCGCCCTTCTGCTGACCATCATACCCTCTTCTCCTCGCCGGTTCTTCTGCTCTCGACGGGGTTCCAATATTCCCGGAAAGGCTCAAGCGGTTGAAAAGACCCGGATTTATGGCACTCATTGATACTTCTGTTCCCATGCGGCCGAAAGGGTTTGTTGCCCCCGCAGCTACTAATTGCCTTGCGACACTCCCTGAAGTTGACGCTAGTGGTAAACTGCTATCTCTTAGCTCAGGACAATAGTACAGAGCTTCTGAATACAATCTCTTTTGAATGTCCATAGAATGGGTTTCCAAATCTTTGATCGTTGCGAATGTTCTGTTGTACAAGTGTGTTCTGAATTTAGGATGGGAAAATTTCAAAACATGCTGGATGACCTCGTCTTCTGTCCCCCGTTTCTCCCTCATTGCAAAAAGCTTCCTGGTGTGTCGAATAAATGCAAGAAGAGACTGGTCTGGTGACTGGTAATTGTTCTGAATTATCCTTGCTATTTCCGAATCATAATCGACACTAAAGAATTCCTCAAGAAAAGCCTTCTCGAATTCCCTAAAAGTGCCGAAAGGTCTCAAAAATCTGAACCAATCTGCAGCGATTTCCTTCAACGAAAGCGGCAAGATTCTATCTAAGAGAAAAGTATCCCCAATTTCCATGATTTCCTGATAATTGCGTAATTCATACAAATAATCGTGTGGACTTATATCGCCGACGTTTCCCTTAAAGATCGGAATGTTAATGTTGCTTTTTTCCAAGATTTTGCTCATTTTTTCCTCGCCGGTCCTTATCGAAGTTCCTTGTGTAACATTTAGAGAAAGTCTCTCAAGTTCCCCCACAATATCTTCCTCAGGCCTTCCTTCCAAGTTCGCATTGCCTAGCAACTTGCCAATGAGCTCCCTGTCTATTTGAATTGCCATTTTGTCTTCTGTTACTTTCTTTCCACTTCGCAATAACATATGCCTTCAGTACTTCTTACAAAAAATATCCCGACTATGAGCCCCCAGTATGTATCGGTATATTTTGTGCTTTTAAGCTGATTCTCAGCAACATACACAATATACACAACCATACATTTTTGAATCCTTGTCCCGAGGTTCAAAACTTGCAGTACCTGAAGTTCTGTGGATGCTAGTTTAGGCAATAGACACGTACCTCTTCAAATTACAACTTAACGCCCATTTCCTTTTAGATATATATATAGGTTTATTCATATTATATTTACAGAAGTTAATTCTTGGCCGTTATTCGCAAAATTACATTTCGGTGTACCCTGTCCCCCCTTCCCGAAGAGAGTGTGTAGACTCGCGTAGCCACTGGCTCCACGAGTAAAAAAAAATATAACCCTCAGTACCAAAAAAGGTGGCTGAAGGTATGTGTGCTGTGTACCCGGTTTCCCACATGGAATAAACTATTGTAATAATGTGAAAAGAGCAAGTGTGTGTATTAAAAGAAAGAAAGTTAACATCCCCGCCGTCGGTTCACATAATAAGGAAAGAAAGCTCGCCCAGGCGCTCCCCTCAGAGAAAAAGATACCTCTTACATTGCTGTACTCCGCCAAACATCTCTGCCCTTCCTATTTATAGGCCCCGCTAATGACCTAAACCGTTACTGGAAACTTACCGCTCCCCCAACGGCCAAGAACCCAAAAGTACAGGAATACATAGCCATACACAATTTATAACATAAAAAGGATCCAGTAATGATCGCATCATTACAATATGAATAACGTTACCTGGATTTTTTTAAAAAAGTAAATGTGACGTTTGCGGATCATATGGTTTATTTTTAGTACAGTCACTTTATTACGATATTTTGACAAATCCAGCGACTGGGTAAATGAGGCTATAAACCTTGAATCTTTCCCCTCGGCATGTCGTTGAACTACATGTTTTGTTGTACTGAAACATTGCTTGCCTCCTTCGTAAGACTACGCTTCGCTACTGTAAGGAAGATAATGTTTATAAGTTATAAACAATATACACTTTTTTATTGGGCGAACTAAAAATAGGTTCTTTTAACAGTAGCACCTTGCGTCTGTTGTCAAATTACCAAGGGGGGTACAGGGGGTACAACTCGATTTACGGATTTAGGGGGGTACAGTACCCCCCTTCAAAAATTTAGGGGGGTACAATGTACCCCTGTACCCCCCCGTTCCTGCGCCACTGGATGGGGTACTGTAATGATTTCGTGAAATTGGAGGAAAAGATTCATGCAGAATGTCTAACGTGAAACATCAGTCAGCCTGAATTATTGGTTCATCAATCTTTGTCTTTGAGGCCTCTGTAGGTGGAGTGTGCTGTGTACTATAGTCGAATGTTCCTTGTTTGTAGAAAGCATTTTGCCATGGCTGATGAACTCAAAGATGCTGTCACTCCATGGTGGCATGTCACGCGGCCCTCGAGGTTAGAGATTTTGAAATAGATATGACGTAGTATGATCGACCAGAGGGGGGAGGGAAAAGTGGGAGAGGGCAAGAGCCGACCAACTTCCGGCATCCCACGAGAAACCATATCAGTTCGACGCATACTTCGTAACAGTGAGCACTGCAGTGTAAAGGGGGTTTTTAATGTGTTTTTTTGTGTGTAAAAGGGTTTTTTACGGACATTTTTAGATTTGGGGTTTTTAAAATTAGGATTAGAGCATGAAGGTTTTACGTGTTTGGGGTCAGTTGATATTATGCCAACTTTTTATCCTTTTTAACCTGTTTTACCTGCCACCTCAATCCTCACCTTAATTGACGCTGCTAGGGAGGCACATAGGGAGGTAGAACTCTACACATTCTCAATCTCATCCATTATACAAATGATGTGATTAGCATCATGCTGCATTGATTGAATGCAGGGTAACCCTCAGAGCCACTTTATGCAGAGGCACTGTCAGAAAAATTTCCTCCCGAGATCACTTTCCTTGGGAATCAAACCTGGGTCTCCCATATCTCCTTCCCACCAGACACATTTGTAATGAATATTATGTTGCAGAGTAAATTTTCATCATAATTTGGTGTCTGTAAACATGAAATCAATGATAAAAGAAAAAATAATGACCACATCTAGATTCATGGAAATGGTCCCCAAACAGTCATTCAGGTTAGAGTTTATTTACTGCCTAAAAATTTTACTAATTGTGAGGGAGGGGGGAGGGCGAGAAAGTGAGAGAGTGAGTGAGTGTGAGTGAGTGCATCAATGTAACGATCTATATATTAGCATGGTGTATTTGTGTGGATATTAATGGGTTTACATTATTTAGTGACTATATTTTTGTTTCTGTAAACAGGGTATATTGTGGAGACATAGGTGCACCAAAGGAGGTTATGGGTTCAATATAATTATGTTGTTCCATTTTCCTATGCATAGTGGGGGTGTAAGGGGAGACCTTCTTAAAAGGGCTCAATTGCCAGCCTTTCTCTCACATAGTACACCATAGGCTTCATTTTTGCAGGCTAACAAGGCTCTGCGCCTGGGTCCACAGCCAGGATAATTTTCTCTGAAGGCTTGTGTTGTGTCATCCACATTTGTGCATGATTATCTCTTCATCAATTTCATCTTACCACCATTGATCCCATCATCAAGATTAGCCAAAAGAGGAAGTAAATTGATATAAAAGAAGCTAAGTCAACAAATCTTACACATAATGGTGCTCAAATTGCCCCCCCCCCCCTTTATAAACCTTCTGGGACTGGATATCAGAATAAATCAGGCACATTTCCCGATAATGTTCGCACGAGCATATGAACACCCATGCATATATTTTAAGATTAGTATACATTAAAGGCACACACACATTCATATACACAAATGCTTTGTTATATGTTCCTGTATATACACACAATTCACTTCTCGTTGCGAACAAAGATGGGAACCGCAGTACATTTTTACATTCGACACCAGAGAGTAGATGGTATCCCAGCTAAGGACAATTAGTGCATGGGTGTTAATTAATTTGCATGTAATTAAGAACTAATTTGCATAATATGAATAAATTTGCATATCATTAGAATAATTTATATTTATGTATCTGCATATCATTAAGAACTAATTTGCATAATTTGAATAAATTTGCATATTATCAATAATTAATTTGCATAATTTGAATAAATTTGCATATCATTCGTAACGCAACTCCCATGCTGCGTTTGGGATCGAACCAAGAACCTCTAGATTTAATTGGGTGATGTAGCTATTCCTCATTCATCTCTCAGATGGTTATCACTCGCGTGGCCTAAATGTGATAAATGCGAGAGGTTACCTTTTAAAGGAATGGCGATAGAAATTAGCTTAGATTAGATATGGGTTTCATACTCTCCATGACTGAACCGATATGGATTGGTTAAGGAAAGGATATTACTTGCCTTACAAATATATGGAGATTGTTCCTAGCTTGTCCTCTCAACTATCACTTGTCTCTTGTCACACACCATCGTCCAATAGTCGTTCCCCACTTTGTTCCTCTCTCACAATCCGTAGTCCTTACTCTCTCTCGTATTCTCGCCAACTGAACACACCTCCTGACAATTCCAACACTCATGCCACATACGACTTCCAAGTCAATCACCCGACCTTTGCCTGATTACTTATTCAGCATTCCTTTCTCTGATACCTGCTATGCTAAGACTTTATATATCTTGCCCAATACCTTGGGTACGATACGCTCCTCTACCCCCTAAAGAAAATCCTTTGATTTTTACCTAAAGATGAAAGATTTAAAGTTGTATTCCATATCGATCCTTTCTATGGAGAGATTTTTTTAATTATAAAATATAGTATACTAAAAATATTGTAATAACATACCATTACCCAGAATATATGTAAATGGAATAATATAGGTCCTGAAAATATAGATATATCACGAGTCCCGATAGAAACAAAGAGAAGAAAAAAATACATGTCTGCGTAAAGCATATAAAAGGTAAACACTGGCACGTGAGTTTGTTATGCTAACTCGACAATCTGCTCGTGCGCGTATTCATTGAGAGGCTTACGCTACACATCTGAGTTCCAATACTACATGATGACATAGCGAAGTCCGTGCATAAGCATGCAACACTCTGACACCACGTGAGAAAATTATAAAAGCATTGTTCCACAAGAATGGATCTTGTCAAAATTTATGTCTCAATGACACACTAGCGAAGTAGTGTAATCGATCCTGCAAGCACTGACACTGCACAACACTATTAAATATTTTGAAGTTAATAGTTACAAAATCAGCAACGTTTGTGATACTCATCCGAGTTGCACTTGCACACATATATCATTATCGATGTAAATTTCACCGTCTCTTATTTCATTGTATCATTTAAATATCGCTGTCGTTTTTATTTATAATATATATCAACTATCACAATAAATATTTAATTAGAAAATTTGAAGTTAATCAAAATATATACACTGTATCAATAACTGTCCTTGAATAATAATATATGTACATGAATTTATGTATTTGAAAATAAGAATATAATAGTGTTCGATAGATAAAATCACAGCACTAACATTTGTCCATAAAATAATCCTTGAGTTATCCTGATTCTCATAAAGAGTTCAAGTAAAATACCATAATTTTACTCGTGTTAACATCACTTAATAGTCTCTGCGTATAGCAATGAAGTTTCTTCTTGAACCAAACCACGTATATATGTATATAGTAGTTCCTTGAGGCCGTGAAAAATGTTTTTCACTTTGATGCATTAACTTTGCAGCTACAAATATTGTCATTGATGAAAAATGTATAGTAGAGAACTGCATATCGTGGAATTGTGAATGTGAAGTATTTAGTTGTATGTAAATATTCCTTCAAATCGATGTATGTATTATCAGCGTTGAATATCAGGTCTCACTACTACTTGACTTTAGTAGGAGTTAATTAGAATAGAATGAAGGAGATCCATGTTAAACGATTTGGTGCTTATCAACAGATTTTGCTGAACTGCGTAATTAAAATGGATGAAAGGTCTAATTGTAATTCATGTTTCCACGTGTCGAAAAATTAAAAGAAAAATCTCAGAAATAAAAATCTTGAGAAATTCTTAAGAAAGTTCGTAGATCAAAATAATTTATCTGCGTCCTTCAGGTGTAAATCGTGTTCATTTCTTATTTCTCCAAGGTTTTAGCTGGTGACCATCTCTAGACGTTGACATCTGTGAAAAAGTTGAACTGAGGACTGTTAACATGGTTTCATAATATTGTTAAAATGTTCATTTCACCGTTAAAATTTGAATTATCTGTGAGGCAATTCAGGTAGGTTTTGGAAAGGAAATTTGCTTCATATATCGAACAGGCATTTCCTCCTGATCGTTGGTGTAATGTTGTGTGTGTGAGAGAACTTAATATGTCGGTATGTGTAGAGGTTTTGTTGAGACAAGGGCGCCTCTAAGTCACCCTTATTTTAAGAAAGTAGTACTTGTAAATATTACAAGTATGAAAAAAATCTTGTAGTTGAGGGTTGTTATGTTTGAGGAAATGGAATTTGAAAAGGAGTACCGATTCAGTCATAACATTTACTCTTACTATAAATTACCCAAATTCTGATTAATGCCATCCTTTACACACCAAATATAATTACAATCTTGAGAAGAGAAAATAAATAAATATAACTACTAATAATTACTAAAAGCAAATTGAACTTTACATATGAATTGAATGTAATATTGTAAATACTCTTGAGAATTTATAAGTGTATGCTACTGCAAAATTTAAATCATAATTGATTTCTGAAAATATATGAATACTTAAATTAACTGAAAATATTTATAAATAACAATTGAATTGAATGAAGTACTTTAAATATTACTAAAAAATAATGTATCGAATGATCGTCCTTCTGTTAGTATGATATTGTTAAAAATAACGTCATTAATAAAGATTAATTGTAAAATATCCTGTGCACTTGCTAATATTGTCCACATAAATTGAAATACGTAAAATAATATTCTAAGAATTCGAAATCTCGTTGTCCATTATTGACTCTTTCTCCCTTAATGATATTGCAATTAGCCTAAGAATATTCAAGGAAAATAATATACAATTGTGTATACAAAAAAAATATGGAGAAAAAAAAATGAAAGTTGACAATTGGTAGTGTGTAACTATATGTATATGCACCTAACATTAAATGATATAAAAATGAAAAGTTAATTCCAATATAGATTCCAAATGTTGTCTCACAAAGAAATAGCGTTCCGAACAGACATAAAATTCCATGTTCCCTCGTATCTTTCGAGCTGATAACCTGAGTTGAAAGAATGCTCTGCCGGCAGTTTATTCAGTTCCCCGGCTAATGTGGAATGTGAGATATCTGCGGTTTAATTTGCAACGTGTTGGTTACTTCATGTCAAGAGAGAATGTTGCTCCTGCCGATGTAGGTAGATATCGTTGCCGCAAGAAACGAATAGAATGCCTAACTTGCATATTTCGTTAGTTGTTCTGTCTTTCTGAATGTAACTCAAGTTTCCCCATTGCTTAAAGAGGAAGGACATTTCCGTTGCACCCTGGTTGAACTTTATCCTTTTGCTGACGACAGATAATTTACCATGAAGACGTTCGAAGCTGATTTTCGATATCGTTTTCAGAATGTGAAATACATGTGAGGGAAATTTTAAGTGGGAATTTTACAAGATGGGAAATTTCTACCATGCGGAAAAAAAAATTAGGAAGTACTCTAAGTAACTTGATTATAACATTCAATAAATTAATTGAGTCATATTTGGAATGAAGTGTTCCAAATTAGATGGATCAATGTAATGTATATGTTTAATGAAAGATATTTTACTTCTTCAAGACTGTCTTAATTCATCTCATGACTGTGTCGTGAAATTGTTAATAAAATCTGACAAGTGGCTGCTGATAACTCATGATCGTAACTGTATTTGTAAAATACTACTTATTTCTCCTATGCTCTTAATTGACTTATTACTCTTCATATTAGATTTGAAATCTAGCTTTTATGTAAAGTTATGTAAGAAAAATATACAAAATAATTAAATCTCAATGTAAAATGCGTATAATTATAAAGGTAATCTTAATATTTATATTATTTCCATGTGATACATTTTATTTAAGCTTTATAAATATCAAAGAACTCAAAATGTTCACTATTCTCTTCGTTATTATTATTATCTATATTAGAATTCTTATTATCGCAATACTTATTTAGTTATTATTGATCTGTAGCTCATTTAATTGAATAATTTACTGGCTGTATGCCTAGTCAGCTCTTATTATAACTGTTCTCTTTATTTAACGTTATTTAAATCTTATAAAACTGATAATCTCATATTTCTGTTATTTATTTAGTTATTAAAATTATAAATGTAATTAACTTAAATTTAACAATTGAAATATTAAAATATGTACTTGTTTAAACCCTATTTTGACTAACCACGCTAAATCATAGAGAATTTTAATTCTCATTTTCCTTTCCGAATGTGTTTAACACATTTTATTCATAAAAAATACTAAAGTCTATTATTGACTTACACTATTTATCTTTTGTAGTTCACAAAAGATTATTTCCATCAGTTCTCTGCAGGCCTACAGAAATCTGAGGAAAATTCCTTGCGCGCAATTTATATTCATCACCATTCCCTTTGTTTACTATCCGTGAATACAATAATATTAATTATTATTATTTTTGCGCGTTACTGTACTTGTTGTTCATTATTATGAAACCTCGAAGTCTACGTGTTATAACTAATGATTTTAGTGTGGTAATAACTAGTTTTACACTTCCGTGCAATTATTAAGGGCTAAACAATAATATTTCACATAATTTTAGTGTTTGTTAGTTTAAAAATATATTTGCAAGATGTAAAATTTATTTAGTGCATCAGAGTACTGAAAAGGAAGTTACGTACAGGGTAGAAGGTATGTTCTCACTCATTCACTCCTGACTGTTCCTGTTCTTCAGTCTCATCATCACCATTTACATTCTCATCGCCGCTACCGTGTTCCGAAGCGTAGTACTTCTTCAATCTCTGGACCGAAATTGAGTCGACGACTGTCTGTCCCCGTTTTGTCTTATATTCCACTTTGTAAACATTGGGATTTTCTTTTGCTATAATTTTACAAGGTCCTTTATATACTCCCGAAAAGCATTTAGCGGTGTGTACACGATGACTGCCATCGTATACTAGAACCAATTCTCCTGGCGTAAATTCAATGGACTGATGACGTTTATCGTAGTACTTTTTTGCTTGTCGGTGGCGTTTCTGTAGACTCTCATAAGCTGCTGCTCGTGCTTTTTCGAGAATCTTGAATCTCATCTCGTTGTTTACATTCACACTGGGCGTTAAATGTAGTCCGCTCTCCCAGACTAATCTAGGCGTAAATCCATGAAGAAGAAAAAATGGACTGTTCTTCAAATTCTGCTGGTAATTAACATTGTATGACCACACGGCCGATTGCAAGTATAAAAGCCAGTCTGTGTGTTTTGAGTTCACGAAGTTTTTCATAAGTCCCTGTAAAATAGCATGTGATCGTTCCAATAATCCAATTAAATTGTGATTAGCTGCTGGAGCGAATTTAAGATGGATTCCACATTTCTCCGATAGTTCTTTAAATAAACTAGCTGTGAATGAAGTACCTCTGTCCGTATCTATACGAGAAGGACAACCAAAGCGTAGAATTACATTTTCAAAAAGGAAGTTAGCTGCTGTCTCACTTGAAGTATCTGCTACTGATTGAGCAATTAAAAATCGAGTTTCTGTAAACAGGGTATATTGTGGAGACATAGGTGCACCAAAGGAGGTTATGGGTTCAATATAATTATGTTGTTCCATTTTCCTATGCATAGTGGGGGTGTAAGGGGAGACCTTCTTAAAAGGGCTCAATTGCCAGCCTTTCTCTCACATAGTACACCATAGGCTTCATTTTTGCAGGCTAACAAGGCTCTGCGCCTGGGTCCACAGCCAGGATAATTTTCTCTGAAGGCTTGTGTTGTGTCATCCACATTTGTGCATGATTATCTCTTCATCAATTTCATCTTACCACCATTGATCCCATCATCAAGATTAGCCAAAAGAGGAAGTAAATTGATATAAAAGAAGCTAAGTCAACAAATCTTACACATAATGGTGCTCAAATTGCCCCCCCCCCCCTTTATAAACCTTCTGGGACTGGATATCAGAATAAATCAGGCACATTTCCCGATAATGTTCGCACGAGCATATGAACACCCATGCATATATTTTAAGATTAGTATACATTAAAGGCACACACACATTCATATACACAAATGCTTTGTTATATGTTCCTGTATATACACACAATTCACTTCTCGTTGCGAACAAAGATGGGAACCGCAGTACATTTTTACATTCGACACCAGAGAGTAGATGGTATCCCAGCTAAGGACAATTAGTGCATGGGTGTTAATTAATTTGCATGTAATTAAGAACTAATTTGCATAATATGAATAAATTTGCATATCATTAGAATAATTTATATTTATGTATCTGCATATCATTAAGAACTAATTTGCATAATTTGAATAAATTTGCATATTATCAATAATTAATTTGCATAATTTGAATAAATTTGCATATCATTAGAATACTTTACATTTATGTATTTGCTTATTTATAACTTTTATCAATATATAATTATTTATTTTATGAAAAATATGTATATAGAAGGTAATTAGAGGTACTAAATGCTATGCATATGATTTCATATTCATTACTGCAAAGTATATACTGTATGAATCGATAATATTAATGTTTATAGTATTGAAAATTGGAATTTATGGTTTATGAACCGCTTTGAATGGTGGTAATGGGTGTAGGTACAGGTCCAATTAAGATTTAGGATGGTCACGGTACTCGAACCAACGATATGTAACGGTAATAATTATAGTTCTCTAAGGAATAATAATAAATGGCATATAAGACATTGAGCGGAGACGAACTATGTATAACGTGTGAGCTGAGTCTGATGCCAGACAGAAGACTGTGAACTCCGCGCAGGTAGAGGAGAAAGGAATTTGGGAGATGTGCGGTCAAGGTCAAATGACGTCAGAACGCCGGAACAAAGAAAGAACCCGATTGACCAATCAGAACCGGTTTTTTCAAGGTTAACCAGTACGCAAGAACAGGAGAAAGGTATGCAATGCCGTAGGGCAGGGGAGGGATTCAACCAGACAACAAAGAATGTCTGGAAATGCGCAGCAAGGGTCAAATCTCTGAAGCTATGCGTGGCTTGTAGAACCGGTTTCCGCCGCCAATTAATATTCCGCTCAGGTTTGCCTTCAAGGCACAGGACGCTTTAGCGCAGGTTTTTTTTATCTGTACTACGAAGAAGGGAGAGCTATTAGGGACGGGGCCTACAGTTTTCACCATTTGCTTTTATCACGGGGTAACGAACCTAGGACCCTTTGATTATTTATTTAGGTAGTAAATGTATGTTACTGTGTGCTATTTAACTTAATTTTGAGTTTATTTTTTACCAAACTTTGACTTTATGTCAAACATTTTCACAGCTTATCCTTATTTTTACAAAAATAACACTATTTGCACTATTCAGGCAACATTTTTTATTAAATTTTGGACTCGCAAAGATATTTTTACAACTTTTTAACTTATTATTTTCAACTTTATATTAATTTTTTACCAAAATAATACAATTCAATCTGTTCAGGAAAGACTTTTAGTCGCATTTTCGACACACAAAGTGTGTGTTCTCAACTTTTAACTTATTATTTTACAATTTTATGTTAATTTTTTACCAAAATAACACTATTTGTACTATTCAGGCAACATTTTTTATTAAATTTTGGACTCACAAAGACATTTTTTTCAACGTTTAACTTATTATTTTACAACTTTAAGTTAATTTTTTACCAAAATAACACTATTTGTACTATTCAAGCAACATTTTTTATTAAATTTTGGACTCACAAAGACATTTTTTTCTACGTTTAACTTATTATTTTACAACTTTATATTAATTTTTTACCAAAATAACACTATTTGTACTAATCAGGCAACATTTTTTATTAAATTTTGGACTCACAAAGACATTTTTTCAACTTTTAACTTATTATTTTACAACTTTATGTTAATTTTTACCAAAATAACACTATTTGTACCATTCAGGCAACATTTTTTATTAAATTTTGTATTTACAAAGAGATTTTTTCAACTTTTAATTCATTATTTACAAGTTTATGCCTATTTTTTACTCAAATAACACAATTCAATCTGTTCAGGAAAGACTTTTAGTTACATTTTCGACACACAAAGTGTGTGATCTCAATTTCTATCTGTTTATTTCACAAGTTTAGGCTTATTATTACCAAAATAACACAATTCAATCTGTTCAGGAAAGACTTTTAGTCGCATTTTCGACACACAAAGTGTGTGATCTCAATTTCTATCTGTTTATTTCACAAGTTTAGGCTTATTATTACCAAAATAACACAATTCAATCTGTTCAGGAAAGACTTTTAGTCGCATTTTCGACACACAGAGTGTGTGATCTCAATTTCTATCTGTTTATTTCACAAGTTTAGCCTAATATTTACTCAAATAACACGATTTGAACGTGTTTTTATTACATTTTGGACACACACGCACTCTCACACACACACACACATCCACACATACACACACACACACACACAGAGAGAGAGAGAGAGAGAGAGAGAGAGAGAGAGAGAGAGAGATATTTTTTCCAAGTTTACAGGATTATTCTCCAAGTTTACTCAAATAACACAATTTAAATGTGTTTTGAATTAAATTTTGTACACATGAAGTGTGTTTCGTCAAGTTTTAACCTTTTATTTTACAAGTTTAGGCTTATTATTACTCAAATAACACAATTTAATCCAGTCAGGAAGGATTTGTTATTATATTTTGGATGCACAAAGAGATGTTTTCAACTTTTTTATTGATTTTTTGCAGGGTACGTATTAATTTTTATTTATTTTGTTTTGTATACATTTACAAATTTTTAACTTAGAGTTTAGTATTTATTTAATTTTTTTTTCAAAAACACTAAAAAAAGTACTTTTAGCTAAAATGTAAGCCACAGAATATATTATTATTATTATTATTATTATTATTATTATTATTATTATTATTATTAGGGTTTACTGATTTCCACTATGCTATTTTTGGTTCTGTATTTCTATATGTATTTATTTAGGTCCGGTTACGCCTGCTACGTATGAAAGTTTGTTTATTTTAGAGTTTGCTGAGTATTTTGTTACTTTTATACTAGGTAAAGTTTCCAAAATATATCAGGTAGGGCTCCATCCATATACTTTTGTTTTTGCTGTTTGGAGATGATGCGATCAGCATCACTCTCCATCTGCTTTTTATTTTATGTACCCAATATTATTTTGAGGCTTAGTGAATTCTAGAGCCTATTTATGCAGGAGAGAGGGCTTGAAAATTTTGATTTCAGATAACCCACAACTATTTGTCAGAGTATTTTAAAGGATATTTTATATTTATTATGTGCCACTAGAATATCAAAGCTTGCTTAATTTTTATGTCTGTAACGCTGTTATTGTATTTCTAGCTAAGGCTTACTGGATAAAGTACACGAAATGTTTATCATTTCAACTATTTGCTTTTATACGAAGCCAAATTTTTAATGTAACGAAAATTATTGTGTGTCTATAAAGACTGAAATCCCTTTCCCGATGGGTCCATAACTGGACGCTTACGAACATTGTTCCTTTTTTTTTTTTTTTTTTTAAATATAACCATTTATCAATATATTGACAATTCACAGGACAAGACGAAGTTCACAGACGACTGACTATATGGACCATAGGTCCACTTGCTAAATTTTTTTCTATGCTAGAAGAATAATTTAGCCTTATAGCCTTTTTCAAGGTATTTTAGAAGTATTACTGGTTTTTTTGGGTGCATCAACATTTGGGTTATTTCCATTTGGTTTATTATACGAGGCTACAATCACTATATGTCTATGAGGACTAAAATCCTCTGATTGAAACTAAAACCTTAGGCTGTAACTAGGGACTTAGTATGTGTATAACGACAATTTATAGGACAACACGAACTTTACAAAGGATTGTAGGTGATGTAGGCCCACACGCCAGAGCTTTGTTAATCTGCAAGAAGCATTTACAGCTAATGCTACGAGGAAATGAGGTTGATTTTTTACTGTTTCAAAAGAATGCTATCTTTTTATACACCCAATATTTGCTTTTTCAAGTAACTACATGTGCCAGAAGCACTTACAGGCCAACTCTAACTAGACTTCGATTTATGTAAATGTAGCAAGAACTATATTTCTGAGGAAGCACGCAAAAGCAGATTACCAGATTAAAGTATCAGAAAAACAGATTTTTCTATGCAAGTATATTTTTATTGACTGGATTATTTAACAGATCAAACAGGAAGACTGCAAAATTCATTAAATGTAGGTCTATCGTATAGGTGGTTTCAGAGATATAAAAAGAACAAATATAAGATTTCGCTTTTTTTTGCTTCTGAGGCTAATCGCGACGCTAAGGGTAAATGGCGAGGAAATGTAACGGAGGAGAAACACTCCCAAGAGTTATGGGCTGCATGTAAGTTAATACCACAGAGATATTACAGCAGGTGTAGGTTCTACCACCAGAACTTTTCTATTATAATAATACTGGTTATGCTGTACTGTTAGCTAAAGATGCTGATATTTGAGAAACTTAAAAGCTTATTTGCAAAATTTTAGATAAATAATAATCTGTTAGACTGTAAACATATTTTATATCCATTCTGCTAAAGATCCGATGACAAAATTTAAAAATTGTAATCGCCCAGACAGGGACTCGAACCCTGGACAGATAGGTTAAAAGCCTAATGCTATACCAACTAAGCTATCTGGGCACAAGGTATTTTTTCTTGAAAAGTTAGTTATGTTAAGAAATATATTGAAACATTTGAGAACACTTTTGGTCTGGTTCGACAGAGAAGGAGACAACATTTCCAAATTTTTACAGACTGGGTGTATTTTTCCACTATAGAGGCCTTCACTATATGTAATTCGAAACGCTAAAGTTCAGCTAGCTTCCAAAATCCAAAATTGAGGTAAAGATTGTGTTTGGCGAGATTAACAAGTTACAATTATATCCAGTTACGGACAAATAAAGCTAAAACTCTCAGATTTACTGTACTAGCCAAGTTTTAGTAACATTTTCTTCACTTTAGTACTAATACCAAAGAAATAGGTATATTTTATTTATAATTTGACAAAATGTACTAGTATTTAATTCACAAAGTTAGGTAAAAAAACAGTATTTAAAAAAATATTGTTACTGCCTTCAAATTTTATGTTATTTAGCCACTAACAACTGGTTTACACTGTTTGACATCCTTTAAATAGCAAAAGAAGGAATTATTTGTTTAGTATTTTTACTACTTTATATTTATTTAAGAAAACAATACTACGGTTTAATTTAATTTTTAACAAATTGTTACTAATTTATATATCAAAGTTATGTTATTTAGAGTGTATCAAGGCGTATAAAGTTAATATTTGTACTTATCAGTTCAACTAACAATTATATTTTACACACAAAAGATAATGTTTACAGTTAAATCACTTGAATCAGAGAATAATATTTTACAGTAATTGATTCATTCAGCACTAGTCAGTACTTTTATGCATCAGAAAGTTTTCTTAATTTTCTATTATGCATGCTATTTTGTGCTATTCTTAAAATGTATTTCTAAGGCAAACTGGTTTAATTTTCTGCTTATAATGGAAAGTTGACATAGTTTTCGCACAATGCTTTGTACATTTGTTATATTCACTACTTACAATTCAAATATTATGCTTATTTAATGTATAACTAACTAACTCTCTAGCCTTTTTAAACCCAAAGGTTCATGGCTGCAGCAACACATGCCTCTCATCTGTTCCTGTCCTAAGCAAGATCTATATACTCCTTTCCTTCCCTACCAATTTCCTTTAGGTCCAGTTCTACATTATCCCTCCATCTTTGTTTTGGTCTTCCTATTGGTCTTTTACCATCAGGTTTCCCAACAAGAATCCTGTATATTTTTTTCCTTTCCCATTTGTACCACATGATCTACACACCTAAGTCTTCTTGATTTAATTATTCTAATAATATCTGGACATGAATACAAATTATGTACTTCTAAATTATGTAATCTTCTCCACGCATCTGCCTCCTCATCTGTTTAAGGCCCAAATATTTTCCTAAGGATTTTATTTTCAAATACTCTCAATTTATGTTCCTTTTTCAATGTAAGGGACCAAGTTTATTTACTGTATTTAACTTTTATTTTTGTAATTAACAAAAATTAAAAGCTTATACTGTAGTTATTATATTTTTTTCTATCAGCTTATTTTGAAATTAATATTATTAGGTATAGTCTTTGATTTATAACTATATTGCTTTTTTATCAATTTATCTAAGAGTACACGCAGACAAACACATGTGTACACACTTTTATGTAAATAGATATGCCTTTTTTCAATATTTTAGTATGAAGATTGCACTTTAGCTATTTAAGCAAGGGTAGGAAAGGTAGGATTTCTGAGAATTTGTTGCAGGATTTTGTTGTCCAAGTATAGATGAGAACTGAGCTGGGAGACTGTTTTGAACCTTTTCATGAGAGTTTGCATGTGAACTGTATGCAAATTGAGCACTATTGACTGTGCATGCTTCTAAGTTTTGCTGTTATTTTACATCAAGTCTGTGAGACTGTAGTCAGTTTTCCCATTTCAAGTAGTTTTTATTGATTGTATTTGTATATGTTGTGGGGACTTAGCAGTTTTATGTTATGAGGCACTTTGTTGTAGAATATTTTTACATGATTGTTTTGAGATATTGAGTGTCTGCTGTTTTACTTGTAATTATTTTCCTTCTTGTGTTGTGTAATTGACTATATTTTGTCCAAGTTGCTGCTTGAATTTGACTTAGGTTGTTTGCTTTTTTTCTTAGATCTTTATTTGTTCAGTATTTTTTATTTTTTTAATATTCTTTTACATAAAAAAAATCAAAGTACATTGTTAAAGTCAAAATGTGTTAAAAATCAATTTTTTAAAGTTAAAGTTTTAAAAATACAATTTTCTAAAATTAAAAGTTATAATAGTACATTTTTGTTAGTAGAAGTTTTTATACTAGGGCAAATTATTTTGTTGTTAATGTAAAATTTGTTAGTTAATGTAAAATTAAAGTAATTAAAAATCAATTTTTCAAAGTTAAAGTTTTAAAAATACAATTTTCTAAAATTAAAAGTTATAATAGTACATTTTTGTTAGTAGAAGATTTTATATTAGAGTAAATTCTTTTGTTGTTAAAGTAAAATATGTTAGTTAATGTAAAATTAAAGTAATTAAAATTAAAAAAAAAATACTGAACAAATAAAGATCTAAGAAAAAAAGCAAACAACCTAAGTCAAATTCAAGCAGCAAAAGGAATACACAGAACCAACATGGCATCCAGAAAAAGAAATCAATAGTTAAGCCATAGCACAGTTTAAAAAACTACATAGCTGAAACCTTAGAGAAACATAAAACTGCAAACACAATATATCTAGATTCTTCCAAGGCATAGAATAGAATAAAAACATGGCTTGCTTATGGACAAACTCAACAACATAGGAATAAAATAGACAAGCAATCCTTTTTTCAGTAGAAAATTCCAGTTACTCAAGTAAGCTACATCATACGTAGTACATAAGAAGAGCAAATTAACATCATCAGCAGTAAACCAGCATGCAACTTCCACCTACTGAAACAACTAAGTGAGTATAATTTATCAGAAAAAATGCCTACGTTTCAGCCTATTTTACCTGTACGTTAATAATACTACCAGAATACTAAGGCTTCAAAAGTGAACACTAAGAATAATGTTCAGACTAAAGTATAGGGCATCTTGCAAAGGATTATTACTCCCTACATCTACAAGTCAATAACAATTATTCTAAATAATACGAACTTGGACAAAATATAGTCAATTACACAACACAAGAAGGAAAATAATTACAAGTAAAACAGCAGACACTCAATATCTCAAAACAATCATGTAAAAATATTCTACAACAAAGTGCCTCATAACATAAAACTGCTAAGTCCCCACAACATATACAAATACAATCAATAAAAACTACTTGAAATGGGAAAACTGACTACAGTCTCACAGACTTGATGTAAAATAACAGCAAAACTTAGAAGCATGCACAGTCAATAGTGCTCAATTTGCATACAGTTCACATGCAAACTCTCATGAAAAGGTTCAAAACAGTCTCCCAGCTCAGTTCTCATCTATACTTGGACAACAAAATCCTGCAACAAATTCTCAGAAATCCTACCTTTCCTACCCTTGCTTAAATAGCTAAAGTGCAATCTTCATACTAAAATATTGAAAAAAGGCATATCTATTTACATAAAAGTGTGTACACATGTGTTTGTCTGCGTGTACTCTTAGATAAATTGATAAAAAAGCAATATAGTTATAAATCAAAGACTATACCTAATAATATTAATTTCAAAATAAGCTGATAGAAAAAAATATAATAACTACAGTATAAGCTTTTAATTTTTGTTAATTACAAAAATAAAAGTTAAATACAGTAAATAAACTTGGTCCCTTACATTGAAAAAGGAACATAAATTGAGAGTATTTGAAAATAAAATCCTTAGGAAAATATTTGGGCCTTAAACAGATGAGGAGGCAGATGCGTGGAGAAGATTACATAATTTAGAAGTACATAATTTGTATTCATGTCCAGATATTATTAGAATAATTAAATCAAGAAGACTTAGGTGTGTAGATCATGTGGTACAAATGGGAAAGGAAAAAAATATACAGGATTCTTGTTGGGAAACCTGATGGTAAAAGACCAATAGGAAGACCAAAACAAAGATGGAGGGATAATGTAGAACTGGACCTAAAGGAAATTGGTAGGGAAGGAAAGGAGTATATAGATCTTGCTTAGGACAGGAACAGATGAGAGGCATGTGTTGCTGCAGCCATGAACCTTTGGGTTTAAAAAGGCTAGAGAGTTAGTTAGTTATACATTAAATAAGCATAATATTTGAATTGTAAGTAGTGAATATAACAAATGTACAAAGCATTGTGCGAAAACTATGTCAACTTTCCATTATAAGCAGAAAATTAAACCAGTTTGCCTTAGAAATACATTTTAAGAATAGCACAAAATAGCATGCATAATAGAAAATTAAGAAAACTTTCTGATGCATAAAAGTACTGACTAGTGCTGAATGAATCAATTACTGTAAAATATTATTCTCTGATTCAAGTGATTTAACTGTAAACATTATCTTTTGTGTGTAAAATATAATTGTTAGTTGAACTGATAAGTACAAATATTAACTTTATACGCCTTGATACACTCTAAATAACATAACTTTGATATATAAATTAGTAACAATTTGTTAAAAATTAAATTAAACCGTAGTATTGTTTTCTTAAATAAATATAAAGTAGTAAAAATACTAAACAAATAATTCCTTCTTTTGCTATTTAAAGGATGTCAAACAGTGTAAACCAGTTGTTAGTGGCTAAATAACATAAAATTTGAAGGCAGTAACAATATTTTTTTAAATACTGTTTTTTTACCTAACTTTGTGAATTAAATACTAGTACATTTTGTCAAATTATAAATAAAATATACCTATTTCTTTGGTATTAGTACTAAAGTGAAGAAAATGTTACTAAAACTTGGCTAGTACAGTAAATCTGAGAGTTTTAGCTTTATTTGTCCGTAACTGGATATAATTGTAACTTGTTAATCTCGCCAAACACAATCTTTACCTCAATTTTGGATTTTGGAAGCTAGCTGAACTTTAGCGTTTCGAATTACATATAGTGAAGGCCTCTATAGTGGAAAAATACACCCAGTCTGTAAAAATTTGGAAATGTTGTCTCCTTCTCTGTCGAACCAGACCAAAAGTGTTCTCAAATGTTTCAATATATTTCTTAACATAACTAACTTTTCAAGAAAAAATACCTTGTGCCCAGATAGCTTAGTTGGTATAGCATTAGGCTTTTAACCTATCTGTCCAGGGTTCGAGTCCCTGTCTGGGCGATTACAATTTTTAAATTTTGTCATCGGATCTTTAGCAGAATGGATATAAAATATGTTTACAGTCTAACAGATTATTATTTATCTAAAATTTTGCAAATAAGCTTTTAAGTTTCTCAAATATCAGCATCTTTAGCTAACAGTACAGCATAACCAGTATTATTATAATAGAAAAGTTCTGGTGGTAGAACCTACACCTGCTGTAATATCTCTGTGGTATTAACTTACATGCAGCCCATAACTCTTGGGAGTGTTTCTCCTCCGTTACATTTCCTCGCCATTTACCCTTAGCGTCGCGATTAGCCTCAGAAGCAAAAAAAAGCGAAATCTTATATTTGTTCTTTTTATATCTCTGAAACCACCTATACGATAGACCTACATTTAATGAATTTTGCAGTCTTCCTGTTTGATCTGTTAAATAATCCAGTCAATAAAAATATACTTGCATAGAAAAATCTGTTTTTCTGATACTTTAATCTGGTAATCTGCTTTTGCGTGCTTCCTCAGAAATATAGTTCTTGCTACATTTACATAAATCGAAGTCTAGTTAGAGTTGGCCTGTAAGTGCTTCTGGCACATGTAGTTACTTGAAAAAGCAAATATTGGGTGTATAAAAAGATAGCATTCTTTTGAAACAGTAAAAAATCAACCTCATTTCCTCGTAGCATTAGCTGTAAATGCTTCTTGCAGATTAACAAAGCTCTGGCGTGTGGGCCTACATCACCTACAATCCTTTGTAAAGTTCGTGTTGTCCTATAAATTGTCGTTATACACATACTAAGTCCCTAGTTACAGCCTAAGGTTTTAGTTTCAATCAGAGGATTTTAGTCCTCATAGACATATAGTGATTGTAGCCTCGTATAATAAACCAAATGGAAATAACCCAAATGTTGATGCACCCAAAAAAACCAGTAATACTTCTAAAATACCTTGAAAAAGGCTATAAGGCTAAATTATTCTTCTAGCATAGAAAAAAATTTAGCAAGTGGACCTATGGTCCATATAGTCAGTCGTCTGTGAACTTCGTCTTGTCCTGTGAATTGTCAATATATTGATAAATGGTTATATTTAAAAAAAAAAAAAAAAAAAAGGAACAATGTTCGTAAGCGTCCAGTTATGGACCCATCGGGAAAGGGATTTCAGTCTTTATAGACACACAATAATTTTCGTTACATTAAAAATTTGGCTTCGTATAAAAGCAAATAGTTGAAATGATAAACATTTCGTGTACTTTATCCAGTAAGCCTTAGCTAGAAATACAATAACAGCGTTACAGACATAAAAATTAAGCAAGCTTTGATATTCTAGTGGCACATAATAAATATAAAATATCCTTTAAAATACTCTGACAAATAGTTGTGGGTTATCTGAAATCAAAATTTTCAAGCCCTCTCTCCTGCATAAATAGGCTCTAGAATTCACTAAGCCTCAAAATAATATTGGGTACATAAAATAAAAAGCAGATGGAGAGTGATGCTGATCGCATCATCTCCAAACAGCAAAAACAAAAGTATATGGATGGAGCCCTACCTGATATATTTTGGAAACTTTACCTAGTATAAAAGTAACAAAATACTCAGCAAACTCTAAAATAAACAAACTTTCATACGTAGCAGGCGTAACCGGACCTAAATAAATACATATAGAAATACAGAACCAAAAATAGCATAGTGGAAATCAGTAAACCCTAATAATAATAATAATAATAATAATAATAATAATAATAATAATAATAATATATTCTGTGGCTTACATTTTAGCTAAAAGTACTTTTTTTTAGTGTTTTTGAAAAAAAAATTAAATAAATACTAAACTCTAAGTTAAAAATTTGTAAATGTATACAAAACAAAATAAATAAAAATTAATACGTACCCTGCAAAAAATCAATAAAAAAGTTGAAAACATCTCTTTGTGCATCCAAAATATAATAACAAATCCTTCCTGACTGGATTAAATTGTGTTATTTGAGTAATAATAAGCCTAAACTTGTAAAATAAAAGGTTAAAACTTGACGAAACACACTTCATGTGTACAAAATTTAATTCAAAACACATTTAAATTGTGTTATTTGAGTAAACTTGGAGAATAATCCTGTAAACTTGGAAAAAATCTCTCTCTCTCTCTCTCTCTCTCTCTCTCTCTCTCTCTGTGTGTGTGTGTGTGTATGTGTGGATGTGTGTGTGTGTGTGAGAGTGCGTGTGTGTCCAAAATGTAATAAAAACACGTTCAAATCGTGTTATTTGAGTAAATATTAGGCTAAACTTGTGAAATAAACAGATAGAAATTGAGATCACACACTCTGTGTGTCGAAAATGCGACTAAAAGTCTTTCCTGAACAGATTGAATTGTGTTATTTTGGTAATAATAAGCCTAAACTTGTGAAATAAACAGATAGAAATTGAGATCACACACTTTGTGTGTCGAAAATGCGACTAAAAGTCTTTCCTGAACAGATTGAATTGTGTTATTTTGGTAATAATAAGCCTAAACTTGTGAAATAAACAGATAGAAATTGAGATCACACACTTTGTGTGTCGAAAATGTAACTAAAAGTCTTTCCTGAACAGATTGAATTGTGTTATTTGAGTAAAAAATAGGCATAAACTTGTAAATAATGAATTAAAAGTTGAAAAAATCTCTTTGTAAATACAAAATTTAATAAAAAATGTTGCCTGAATGGTACAAATAGTGTTATTTTGGTAAAAATTAACATAAAGTTGTAAAATAATAAGTTAAAAGTTGAAAAAATGTCTTTGTGAGTCCAAAATTTAATAAAAAATGTTGCCTGATTAGTACAAATAGTGTTATTTTGGTAAAAAATTAATATAAAGTTGTAAAATAATAAGTTAAACGTAGAAAAAAATGTCTTTGTGAGTCCAAAATTTAATAAAAAATGTTGCTTGAATAGTACAAATAGTGTTATTTTGGTAAAAAATTAACTTAAAGTTGTAAAATAATAAGTTAAACGTTGAAAAAAATGTCTTTGTGAGTCCAAAATTTAATAAAAAATGTTGCCTGAATAGTACAAATAGTGTTATTTTGGTAAAAAATTAACATAAAATTGTAAAATAATAAGTTAAAAGTTGAGAACACACACTTTGTGTGTCGAAAATGCGACTAAAAGTCTTTCCTGAACAGATTGAATTGTATTATTTTGGTAAAAAATTAATATAAAGTTGAAAATAATAAGTTAAAAAGTTGTAAAAATATCTTTGCGAGTCCAAAATTTAATAAAAAATGTTGCCTGAATAGTGCAAATAGTGTTATTTTTGTAAAAATAAGGATAAGCTGTGAAAATGTTTGACATAAAGTCAAAGTTTGGTAAAAAATAAACTCAAAATTAAGTTAAATAGCACACAGTAACATACATTTACTACCTAAATCAATAATCAAAGGGTCCTAGGTTCGTTACCCCGTGATAAAAGCAAATGGTGAAAACTGTAGGCCCCGTCCCTAATAGCTCTCCCTTCTTCGTAGTACAGATAAAAAAAACCTGCGCTAAAGCGTCCTGTGCCTTGAAGGCAAACCTGAGCGGAATATTAATTGGCGGCGGAAACCGGTTCTACAAGCCACGCATAGCTTCAGAGATTTGACCCTTGCTGCGCATTTCCAGACATTCTTTGTTGTCTGGTTGAATCCCTCCCCTGCCCTACGGCATTGCATACCTTTCTCCTGTTCTTGCGTACTGGTTAACCTTGAAAAAACCGGTTCTGATTGGTCAATCGGGTTCTTTCTTTGTTCCGGCGTTCTGACGTCATTTGACCTTGACCGCACATCTCCCAAATTCCTTTCTCCTCTACCTGCGCGGAGTTCACAGTCTTCTGTCTGGCATCAGACTCAGCTCACACGTTATACATAGTTCGTCTCCGCTCAATGTCTTACATGCCATTTATTATTATTCCTTAGAGAACTATAATTATTACCGTTACATATCGTTGGTTCGAGTACCGTGACCATCCTAAATCTTAATTGGACCTGTACCTACACCCATTACCACCATTCAAAGCGGTTCATAAACCATAAATTCCAATTTTCAATACTATAAACATTAATATTATCGATTCATACAGTATATACTTTGCAGTAATGAATATGAAATCATATGCATAGCATTTAGTACCTCTAATCACCTTCTATATACATATTTTTCATAAAATAAATAATTATATATTGATAAAAGTTATAAATAAGCAAATACATAAATGTAAAGTATTCTAATAATATGCAAATTTATTCAAATTATGCAAATTAATTATTGATAATATGCAAATTTATTCAAATTATGCAAATTAGTTCTTAATGATATGCAGATACATAAATATAAATTATTCTAATGATATGCAAATTTATTCATATTATGCAAATTAGTTCTTAATTACATGCAAATTAATTTAGGCACCGAGATTTCTGTGCGAGTTCTGACAATATGTCGTCACAAGTAACTTTTATATCCCGGTGAATGTTCAGAGCAGCTAACCCATTTAATCTTTCTTCGCAAATGGTATGTCGAAGATACGTTTTCAACCGCCTCAAAGTTGAGAATGATTTATCATTTGATGTTGTTGTTACCGGGATTGTACATAATATGCGCAAACGTGTGTTTACCCAGGGAAATATTACTTCACTGCATATATCAATTGCTTCAAGAGCATTTACTGGACGTCATTGCATTGCTGCAAGATGACGATACCACAGTTTCATTTCAGTGTGAGCGTCGTCGCCTTGTAATCAAGGTGTTCCGGGTTCAATACCCGGTGGAGGCTAATAGTGGTTCGGATCTCACTTTAAACTTTAGGCCCAGTCCCGATTGGCCTTACTGTGGATTTAAAACATCAATTCAATCAACATTGTACTTGTTGTGGAGATGATTTTGCTAAATATTGTGTACATTTTTGGCATTGTATTATTATATTATTGGTGAAAACATTTGTTTGACAGTCGACAAACAAATACGAACCCCTTCAGTAATTAACATTTTCTACTACAGTGTCATTAATGTGTCATATTCATTTTCATATTAGGTCTATGGAGAGGAATTTTGTATAATGTTAACGTTATGGAACTGCGAAACCAACTGTTGAAGGGGCCACTCCCCCTTTCCCCTCCGAAGCCCAGTACCGCACCACAGGATCTGTCACTGAGCCCGACAAAATCTTGCCACACAGTGCTCGAAATAGAAATTCGTAGCCGAAAAGGGAGGGGATATTTGATCGATTTTGGAGATACGAGGGGGTACATCCTTGTATGGATCAACATGGAGACAATACAGTAGGTGGAGGATGCTCAATATGAAAATTATTCTAATTGGGGGTATGATTTGTGAAACTTTCTTAACTGGAGGCAGCATCCCCTACTTCGACCACTGATGCCAGAAAAGATGCTTTCAGAAAATGAATTTATTACTGCACACGTATATTACTTATTGTATTTGTTGCGTTTGTACAAGAGAAATATTCAGAAGATTTGTAAGGAATATTTACAGTTAATAGGATGCCTATCTAGTCTATCCCGTGTCGTAATACAAATTTTATCCCTTTCCTACAAAATAATAAAACTGTCCATGGCAACCGTGATTTTATAATGTGGTTGCATACATATACACTGTATAGTAGCACCAAGCTTTCTGGGACCTCGGAAAATACGTTCCACTACTCCGACGCCAGGGTTTCAAATGCCTTGGTGGATCTATAAGATAGGTAATATCGTTTTTCGAGGGTTCGTGAACAAAACAAAAAGTAAATGATTGTAAAGTCCATTTTATATTCAGATAAGTTAATCGGGACTGGACTTAAAGTTTAAATCGGGATACGTACCACTGTGCAATGCACCTTCACAGGGGATCAAACCCAGGACCTCTTTGATTACACCACCATCGGTGAGGCCCCTGAAATCATTGAGGGAACTTGTTCATCTTCATGTTCTCTCGCCCTGCCGAAGTTTATTGGTGAAATAGGGTGACATCCTACACACGTCTTCCAGACATACACACGCAGGCACCCCCCCCCTCCCCTGCACACACACGATTGTATGCTTACAGCCCATGCTGTGATTTTGTATTTATTTCCGAAAGGTTAATCTCACCATATATTATATTTTATTTTTCATGATTTGTTGCGTAAATATTTTTAGATATGGTAGATGTGGTGAAATACTCATACACGTGTCTTGGTAAAATATTGCATAAACACTGTTGTACATTACCAAATAGTACATAATATGTATAATGCAATGTATACATACAACACTACCATGAAAACAACTTTGTAAGAATTTTGACAATTTTGAATTTATTTTTCATGAATTACTTTCCCCTTTGATTTTGCTTCTGTTGTTTATTATGTCACTGGATACCTTCACTGTGTGTTGTGAAAATTTGGTGAAGGTAATACAATGGAACTTTTATTTTATGTTCCTGGATTTTACATTTTCTTGCTTGATTCATTTTGCCTTTCCAGTCCCAGGGAAGTAAAACATCAAATTTTCCTACACTGTAAATTCTTTAGCCACAGTCCTCTGAAAACTACTAGGGTCATCCAGAAGAAAAAAGTATCGTTTTGGTGTAAAACACAAAGGACAAATGATGTGTGGGAAAAAATATTATACAGAAACTATATACCTTACTCTACTTTTCCACATATTCGCCATACCCATTCAAGTACTTATCATAGCATGATACCAGTTTGTTGATACTGTCATTGTACTCAGCTACCTCCAATGTATTCAACCATGTAGTGACAGTGTGCTCCTCAGTCAGCAGTCGAGGGACCCATCCGGCAGAGATTTTCTTGTACAGATGGGGTACTGTAATGATTTCGTGAAATTGGAGGAAAAGATTCATGCAGAATGTCTAACGTGAAACATCAGTCAGCCTGAATTATTGGTTCATCAATCTTTGTCTTTGAGGCCTCTGTAGGTGGAGTGTGCTGTGTACTATAGTCGAATGTTCCTTGTTTGTAGAAAGCATTTTGCCATGGCTGATGAACTCAAAGATGCTGTCACTCCATGGTGGCATGTCACGCGGCCCTCGAGGTTAGAGATTTTGAAATAGATATGACGTAGTATGATCGACCAGAGGGGGGAGGGAAAAGTGGGAGAGGGCAAGAGCCGACCAACTTCCGGCATCCCACGAGAAACCATATCAGTTCGACGCATACTTCGTAACAGTGAGCACTGCAGTGTAAAGGGGGTTTTTAATGTGTTTTTTTGTGTGTAAAAGGGTTTTTTACGGACATTTTTAGATTTGGGGTTTTTAAAATTAGGATTAGAGCATGAAGGTTTTACGTGTTTGGGGTCAGTTGATATTATGCCAACTTTTTATCCTTTTTAACCTGTTTTACCTGCCACCTCAATCCTCACCTTAATTGACGCTGCTAGGGAGGCACATAGGGAGGTAGAACTCTACACATTCTCAATCTCATCCATTATACAAATGATGTGATTAGCATCATGCTGCATTGATTGAATGCAGGGTAACCCTCAGAGCCACTTTATGCAGAGGCACTGTCAGAAAAATTTCCTCCCGAGATCACTTTCCTTGGGAATCAAACCTGGGTCTCCCATATCTCCTTCCCACCAGACACATTTGTAATGAATATTATGTTGCAGAGTAAATTTTCATCATAATTTGGTGTCTGTAAACATGAAATCAATGATAAAAGAAAAAATAATGACCACATCTAGATTCATGGAAATGGTCCCCAAACAGTCATTCAGGTTAGAGTTTATTTACTGCCTAAAAATTTTACTAATTGTGAGGGAGGGGCGAGGGCGAGAAAGTGAGAGAGTGAGTGAGTGTGAGTGAGTGCATCAATGTAACGATCTATATATTAGCATGGTGTATTTGTGTGGATATTAATGGGTTTACATTATTTAGTGACTATATTTTTGTTTCTGTAAACAGGGTATATTGTGGAGACATAGGTGCACCAAAGGAGGTTATGGGTTCAATATAATTATGTTGTTCCATTTTCCTATGCATAGTGGGGGTGTAAGGGGAGACCTTCTTAAAAGGGCTCAATTGCCAGCCTTTCTCTCACATAGTACACCATAGGCTTCATTTTTGCAGGCTAACAAGGCTCTGCGCCTGGGTCCACAGCCAGGATAATTTTCTCTGAAGGCTTGTGTTGTGTCATCCACATTTGTGCATGATTATCTCTTCATCAATTTCATCTTACCACCATTGATCCCATCATCAAGATTAGCCAAAAGAGGAAGTAAATTGATATAAAAGAAGCTAAGTCAACAAATCTTACACATAATGGTGCTCAAATTGCCCCCCCCCCCTTTATAAACCTTCTGGGACTGGATATCAGAATAAATCAGGCACATTTCCCGATAATGTTCGCACGAGCATATGAACACCCATGCATATATTTTAAGATTAGTATACATTAAAGGCACACACACATTCATATACACAAATGCTTTGTTATATGTTCCTGTATACACACACAATTCACTTCTCGTTGCGAACAAAGATGGGAACCGCAGTACATTTTTACATTCGACACCAGAGAGTGCAGCACATACAAAGGTTCTCCACCCTTCCTACCTCCATGGGTCTGTTGTTTTATGTGATGTAGTTGCCAACTACAGTGAGAAGTCAATAAACCTGGAAGATTCAAATTCCAGCTGCTGCTGAAATTCACGGAATAGGGACGAGTGACTTTTCTAGCAAATTTAGGTGTTCTTCAGAAACTTGAGTTACATAATACCTTACCAGGTTTTTATATGATTTGCATCTGAAGGGTCATTCAGATCTGTGAAAATTTTTTGAATGCTTATTGCACTTGAACATCCACACCATAATCAACTTTTTTCATATCATGAAAGTAACTCCCATGAACTTAAGTTGCAAAGTAAAAGACCGCCATGCTTGCATCAATATAGCGTGCATTTTTCTGGTAACAGTGAAATATGGACCTACTCTATACCCAGAATAGCAAATGGCACTATCATCTAATTAACCATTAGTGAAAAATTATCAACTGATATTATATTGATTATTTTTACTATTTTAGAATATTGTTATTATAGAGAACAAAATATAAATTTTAGAAAATGAGATGCATTTTTTCTGTATATAATATTTTCTTTTTGAAGTTGGAAATTTGGAAGATGCATTAAATCTATCTCAATATGCGAGTAACTAACTAGTTTTTTTTAATATGCATATACACGCACAAGCATTGACATGTAATTTATAGGTTGGGATATTTACATCCCCATAGGATTTTTAGTTACAGATTTTTAAAAACTCCATAAAAATATCTGGAATTGTATTTGAATTGATATTTGAAGTCGGAATAGGAATTTTTTTGTGGATATTGAAGATTTAGAAATTTCCACATTCCAATTGTTGGCAACACTACCACTGTAACAGTACTAGGAGGGAACTTAGTGGTTCATCGATGGAGGGGACAGGTAATTTTTGGAAGGATCAAGTATGGTCTGTTCGCGACAGACTAAGGCTGCATGTGATATGTGTTGTGTTGGCAAGTTGGTTGGTGGGAAGCTTAGTTTTCTAGTAGGATTTGTGCAGTGCATTTGCTTTCAGGTGTGTGTTTTATGTTTTTCTGAATAACAAAACAATACTGTGTGAAGTGTTTGTTTTATCATATCATTTTTCTACATTATGGTTACTGTTTGCAACAAACAATATTTTCGTGACTGAGCAAAGGCGAAGGAAGTCAAATTAAAAGGGAGCGGCCTCACCAGCCTTGTACAAGAGGTAAGTGCTCCCAATCGTGTGTTCAATAGAACATTCAAGAATGATTGGTACACCAAATTCAAATTGTTATGTAGATGCAACGTTGTGAATGCACTCTTTAGTTTTCCGTGTTTATTGTTTAGAGGTGACAATGCATGGACAGACATGAATTGTCAAGAAAGTATTAAAGCAATGTCCTGTATTTAACGATAATAAAGAACAATGGACTTGCAGAGTGCAGTGCATGTTAACGTGAGTTCCGTGAAGTAAAAAGTAGATTGCGAGGTATAGTAAATAGCCTTATGTTGTACTTAACTGAGATTGCACGCTACACTTTTTTTCTTCCTTATTTTGGAATAGCCATTGCTAATTATGAATAACCTAATTGAAAGGGTGTTAATTGAATTTAAAATTTTGTATTATTTCTAGCATGATGTTTTGGGAAAATGGTTTTAAATTAATGGAACTATTATTCTCGCGTTACCCCCACACCCCCTATACGCCTTCATGGCGTGGTGCTAAGCACAGGGGAGCACTTTACCTTTTTTTTACCTTTTTGATTTTTCACTACGTTCTAGGTCACGTCACTATGAGTCGTAAAGTATTGTCTGTAATTCAGTTTTAGTATAGTTTGTAGCCTCTCGCCCAAGAATTTTTAAGGTGGGAGAAGGGAGCTGGGGCTCAACTTCTGGAAAAAATATTGCGAGTTCAATTGAGAATACGAAAATGGAGCGGAATGATTATATTGCTACAATATCTTCAGGAAAGTAAAGCGTAAAATTGAATTCTGCCTCTGAGTGAGTCCATGATATTGTTTATGTTTGAAGGTAATATATTAAACATGACTATCAGCATAACCGAACGCATATAATGAAATTATTTATTAGTGTTACCAGGCTAAAGGTGTGGAGTGCGGCCTGTTGCCTCTTTCATTACGGAATTCCACATGTAAAAATTGATCAGCTCTTATTGCGAGTAACCATTATAGGCTTAGACCAAATTCTGGCGTTTATATTTCAATTCACTTCCTCAACAAATCCTTTCTCGATTGACTAGCTTTTAAGCGGAGCGTCATTCGGTTGTCTGTGAGTGTTCTTCTTTGCATAAGCAACAGCAGCTCGCTCGCACCCACAGTGCCTCGCTCACTCGACGAGACGCGTGGTCTGTGCAGTGCAGAACAGTGACAGTGTTGCCTCTCTATTCGATCTTTGTATTCTCCTTTGACTGCCACTACACACACATTTCAGACAATTATTCCCATGCAACAAATGGAAAAGCAATCAGGCAACTGTTAAATGGCTCTTTTCTAGATTTGTATTAACACTTTCCACGGTCAAAATATGTTAACTTGGTTCTGTTTCGTATTCCCACAATTTGGCTTCGTGCAGTAGGGGTTTATATTGCAAGCTTTAAAAAAAACAAAAAAACGTAGGCAGGTATTTTAACATTCTAATTTTCATCCGTTTCATGATTGTATGAAAGAATATGGTGGAAAAATACACTACTTAAGACAATATCACTAATAATAATTAGCCGCCGCTGTGCCCGAGCGTGGTAAGCCGTCGGCTTTTGATATCGCTGCCGAAATTCCCGGGTTCGAGTCCCGGCCTGAGTATGATTGTTTATGAGTGTTCCTTCATGAATTTTATCATACACTAATCCTCATCGTTCCGATTAACCAAAAGTAAAGTAAAACAAAAAGAAAGATAATAATAGTAATAATAATAATAATATGAATCTAGCCCCCATGGTTCCTTTATGACTGTCCTTTTATCAATTTCATCGAGTCATCATTCATCCTCATTGTTGCGATTAGCTAATAAATGGTAGAGAAGCTGCGAAAAATAAGATGTAAAATAATAACAGAATTTTATCCGCAGAAGGAAAAATAAATGCTCCAGAAAACATTCAATAAAGGAAAAGAGTGTCCTGTAATGTGAGTCTGTAAACCAAATGTAACTCACGAATGAAGAAGTTTACGTGAAGGTTTCGTCTTCTACGAAGCATTACAGGCTTGGATGGCGCAGTGGTAGCGTCGTCGCCTTGTAATCAAGAGGTCCCGGTGGAGGCACAAAGGGGTTCGGATCCCACTTTAAACTGTAGGTCCAGTCCCGATTAGTCATACTGTGCATTTTGTACTTAAAACACCAAATCAACAACCAACTAACCAATACAGGGTTGGAAACACTACAGTTATAGGTTTGGAAGCACTGCTCTTCTCGGGAACTACTCTACCAGGCGAAACTAGATGATATAAAATTACGGGTTGCATAACCGTAAGGGGGGGGGGCGTTTCTTTCGAATTCCTGTGTACAATTACTATTTTTTTTCGCATAGAAAGGAATTTTCTTTTGTTCCATTTTTACAATTTGTTGAATCATATACTCGCCTGAAACAATGGATTGAAATCGTGAGACCTTGAGAACAATCTTATTTTTTTGCCAAGATCCAGAATGTATCTCTTCCAAGCGTATTTTAATTAGAATAATTTCGACATAAGGCTATATAATCTCCAACAATCCTCATTGGTATACCACAGTTCAACAGTAATTCTGAATATATATATTGTTTGCTCAAAAAAAAAATACAATAAAATATTATTTTTTCATCTTTAAGTAAAAGATGTGGATTTTATTGCCTCCGTATTTACATATAAAATATATTAACTTAGTTATAATTATATGGTTGATTGATTTAGTTTATTTTAATATGCTTTTCTGCCATTTTTGTCTAATCGCAAAGATGATAATGAGTGATAATATGATGAAACTTATGCAGGATCACATACAAGGAATATCCATGCCGGGATTCGAATCAGAGACTCCTAGCGTCGTAACTCGCTGTTCTAACCCCTCCAACACGGAGACCAGCAGTTATAATTATATATGAAACTTAATGCCAAGTTGTTGGTGGTCATTTGTGATGAAATGAATTGTGCGCTTGTATTTCATTCTGTGAACCATGTCTTAAAAGATACAACTAATCTAGAATAAAGTAATAATTACAATTATTGTAATAGTAACTAAATTGGATACTTTTTAAAGCAATATAACTGAATTAATTTCTCAAGTGATTAACTTTGAATTACTTTTGAAAAGTAACTTTCCAAACACTGTTGATATCTTAGAGTTCAGCATTACTTAGATAAGAATTGTAAGAAAAGTTTTCTAAGATACAATATGGTAATAATTACCATTAGAATAAAATTCAAATCATTGAAAAATCATTGCATGAAAGGACTACAAAAACTATATATTCGGGATATACGTATAAATTCACATTAACATTTTTGTTTCAATGTAACTTCATTCTCCTTTTTGCTCATCCTGCAAAACATTATGTCGTTCTTTCATAGATACGTATGCTTCTTGCTGTCTTGTAATCATCATCCCATTCAGAAAGCAATGATGGGCAAATACCCTTAAAAATTGGAACTAGCAAAAATTTCAAGGAATGTGTGCTATAACTTGACAGACAAGACACACACGTTATACCAATCCCATTATTTTCAGTTTCTCTAATATACCATTCCCAATTGCTGACTACGTGCAACCAGATATTAAGAAGTCTTGCAACATAATTTCTTGAGTATATTTTGGACTTTTGATATCTTGTAAACCATCACTATTCAACCATGTATCTGCAAATTGTGTACAGGTCAAACAATCCACAAAGACGATTTTGATTCCATAGAAGCATATGAAGCACAAACTTCCACGGTATTGGGTTGCCATTGTTTGTCAAATCTGTTGTCCTTTTTACAAATTTCAAGGTATTCTTAGAAGACATATCAAATGGATTCTCAAATGTTACTCTGCAAAAAAAGCAAATAAAAATATTGTTAATATGGTGTATGAGACTATGAACTTAACAAGGATAAAAAACCATTTTCATTACATTGTTACAACCTGAGACAAGTTGAGTTAATAATAAAATTAAAACAACTTAGAGATGTTGTGTAAGTGGATGTGAATATAATTGATCTAAACTACATCATAATTGTTAACGAGTGGTCCTGTTATAACAGAATTATTAAAGGTTTGATTCACTATATCAGCTCAGATTCAGATCTATCTTTACAGTGCATGTTAAATATGACTTGGATTTCAGTAGGTTATTGAATCAAATATTCGTAACGTAATCAGGACATATTATGATTTCTCTGAAAATTAATCAATCTTACCCACAAATAAATGATTGGCTTTGCACTTATAAAATTTGCAAACTAGTAAACTTCCCTAATCTATACTAATTTGTAAATTCTCAGTAAACACGCAAACTATTGTTTGGTAGACTGTTAGGACTTTACTCTTTTAGCTGTTAGGGTGTACTTTTACACTTTAAATACATAAAGCTTGAACTTATTGGAAATGCTGCATTACCATTACAAGGCGTTCAAAATTATGAAACAACGAGAAAACCGAAGAGTTTTATACAGCTTACAAAACCGGTTTTCTGACCTGATTCTGTGAAAGAAGATAACAGAACGTTGTCCAGAACTTGCACAAAATTCGGGGATCTCACATTAAATCTATTCCAATCTAACCTAACTTAGCTTAACCTACTTAACGCATTTAACACTTGCGAGCTATATATGTATATATAAAGGAGAAAAATCTTGTTCAAAACAGGCCAGAAACGACTCGTTCCAACCATGTACAGTGTCTCTCAAAAGTTTTAGGACAACGACATTTTAAACTAGGCAACCCAATTTACACAAGCCGTTGGTGGGTTGCGTGCAGAGTTAGGATCAATTTCAGGGTTGCCACGTGCACAATAGATATTTATAAAATACGCGAAAGAAATATAAACAATTATTATTGTATAAAATTATTAAAAATATCACTAATATATCGCAAATGACAAAATACTTTCTGAAAGAAAAAAAAATGTTTTCTAGTATTTCATCGCTGATGAGTCTACAGTAAGGAAAAGAGGTGAAAGGAAACGAAAGGTTACAAAGGAGAGGAGAAAGAGAAAGCGAAAGGAGACGAGGAAAAGTAGAGGAGAGAAGAAAGATAGGATAGACGAGGAGAGGAGATGTAGTGAGGAGAATGGAAAAAGATTCGAGGAGAGATGAGGAAAAAATAACAAAGAAGAGAAAAGAGGAGGAAAACGAGACGAGAGGAGGAGACGAGAAGAGGGAAGTGGAGAGTAGAGTAAAGGAGAGAAAAAGAGAAGAACGAAAAAGGAGTGCAGTGGAGTCGGAAATCTAAGACAGGAAAGGAGATAAGAGGAGTGGAGAAGATTGGGATGGAGAAAAGATGCGAGAAAAGGCGATATGAGACAAAAGCAGAACAGGAAGAGGGGAGAGAAGAGGTAGTTGCAGAAAATATCGTCTGAGCGTCAAGAATGGATGCATTGGTCAAATTATCGACATGAAACATTCAATAACATTTTGAAATGTATTTGAGAATATATTAGATCGGTGCGAAATGCCTTTTGGCTGAGTTCAGAGCAAATTAAAAATCTTACATGTAAGATCTTTGATTTTATCTGCGATTACACCACTAAACAAATGAACGTAATTTTTAATATTGATAAGAATTATTCAATTTTTCTCCACTTCTCGGTTCGTTTAAATTGAGATTTTGTAATTCAATATTTCCCCTCCCCCCATCGTTAATTCCAAACTGAATCATTCCGTTTCACACGGCGTGGACAAAGACACAATAGGATATATCTAAAACTCACGAAAATTTTCTGCCACCGGAAGGGTTCGAACCTACGACCATCAGATTGACAATCCTGAACGGTAGCCACTACCCTACAAGCTTTCGTTCCTTAAACCAGGTAGAAGAACCGCTACGCCACGCCTTTACCTTCGAATGAAACAACATTTTTTAAAAGTATTCTGTCCCTTTAATATTGTAAATGTTGTTTGGTATACGTGTAGTTGAACTTTTACTTTAATTTTGATTTGCTTTCTTGTAGTATAACCGATATCTTCGAGAAATAATTTTCGAAGTGATTAAAAACGAGAATATTGGTAGTTGTGAAAATGCGAGTTATTTCTTCTAACTTATTATTGTGATTAGACATTACTAATGGAAAATATCTAGAGGCTTGAACATTACAGGACGATGTTCTTTCCCTGTGATACTGTAACAGACAAAATGCTTGTTTACTGATGCAAGTCTTGTGTCCAGAACAGTCTTATGAAATGTATTTGCTGTTGCGTAAGGTAACACGACAGGAACTTCGGTAACGGTTCCATTTTGGTAAAAATTTACTATCCTTCAGACACCTCTAATTTTTTCGTTTCGTCAATTTTTGACATTTCTACTTACGTATCTGCTTCGCGGAACATTCCTGAAGGTGCATCAACGTTGTTTTCATGAAATTTGAACTATGTTTCCTAACCTAACAGAACTAACCTAACCACACGCCAATGATTCGTGGGGCTAGCGCCAATGGTTTGTGGGGATAGCACCAATGGTTCGCAATTATTTCCAATTTCTAGATCCTGATACTAACACGACACCAAATTTTAACTATGTTTCCTAACCTAATAGAACTAACCTATCCACGCGCCAATGGTTCGTGGGGCTAGCTATTCTCCGTCGGAGAATTAATTTTCAACGAACAACATGAATTTCAGCTATGAAACATTCCCACATCACACAAAACACCTTCCCGATGTTCGACAATGCTACAGGAACTTATTACGGTAAGTAGTTTCTTCTGTAAAAATAAATAAATGTGTCCGAAGGATAGTAAACAAGTACCCTAATTTAATTCTGCAAGCACGTTGGAATGTTACTATAATGCAGTTACCCCAAATTGGAAAGATCCAGTCAATTTTTTTGTATCTAGCTATTACATGTATCTACAAAATCTACAAATGTAATGGAAACATTACACTATCTCATGATGCAGCAATAGTTCTGAAGCAGTCCATATCCAAAACAACAGTAAACAAATGGCTGGTCACAAAGAATACACACATTGGAAGATATGGAAGGGAACAATTTATCTCCACTAAACACACAGCATGTAATCAGTGTGACAGTGAAGTATGTATGTACAATGAGAGTTCCGAATTAAGCAATTGGAAGTTGGTCTGCTTTATGTGTGCACAATGGTAATTCGGGGGGAAAAGTGAAAATACTGTGATGTAGGAGAGATTATAAGATCACATTTTTATGTTACATATTTAAGTGATTTTTCAAGGTTGTACAGTCGGATACAGCAAGCTATCGAACTAAACAATGCTAACTTACAAATAATAAAAGTTAAAAGCATACAGGAGAAAATATATAGATGAAGGCACAACACTTCATCCATCTAATCTATTCACCTACATACACTCACTTAGCAAAACTCATGGGATAGCAGGTCACTGATTCGTGGGTGGATACCACGTGTGTGTTCCACGCCCCCTGCAGGGCTGCGCGACGGCTGCAGTTGTGTGTGAGACCTTGTGGGAAGTGGCCTTGTGAGTGATTCATGTGCAATGCAACATCGTCGGTAGTTGACGGCATTCGAACAGGGCATGGTGGTGGGTGCCCGAAGCATGGGACATTTGATTTCAGAGGTGGTGCAGGAATTCGAGTTTCCCACGTTCAACTGTGTCCAGGGTGTACCAAGAATGGGTGGATGAAGGTGTCACAGTCCACAACAGACACCATACCGGGAATCCAGATGCCCTCAATGACACAGACCGGCGACATTTGGGACGAATGGTCAACAGTGCAACAAATCACGGCCCAATTCAACACTGGCCAGTGGACAAACCGTCGGAACATGCATGCCCTCGGGTATGGGAGCCGTCGTCCTACATGGGTGCCACTGCTAATCCCGCGTCATCGGACACTCCGGCATCAATTTGCCACCAATCACCGTGGATGGACACTGCAACAGTGGCGTAACGTCATATGGTCCGACAAGTCACACTATCAACTGCACCATGCTGATGGGAGGCACAGTGTGTGGTACAGACTGCATTAAGCGATTGATCCCGCATGCCAAGAGGGCGTGGTTCAGGGTGGTGGGGTATCAGTCATGGTCTGGGCCCCCTGGTTGTTCTGGAAGACACGGTGACTGGTCCGCGGTATCGTCAGCTGCTTGGAGACCATCTCCACCAGTTTTTGGCATTTCAACACCCTGACGACATGGCGGTCTTTCAACATGACAATGTGCCGTCACATTGCTTCAATGTTGTCCGTGAATGGTAAGAAGAGCATGCAGAGGTGGTCCAATGACTGATGTGGCCACCCCGGAGCCCTGATATGAACCCCATCAAGCATATCTAGGATGCCGTTGAACTCAGGCTCCGTGCACTGGATCCTCCACCCACGAACAGGATGCAATTGGCTTCCGCTCTGCAGACTGTGTGGTGTCAACGGAGCGATTTTACAATACAGGGCATTTCTCCATTTTGTTTGAAATTCGGCATACTCACTAATTTTGGCCCCCTAATCACGAATCTGCAGTCAAAATTTGGCGCTCACACGTGGAAATAGCAAAATAATCTAAATTAAGTTCTTATTTCCACACCCTCGATTTCCAAATTTCCCGCCGATTCAGGGCTCCGCCCCTGGGGTAATTGATCTACCGCCCCAAACCGCTATCGCGGCCCCGCCTATATCTATAGAGTCCCTGTTAAAGGCATGTTGGAAATTGGCCGGATTCACCTGTCCCCAAATAAGCGCCAAATTTATACGTGAGCGCCAAATTTTAAGTGCAGATTCGTGATTACGAGGCCCAAATTAGTAAGTATCCCAAATTTTAAACAAATTGGATAAATTCCCTGTATTGTTAAATTATACCCAAATTTGTTTCGCAAAATGCGTGTGCAGGTAGTTTTTTTTTCCTTCTCAAAAGCTTGCCCTCTCCTCCCTCTCGCTGCCTTTGAAAATGCTCTTCTATTTTCTGTTTCCGAGTATTGGTCATGACTTGAGGATAACATGCAAAGTCTATTTAAGTAAACTCTTCACTCAGAGATACTTATCACTGTTTAAGTGAAATACAAACGACTAATGTGTATTCACAGGTGATCGAGCTCGAGAACCCTTGATTACAAGCAGACAGCGTAAAAAACAAGCTCCCGCGTTGGTTTCGATTTCATGTGTTCAATATAATAATTACTTATTTTCGTCCTAAATTAACGCAAAGAGCTGCAAAATGACAGTCATTAATGAAAATACAATACAACCAAGAAGTTGATATTAACGATATGATTTTCGTACACAGAATATGGTAGATGATGATCACACACAGATTGAAGATGTACATGTACATGTACAAAGTACATACTTGAAGTACAGTCTTGACGGAAGTGACGTCACCTAGTGCAGTTCGAAAGCGCCAAGCAAACGAGTGTACGGGCCGTATTCATAGTTAAATCTCAAGACACTGTGTAAGAGATTCTTAGCCAAGACGATCTTGGGAAGGTAATCTCGTCTTGAGACAGTGTCGTTTCATAGTCGTATCTTGAGAAACTCTTGGCTAAGGCCCGTATTCATAGTCGTTTCTCAAGAAAGGAAAGCGTCTTGAGACCTCTCTTAAGACGCCATGCTGTTTCATAAACGTATCTCAAGATACTAGCCAAGAGACGGTTTGCTTCACCATCTTGGATAAGAACAGTCTGTGCCAAGAGACACTTTTGGCGTTTCATAGTTCTCTCTCAAGATCCATCTTAAGATTCGCTGTTTCATAGACACTTCTTGGCAGCGTAAGAGCGATATTCGGTCTCTTAAGATCCTGTATTCGCCAAGAGAACGAAACAGGTCTCTTGAGATAACGAATGTTCTCTTGAGAAAATAAAAATGGACGTTGCAGTTAGAAACTATGATAAAGAGGATGCATATTTTGAAGATTTTCTCATTGCAACAGCTGTTTTGTCCAGTTTTTATGCCTCAGTTTTGCATCAGGTATGTAAATTGAACTACTCTCTACGTAATTATCTTAGTTTGAGGAAACATAAACCTTGTTAATTGGTTGTACTGCCTCTCTTTCTTCGGTTTATTGATTCATAAAGAAAAGTGTAATCCTGTATTATAATAATATTGCTTCTGCATGAACATTATTTGATTCTGAAGTAGTGCATCGATTTGTTACTCAGTTGTGTAGCAAAATAATGGAATACAATAGGATTTCAGTGCCGTTAATCCAATGTACTCCCTCGAGAATTGTTTTGTTTTCTTTTTAATGGACAGATTTCGATGTTTTACGTAATATTAAATTGGTTCCAACTCGCGGAAAACACAAATAACGGATGTATTTGATTCCAAAGTATGACCGGCGTAAGTTAAAACCTTCCATCTACGGTTACTTTCGCCGCCTTTTATTAGTAAAAAAAACCGTTTATGTGCACACAAAAAGAGCGAAAGAACACGTCAACTCCAAACCTAACACTCCTAACTTAACGACAAAAAATTTTAGCTCCTGTTGTGGAATGTCGTGCTGGGTGCTATATTCACTTGCAAGAAGCCCTCAGGCTGTTTCACAGTAAGGTAACAGACGTACTTTATTTCACAATGACACATCTGTGCGAGCTAAAAATAGTGAAAAACCTCAACATTTAACATAAACCATGCAAGGCATTTACTTTCTTGAGGGAGTACAGATTGTTAAGGGTACCTAGTATTTCTATTTTGGGCAACTACTGGCACAATGTGGTGAGACCAGATATATCTTTCACACATTTTCAATGTATGTATGTCAAATTACTCACACTAACTTGGGAAAATAAACAAGACAATAACAGTTAATCAAACTACCTAACCTGTGCACTATAGAAGTTTCTGATTATTTTTAGACACACAAATGGAATACCTAACTGCCCTCCATAACATGCAGTGCAAAAGATAGAATACAAGAAAATATTTGTGTCTTAAAAATAAATTTCCACAGTGACAAATCACGAGACCTGGTGAAAATAGCCCCAAAGCTTGGTTCATCACCTGGTGAATGAAGGTAGTCGCTGATTTTATTTTATTACTACAGTATATATGATTACACAAAAATATATGATTTAACATGAACATATTTGAACAAGCATAATTGTGAAATCATGAATATTTCTCTTCTATTTTTCATTCCAAAGGTGTACACAGAAGAGGCTGTACCCCTTCAGATAATTTTTATTTGACATAAATTAATATAGGTCCAAACTCTGCTTTTGTAATTTCGATATTCTCATAGTACACACATGCGTTTACATAAATCATATTCTACATGTGCCTATAAGCAAATACTGAACAGGTTTTCTGATGAGAATAATTTTACCATCCTGCTCATGTGCACTTATGCAAGTAGTTTAGGCAGGTATGTAGAAATTGTTTAGATTTGAATAATACTGAAAAACTTTTACAAACACAGTTATTTTCATGTTATTAACTTCAGAAATGAGTATTTTCTGCATTTCAAAATGCACAAGATATGGACATTTTAATAATCAGGTATGTGTATTGGGTTAATGTGTGGTCAGGCATTAATTTATGTGGAATGAATTTTCGTTACAACTTTCCATGTTCTTATTTTAAATTGTGAGATCAGTCTTAAGGATATTTTGTTGTTATTTTTTCAGGTAGTGCAGGTCCAAAAAGTGAGTTCTTGCCTTCGTGGCTAGATGGGCAGGAAGTATTTATGATAATTCGATATTCCAAAGGACAAGATGCAATTCTTCATGGCAAGGGATATTCAGCTCAGCTCGACCATACCTCTACAGTCCATTCCAAGACCCACCAACTGATCCTGAAAGAGGTACAACTATGCCCATGCTCAGCAGAGGAATGTTGTGGAGAGTACCTTTGGGATATGGAAGCGACGTTTTCCACGTTTGTCCAGAAGACTTGGAAACAGTTCGAGACATTGTTATCGCGTGTGCAGTTTTCCACAATATGGGTATCATATACAGTGGCGATGTTGAAATTTTCAAGGAACCTCAGATATCATGTCTGTAGAAATAGAGCCTACACGTGTGCATCGTAACAATGGTGAGCTGCAAAGGAGCTTCTTGTGAATAGACTGTTCATATGAATATAACAATGTGGTCAGCTTATACTTTGTCAAAGACTATTCACTCAGTTTTCAATGGTTCTCTTTTTCTCTCGCACACAATTTTCTGCATCAGCATGTGTGTGTGACTGTGAATTATAGTGGTAGGAATCCTAGTTTTATGAGATTCGTTTGATTTTTATTGTGAACGCTGTTTTAGCATTTTCCATGACGTTAAATTTGTATTCATCCAAGTGCTGTGTGCATTGATACTATTGATTGATACTAAGAATATCAAAAAGTTATGCTGCAAAACTGTATTTTCCTTAAAACCATGCATTTTACTACATGGTTTTAATGTCACCAAAAACATGTGTATTTTGTATATGTGGACAACATAATTTCATTTAACTTATGTTCTTTCCCCTTTTTTTTAGAGTCAAAGAAAATAATGAAATGTGACCTTCCTTTATGTATGACCAGTGAACAAGATTATTCTCAAAATAAATTAGTGCTTTACCTGTAAATTAGTTTTGATTTTTATTTATTACACAGTTTAAAGTTTCTCAGTGATGTCCATGTGTCTAGGAAAATTAACTATCTTAATTCCTTTGGTTCTTTTATGAATTTGTGCCGGACCCTGTGGCTGAGTGGTTAGCACATTGCATTGCGACGCCAAGGGTCCCGGGTTCGAATCCCGCTCGGGCTCGGTTGTTTGTGAATGTCCAATCATCAATTTCATCACTCATCCCCATCTTCGCAAATTAGCCAAGAGGCACAAAACGCGAAGTAAAGTAAACTAAAACAATCAATCAATTTTATGAATTTGTATCATGTGGATATTCTTGGAAGCCATGGGAGGGAGTATGTATGCACCATGTGCACACATGCACAGACAATCTATAAAAAAGTAACATAAAAATCTGTGGTATCACACCAAAAATTATTTACAACAGGAATTATATGCTTTCAACTATTCAGTATAGCCTGGTACAGTTGAGAGTTACTGAGGTAAGTAAGTGCATCAAATTATCTTGATATCATTCATTAATGGGAAAAGGCCTGATGATAGTGTACCATCAAGCTAATGTTACTCTAATTGACTGGGTAAAAAAATATATACTCCTTATATGATTTGAAAAATAATGAGTAACTTATGCAAGAGAAATGTTCATAGGAAGCAATTGAAGATCTCTGTGTGTAAAACATGCTAAGTGACACCTTGGTCATTTCCGAGTTCATTATGAAAAAATATTATTAGAAGCTATACTGTAGATAAATTGTTTTTGTGTTGTGTTTACCAATTTCAGAAGGCTTCACCGAGTCCAATGCAAATTGTATGACATGGCAATTTCACTCTAAAATTGAAGGATGGCACATTTTACTTTGTAACTCAAAAATACCAAAATGTCACTTACCATGTTTTTCACCCAAGCCCTTCAATTGATCATAGCTCGCTGGAACATGTTATTGTGATCATGGACTCTCACTTTGTTTCTATAGCCTATGGTACAGCGTAAATGAGCAAAGGCAGAGAGGCTGTGATTAGGGAGTGGGATAAATTAGTTTGGTAATGTTTGTGCATCTCCTCATATGTGAGAATCCCATAATCTTGTACCTTCTGTTTTATGATGGAATAAAAAACACACCCAGTGTATTGTTATACACTTTTGCATTAAACTTTGATACATCTCAGATATTCATTAAATGACAGTAGATTTATTTTGTCTTCTGTCAAAAGTTTAGCTCTTAACATATTCTGAATATTTGATGTCCTTTGCTATACACTCATTTTGTGCATAAATGCCAGGCTATAATCGCTCCGCATATCTTGTTCACGTGTATTGTAACCACCCATTTGAAATTCCAACTTCTAGATGTTACGCTTTCTTCGTTGATGAATTTTACTTGTACTTGTGTCGAATTATGTCATTGCATTTCGCTTATACTCTTGAGAGGAGTGAACAATTTATATGCACATTGTGGAAATTCATTATGAGTATTCCGCTTGGGATTTCGAATCCATAGAAGTAGTTTTGGTACTAATCTGATATTCCCCGGACAGATTTTTTCATTTTTACAGAAGAAACTACTTAACGGTAATAAGTTCCTGTAGCATTGTTTAACATCTGGAAGGTGTTTTGTGTGATGTGGGAATGTTTCATAGCGGAAATTCAACCATTGACACATAGCCCCATGAACGATTCCCGGTAAGGTTAGGTTAGGTAGGGTCACGTTTAGGTTAAAATAGTTAAAAATTGGTTTCGAAAGAAATATGCGTAGCCCCACACACCATTCTCGCATAGCCCCACAAACCATTTGCGGAAACGTACGTTCTTCAGTTACAAAAACACTTTTATTAAAAAAAATTACAATTACTTTGATAAAAAAAACGTGAATGAATTAAAGAATGTTCCGAAAGTGAACAACATCTGTTCTATGGTTTTCTGAAAAGAACATGACAATGTGCAGGTAAGTTTGGACTAGATAGCCCTTTCTCATTTGTTGCAAATTGATACTTGGGTAGAAAATGGAGAAGCATCCCAGTATTAGACTGATGTAAGGAAATTATGTTCAAACATATTGATGCTACAGTGAAAGAGTGGTAAGGTTGGTAACCTTCAAGTTCATAAGATTCCTCAAATGCATGCCTGCAGCTGTAAATGCCCATTTTGCTCAACTAAAACTTTTTTTTTATCTTATGCTTATGGATATATATTCACAAATGAATTGATTTTTCTAATATATAATGTATCAAATTTGTGTCCCAAAAAAGTTGAATTGAAATGGTTCTCGCACATATCAATGCAGCGATGTCCGTTGAACCATAGAAACTCCAGGCTCTTAGTGCTAACAGTGTTGGACACGTTCCATGTACATATTTACTCCAGGCTGTCTACCAGTCAAGATAGTCAAGAAATCATGCTTGTGGTCAAGAATGTTGGCTATTTTTTTTTGCAGTGTAGCGAGTTAAATTGTTATATATCTGTCCTGGGATTTAATAATATTGAATATTTGAAAATTTAAATTATATTGAGTTTTGTTTAAAATTTGTTTACTTTGGTTCTTAAGAATTACATTTTTGTATGCATAAAGTTTTGTAAAAATATTACATAACGTAATGTGGCCATTCCCCATCTAAGATGATATCTGGAGCATTAATTTTTACATGCATTAATAATTAAAGCAAGTCAAGCACAGCTTCAGTTTTAATCTTCACTGGCCTTCTGGTAAGGGTTTTTCATTGAATAAAAATATCTAAATTTGCAACTATGCCTAAGTAGTGAACGATTAAATAAGGTTAAGAAAAAGGGAAGAAAGATCAAGAATTTTGGATTTGTTATTTTGGTAGACACCCTGTACTCCGTTGATTAAAAATCTGCTTTGCAACGTGAATTGACAATAATAATGGATTTGAAAAACAGATGCAAAGACCTTCAAAGCAAGACCAAAATTGTATTTGTAGGACTACAATACTATAAGAGAAGTAATTTCGCAAAAATTGATAACAATAGTTTTTTGACAAATTTTAAAAATCTGAAAATTAAGAATTGTTTAAAACCTTCCTGGTTGCACCGTAATAAAATTTCATTAGAATCGGACCACCCATTTCTTTTTTATAGAATTTCAAAGAGAGCGATCGTATGCAAAAAAAAAAGGGGGGGGACACTTTTTTCTCAAGACAAAAAAAATTGCGTAGCATAGATTAACGCAGAATTGAGTACGCTGAGTTTTGATGTAACTCGTTTCTATGTAGACTAATTACTGGTTAATTTTTAATTTGAATCCAAACTCTAGTATCTATAAGTTTTAATCCGTGAGTAGATAATTATTTTGTTGTTCTTGTTTCTCTTTCATCAACGTATATGAACAACAAAACATGAAGCTACAGCACAGCGCCTGTAGTGAATTTACGTCTTGACTGCACACCGTTGCGTGATTTTCTTTTGTTTTACTACCAACATACAACCCTATCGCTAACCCAAGAAAAACATACAAAGCCAGGAAAGTAATTCATCTTCTGTAACAAAATCATCACTTATCGAAATAAATGTACTTTTACGACTCTGTTCATAACTTCACGTAATTTATTAATGTATTTCAAAATGTGTTTTGTTGTTTCTTTTGACAATTTCTCTTGCAGTTCTTTTAAGTTGGTATCACTTCAGGCAATCGTATCTCAGGATCGTCGTCTTGGCGAAGAGAAAGTTTCTTTCCTTGGGAAGAGCGGCTCTTAGCCAAGAGTTTCTCAAGATACGACTATGAAACGACACTGTCTCAAGACGAGATTACCTTCCCAAGATCGTCTTGGCTAAGAATCTCTTACACAGTGTCTTGAGATTTAACTATGAATACGGCCCTAAGAGCCGCTCTTCCCAAGGAAAGAAACTTTCTCTTCGCCAAGACGACGATCCTGAGATACGATTGCCTGAAGTGATACCAACTTAAAAGAACTGCAAGAGAAATTGTCAAAAGAAACAACAAAACACATTTTGAAATACATTAATAAATTACGTGAAGTTATGAACAGAGTCGTAAAAGTACATTTATTTCGATAAGTGATGATTTTGTTACAGAAGATGAATTACTTTCCTGGCTTTGTATGTTTTTCTTGGGTTAGCGATAGGGTTGTATGTTGGTACTAAAACAAAAGAAAATCACGCAGCGGTGTGCAGTCAAGACGTAAATTCACTACAGGCGCTGTGCTGTAGCTTCATGTTTTGTTGTTCATATACGTTGATGAAAGAGAAACAAGAACAACAAAATAATTATCTACTCACGGATTAAAACTTATAGATACTAGAGTTTGGATTCAAATTAAAAATTAACCAGTAATTAGTCTACATAGAAACGAGTTACATCAAAACTCAGCGTACTCAATTCTGCGTTAATCTATGCTACGCAATTTTTTTTGTCTTGAGAAAAAAGTGTCCCCCCCCCTTTTTTTGCATACGATCGCTCTCTTTGAAATTCTATAAAAAAGAAATGGGTGGTCCGATTCTAATGAAATTTTATTACGGTGCAACCAGGAAGGTTTTAAACAATTCTTAATTTTCAGATTTTTAAAATTTGTCAAAAAACTATTGTTATCAATTTTTGCGAAACTACTTATCTTATAGTATTGTTGTCCTACAAATACAATTTTGGTCTTGCTTTGAAGGTCTTTGCATCTGTTTTTCAAATCCATTATTATTGTCAATTCACGTTGCAAAACAGATTTTTAATCAACGGAGTACAGGGTGTCTACCAAAATAACAAATCCAAAATTCTTGATCTTTCTTCCCTTTTTCTTAACCTTATTTAATCGTTCACTACTTAGGCATAGTTGCAAATTTAGATATTTTTATTCAATGAAAAACCCTTACCAGAAGGCCAGTGAAGATGAAAACTGAAGCTGTGCTTGACTTGCTTTAATTATTAATGCATGTAAAAATTAATGCTCCAGATATCATCTTAGATGGGGAATGGCCACATTACGTTATGTAATATTTATACAAAACTTTATGCATACAAAAATGTAATTCTTAAGAACCAAAGTAAACAAATTTTAAACAAAACTCAATATAATTTAAATTTTCAAATATTCAATATTATTAAATCCCAGGACAGGTATATAACAATTTAACTCGCTACACTGCAAAAAAAAAATAGCAAACATTCTTGACCACAAGCATGATATCTTGACTGGTAGACAGCCTGGAGTAAATATGTACATGGAACGTGTCCAACACTGTTAGCACTAAGAGCCTGCAGTTTCTATGGTTCAACGGACATCGCTGCATTGATATGTGCGAGAACCATTTCAATTCAACTTTTTTGGGACACAAATTTGATACATTATATATTAGAAAAATCAATTCATTTGTGAATATATATCCATAAGCATAAGATAAAAAAAAGTTTTACTTGAGCAAAATGGGCATTTACAGCTGCAGGCATGCATTTGAGGAATCTTATGAACTTGAAGGTTACCAACCTTACCACTCTTTCACTGTAGCATCAATATGTTTGAACATAATTTCCTTACATCAGTCTAATACTGGGATGCTTCTCCATTTTCTACCCAAGTATCAATTTGCAACAAATGAGAAAGGGCTATCTAGTCCAAACTTACCTGCACATTGTCATGTTCTTTTCAGAAAACCATAGAACAGATGTTGTTCACTTTCGGAACATTCTTTAATTCATTCACGTTTTTTTTATCAAAGTAATTGTATTTTTTTTTAATAAAAGTGTTTTTGTAACTGAAGAACGTACGTTTCCGCAAATGGTTTGTGGGGCTATGTGTCGATGGTTCGTGGGGCTATGCGAGAATGGTGTGTGGGGCTACGCATATTTCTTTCGAAACCAATTTTTAACTATTTTAACCTAAACGTGACCCTACCTAACCTAACCTTACCGGGAATCGTTCATGGGGCTATGTGTCAATGGTTGAATTTCCGCTATGAAACATTCCCACATCACACAAAACACCTTCCAGATGTTAAACAATGCTACAGGAACTTATTACCGTTAAGTAGTTTCTTCTGTAAAAATGAAAAAATCTGTCCGGGGAATATCAGATTAGTACCAAAACTACTTCTATGGATTCGAAATCCCAAGCGGAATACTCATAATGAATTTCCACAATGTGCATATAAATTGTTCACTCCTCTCAAGAGTATAAGCGAAATGCAATGACATAATTCGACACAAGTACAAGTAAAATTCATCAATGAAGAAAGCGTAACATTGAGAAGTTGGAATTTCAAATGGGTGGTTACAATACACGTGAACAAGATATGCGGAGCGATTATAGCCTGGCATTTATGCACAAAATGAGTGTATAGCAAAGGACATCAAATATTCAGAATATGTTAAGAGCTAAACTTTTGACAGAAGACAAAATAAATCTACTGTCATTTAATGAATATCTGAGATGTATCAAAGTTTAATGCAAAAGTGTATAACAATACACTGGGTGTGTTTTTTATTCCATCATAAAACAGAAGGTACAAGATTATGGGATTCTCACATATGAGGAGATGCACAAACATTACCAAACTAATTTATCCCACTCCCTAATCACAGCCTCTCTGCCTTTGCTCATTTACGCTGTACCATAGGCTATAGAAACAAAGTGAGAGTCCATGATCACAATAACATGTTCCAGCGAGCTATGATCAATTGAAGGGCTTGGGTGAAAAACATGGTAAGTGACATTTTGGTATTTTTGAGTTACAAAGTAAAATGTGCCATCCTTCAATTTTAGAGTGAAATTGCCATGTCATACAATTTGCATTGGACTCGGTGAAGCCTTCTGAAATTGGTAAACACAACACAAAAACAATTTATCTACAGTATAGCTTCTAATAATATTTTTTCATAATGAACTCGGAAATGACCAAGGTGTCACTTAGCATGTTTTACACACAGAGATCTTCAATTGCTTCCTATGAACATTTCTCTTGCATAAGTTACTCATTATTTTTCAAATCATATAAGGAGTATATATTTTTTTACCCAGTCAATTAGAGTAACATTAGCTTGATGGTACACTATCATCAGGCCTTTTCCCATTAATGAATGATATCAAGATAATTTGATGCACTTACTTACCTCAGTAACTCTCAACTGTACCAGGCTATACTGAATAGTTGAAAGCATATAATTCCTGTTGTAAATAATTTTTGGTGTGATACCACAGATTTTTATGTTACTTTTTTATAGATTGTCTGTGCATGTGTGCACATGGTGCATACATACTCCCTCCCATGGCTTCCAAGAATATCCACATGATACAAATTCATAAAATTGATTGATTGATTTAGTTTACTTTACTTCGCGTTTTGTGCCTCTTGGCTAATTTGCGAAGATGGGGATGAGTGATGAAATTGATGAATGGACATTCACAAACAACCGAGCCCGAGCGGGATTCGAACCCGGGACCCTTGGCGTCGCAGTGCAATGTGCTAACCACTCAGCCACAGGGTCCGGCACAAATTCATAAAAGAACCAAAGGAATTAAGATAGTTAATTTTCCTAGACACATGGACATCACTGAGAAGTTAATTTTACTAGACACATGGACATCACTGAGAAACATTAAACTGTGTAATAAATAAAAATCAAAACTAATTTACAGGTAAAGCACTAATTTATTTTGAGAATAATCTTGTTCACTGGTCATACATAAAGGAAGGTCACATTTCATTATTTTCTTTGACTCTAAAAAAAAGGGGAAAGAACATAAGTTAAATGAAATTATGTTGTCCACATATACAAAATACACATGTTTTTGGTGACATTAAAACCATGTAGTAAAATGCATGGTTTTAAGGAAAATACAGTTTTGCAGCATAACTTTTTGATATTCTTAGTATCAATCAATAGTATCAATGCACACAGCACTTGGATGAATACGAATTTAACGTCATGGAAAATGCTAAAACAGCGTTCACAATAAAAATCAAACGAATCTCATAAAACTAGGATTCCTACCACTATAATTCACAGTCACACACACATGCTGATGCAGAAAATTGTGTGCGAGAGAAAAAGAGAACCATTGAAAACTGAGTGAATAGTCTTTGACAAAGTATAAGCTGACCACATTGTTATATTCATATGAACAAACTATTCACAAGAAGCTCCTTTGCAGCTCACCATTGTTACGATGCACACGTGTAGGCTCTATTTCTACAGACATGATATCTGAGGTTCCTTGAGAATTTCAACATCGCCACTGTATATGATACCCATATTGTGGAAAACTGCACACGCGATAACAATGTCTCGAACTGTTTCCAAGTCTTCTGGACAAACATGGAAAACGTCGCTTCCATATCCCAAAGGTACTCTCCACAACATTCCTCTGCTGAGCATGGGCATAGTTGTACCTCTTTCAGGATCAGTTGGTGGGTCTTGGAATGGACTGTAGAGGTATGGTCGAGCTGAGCTGAATATCCCTTGCCATGAAGAATTGCATCTTGTCCTTTGGAATATCGAATTATCATAAATACTTCCTGCCCATCTAGCCACGAAGTCAAGAACTCACTTTTTGGACCTGCACTACCTGAAAAAATAACAACAAAATATCCTTAAGACTGATCTCACAATTTAAAATAAGAACATGGAAAGTTGTAACGAAAATTCATTCCACATAAATTAATGCCTGACCACAAATTAACCCAATACACATACCTGATTATTAAAATGTCCATATCTTGTGCATTTTGAAATGCAGAAAATACTCATTTCTGAAGTTAATAACATGAAAATAACTGTGTTTGTAAAAGTTTTTCAGTATTATTCAAATCTAAACAATTTCTACATACCTGCCTAAACTACTTGCATAAGTGCACACGAGCAGGATGGTAAAATTATTCTCATCAGAAAACCTGTTCAGTATTTGCTTATAGGCACATGTAGAATATGATTTATGTAAATGCATGTGTGTACTATGAGAATATCGAAATTACAAAAGCAGAGTTTGGACCTATATTAATTTATGTCAAATAAAAATTATCTGAAGGGATACAGCCTCTTCTGTGTACACCTTTGGAATGGAAAATAGAAGAGAAATATTCATGATTTCACAATTATGCTTGTTCAAATATGTTCATGTTAAATCATATATTTTTGTGTAATCATATATACTGTAGTAATAAAATAAAATCAGCGACTACCTTCATTCACCAGGTGATGAACCAAGCTTTGGGGCTATTTTCACCAGGTCTCGTGATTTGTCACTGTGGAAATTTATTTTTAAGACACAAATATTTTCTTGTATTCTATCTTTTGCACTGCATGTTAGGGAGGGCAGTTAGGTATTCCATTTGTGTGTCTAAAAATAATCAGAAACTTCTATAGTGCACAGGTTAGGTAGTTTGATTAACTGTTATTGTCTTGTTTATTTTCCCAAGTTAGTGTGAGTAATTTGACATACATACATTGAAAATGTGTGAAAGATATATCTGGTCTCACCACATTGTGCCAGTAGTTGCCCAAAATAGAAATACTAGGTACCCTTAACAATCTGTACTCCCTCAAGAAAGTAAATGCCTTGCATGGTTTATGTTAAATGTTGAGGTTTTTCACTATTTTTAGCTCGCACAGATGTGTCATTGTGAAGTAAAGTACGTCTGTTACCTTACTGTGAATATAGCACCCAGCACGACATTCCACAACAGGAGCTAAAATTTTTCGTCGTTAAGTTAGGAGTGTTAGGTTTGGAGTTGACGTGTTCTTTCGCTCTTTTTGTGTGCACATAAACGGTTTTTTTACTAATAAAAGGCGGCGAAAGTAACCGTAGATGGAAGGTTTTAACTTACGCCGGTCATACTTTGGAATCAAATACATCCGTTATTTGTGTTTTCCGCGAGTTGGAACCAATTTAATATTACGTAAAACATCGAAATCTGTCCATTAAAAAGAAAACAAAACAATTCTCAGGGGAGTACATTGGATTAACGGCACCGAAATCCTATTGTATTCCATTATTTTGCTACACAACTGAGTAACAAATCGATGCACTACTTCAGAATCAAATAATGTTCATGCAGAAGCAATATTATTATAATACAGGATTACACTTTTCTTTATGAATCAATAAACCGAAGAAAGAGAGGCAGTACAACCAATTAACAAGGTTTATGTTTCCTCAAACTAAGATAATTACGTAGAGAGTAGTTCAATTTACATACCTGATGCAAAACTGAGGCATAAAAACTGGACAAAACAGCTGTTGCAATAAGAAAATCTTCAAAATATGCATCCTCTTTATCATAGTTTCTAACTGCAACGTCCATTTTTATTTTCTCAAGAGAACATTCGTTATCTCAAGAGACCTGTTTCGTTCTCTTGGCGAATACAGGATCTTAAGAGACCGAATATCGCTCTTACGCTGCCAAGAAGTGTCTATGAAACAGCGAATCTTAAGATGGATCTTGAGAGAGAACTATGAAACGCCAAAAGTGTCTCTTGGCACAGACTGTTCTTATCCAAGATGGTGAAGCAAACCGTCTCTTGGCTACTATCTTCAGATACGTTTATGAAACAGCATGGCGTCTTAAGAGAGGTCTCAAGACGCTTTCCTTTCTTGAGAAACGACTATGAATACGGGCCTACAAGACCAGAGGACGCAGCACACGAGCGGTGCACACTTGCGATCTGTGCTTGTTTTTCATTTGTTAAAAAAATGGACGTCTGAAGTCAATCAGCTGGTAGTTGTAGTTCTTCCATTGTGTGGAAATGTAAGTAAACAAGTTTTTAAAATACTATGTAATTTTATTTATTGGTTTTATTCATATATGCCTGGTTTCTTTCTTCTATAGTGAGAAGGTGTTTAAAAGTGAGAAAACAATTTCTTTTGGTAAATTTCTCGTATCGGACAAACAGCTTAAATTTCCTAATTTTCTTTATTTCGATATTCGTACTTACGTATTCTGCATTGACGAACATTGCTGAAGGTGACATTTCGCTTATTTCACCGAAAATAGCTATATTTGCGACATATCGAGTAATTTTTCTTGCTTGCTTCTTCTTGCTTCTTCCCTTCCGTAACACGGGAAATGGCCGTCACAGTTTCACCACCGTAGTCAATATGCAATGTTTCCACCCCACCTAGCGTAGAAAGTGCAAGATCGGCACAATTGCTCATTATTTACCGGTGAGGAGGAAAGTCGGAAACGTGTTCGGGAATGTAGTTTTGATCCATTTTAATGCGAATGCATGTTGTTTTCTACGAAAATCTATTTCCAAGGAGCTATTGCAGCTGCCGCTATTTGCTTTCTGCACGGGAGCACAATACACGCTATTGCTACTGCTAGAAGCCAATCTTGTCCGTATATGCTAAATTGAACGAAAGGAGTGCTAATGGAACCTAACCTAACAGGCCTAACCTAACCTAGTAGGCATACCTCGTCCCCGTGATGGTCCGTGGGTGCTACCCGTGGATAGTTTGTGGGAAATAAAAATCAACAGTAAGTACTCGTTAATGTAAGAAATATACATTATTTTGTATATGCTAAATTGAACGAAAGAAGTGTTAATGGAACCTAACCTAGCAGGCCTAACCTAACCTAGTAGGCATACCTCGTCCCCGTGATGGTCCGTGGGGCTATCGTGAACTTTTGGCCCAAAAAGTATGCCTACTAGGTTAGGTTAGGCCTGTTAGGTTAGGTTCCATTAGCACTTCTTTCGTTCAATTTAGCATATACAAAATAATGTATATTTCTTACATTAACGAGTAATTACTGTTGATCCTTATTTCCCAGAAACCATCCACGGGTAGCACCAAAAACCATTGACGTTAGCCCAAAAATTCACGATAGCCCCACGGACCATCACGGGGACGAGGTATGCCTACTAGGTTAGGTTAGGCCTGTTAGGTTAGGTTCCATTAGCACTTCTTTCGTTCAATTTAGCATATACGGACAAGATTGGCTTCTAGCAGTAGCAATAGCGTGTATTGTGCTCCCGTGCAGAAAGCAAATAGCGGCAGCTGCAATAGCTCCTCGGAAATAGATTTTCGTAGAAAACAACATGCATTCGCATTAAAATGGATCAAAACTTCATTCCCGAACACGTTTCCGACATTCGGACAACATCGGCTTCTAGCAGCATCAATAGAGTGTATTGTGCTCTCCTGCAGAAAGCAAATGGCGGCAGCAGCAATAGCTCGTCGGAAATAGATTTTAGTAGAAAACAACATGCATTCGCATTAAAATGGATCAAAACTTCATTCCCGAACACGTTTCCGACTTTCCTCCTCACCGGTAAATAATGAGCAATTTTCAACACGTTGATCACGTTCAAATTTAAACGTGTGACCAGTTACATAAACGCATGTTTGGAAACACTGGCCCGGATTACGTCATCACGCACAGGCTACATCCACCTGGAAGTAAATGTATGCAAGAGCTCTCGTGCAACGATGCAAGAGCTCTCGTGCAACGGTCACACATTTATATCGAAAAAAGATGATTAACCGGCAAAATTCAATGAACGATGCGTGAAAACACTTCCCCGAACTTCCACAAGTATAAAGAAACTGCATTCGGTAAGTACTTTCTCCTGTAAATTTGAAGAAATCCGTTTGTCCGATACGAGAAATTTACCTTTCTTTTCCCGCGATCGTAAACCATGTTGCGGAATAAATTAATTTGAAAGAGCAAATTTCTTTCATATTTCTATAATTAATAACGTGCTGTGTTATATAAACTGCACGCCGAGTCATGTGTGTGTTGTTCACGGAAAACAAGAGTGGCACATACAGTCGATGTTTGATAATTTTAGTTTCGAAGCAACTTTTGTTGCATTCCTCACTTGTGTTGGCGCTGCAGTCGAAGTGCAGTTCGAAAGCTTTCCGCTTCCAGGCTTCAAGACCACACTGCGCACAGATTAGCGAGTATGCTCTCGATGCTTGCTTCAAGTATGGTCTTGCAGCTTTCGGACACAGCCTCTCTCGACACTCAAAGCAGTTGAAAAAAGTAACAGCAAAGCCAAAGAGTAATGGACATGAAATTAGGATATAATAAATCTCTTGGTCTTATATAATCCTCCTGAAGTCTTCACATTTCCCTGAAAATTTGTAATTTATCATCCCTTTTCGATTAATAACAGTTCCGTGTTTTCCTGTTTAAAAGTTTGGCAACATTGAAGAGGTGAATTTGATGTGATTGGCTGAAAGTTTGTTACTGGTTGCTATACCAACGTTATAAATGAAGTGCTGAAAAGCGGCAGAAGTGAAAGCCGAAGTGACAGTAAATGTGAGTTAATTACTAATATTTTGTGGCTATTTGCAATCTGAATTTGTGTAATTTCATGTACGTTCATATCTTTATACCGGATTATGAATAATTTGCTGTGTCATGTCTGCCACAGAGAGTTGCAAAGTTGCATTGTTATTTTGTTCCATTCCAGTATGAATATGTGCAGCGTATGTAATCAGTTCTAGTTGTTAGGACAAACAACGATGCGTTGTGAAGAGTTTTAGGTAACGATTGTATAAGTCGGAGACGGATTTCTTCAAATTTACAGGAGAAAAGACGAGAAAGTTCTTACGCATTGCGTTCTTGAGGACTTTCTGAAGCCGGGGAAATTGTTGGTACCAGTTGTATAAGCCGGAGACACATTAAACTCGTTTATTTTCAAATAACAGTCATTTCTACTTACCTCATATGCATACCGGAACACATTTTTCAAGCTGGGATCACTTTTCTTCCATGAAAAAAGCGTTATTTTTAACATTATTATCATTTATTGGTCGTTGCTAATTCGGCGTGCAAATCTTGACTCACGTTGTCTATCGTCAGCTGATGTGCAGTGTTTCCAAACTTATGAACCGATAAATGCCGCACAAACTATTCACAAAAGGTTTTTAAGCGAAAATTGAGGCTAGACTCTACTTTACGTCCTTATCTGCATGGTGATTGCTTCTTTGCGTTCGCGGTGCGCGATCGTGGTGCGGCACCCGGCATCTCTTCGGGTAAGTACCTTTTTATTTTTACACTTTCTGTTCACGATAGCCCCACCATCCATTCACGGGGTCGAGGTATGCCTGCGAGGTTTGGTTAGGTTCCATTGGCATTCATTTCACCCCTAAATATGTGCTTCATCATCTAAAAATTCCTCAGTACGTTCAATTACGCATATCCGGACAACATCGGTTTTTCTCGATTTACTCCTTCAGGAAATTTTTCCTCTCTTTGGGATTTACGTTGTTCAATTCCTTATAAAATGAGCTTTCCAACGATATATGACACGTATTCCTTAGGAAAAGGACGTAAACTAGAGTCTTACCTTAAATTGGAAAAAAAAGACCTGCTCACACGTCATCTTGTAAAACTACCGCGTGTTTGCTACACTGACAGGGGGTTACATAATCGCACGGAACATTTGATTCACGTAGTGAACGGTAATGGCGGCACAAGCTATCGTACAACGGAGATGCATGAATGACGAAAATTACCTTACTTACAGGCCAAGTAAGTTGCACGATTCGAGAAAACAATTTGCTACTACTTTACTATATCGGAGACACCTATCAATGATTTATTTCACGATTTTTTACATTGCTATCGTACTATTCTGCATTGCGGAACATTTCTTTAGGTGAAATAATTAATTTCTAACGAAAAAAAATGTCTATTTCTTACAATAACGAGTACTTACTGTTGTTCCTTATTTGCCGCAAACCTTCAACGGGGAACCCCAAAAACCATTGACGTTAGCCCAAAAATTCACGATAGCCCCACAAACCATCATGGGGATGAGGTATGCCTACTAGGTTAGGTTAGGCCTTGTTAGGTTAGGTTCCATTAGCACTTCTTTCGTTCAATTTAGCATATACGGACAATACGAGAGCGTATTGTGCTCTCGTGCAGAAAGCAAATGGCGGAGCAGCAATGTGCATCGGAAATAGATTTTCGTAGAAAACCACATGCTTTCGCATTAAAATGGATCAAAACTACATTCCCGAACATCAAGAACGCTACAGAAAATGATTTGCTTAAGTACTTTCTCCTGTAAATTTGAAGAAATCCGTCTCCGGGATAGTAAAGTGTTACTGAAACTTTAATGTGCAAAATACATTCTTCAAACCCTAATATCTTCAATGTGTTATCTTCACTTCTATTACTTCTTTGAAAACAATATAATTATTTCCACATCTTCTTTCTTGCCATCCTTAGTAGTTTTCTTTTTTATGGCAATATCACCATCATCATTAATAATTATATTTTATTTCATAGCCATCTCATATCCATTGAAAGGGTTATATTTTTCATGAGTGCACTCCTTCCATTTGAAGCTAATAGTGCAAATGAAGCCCTTCAATTAAAATTCTATGCCATGTTGCATTACATATTATTCTTCCAGTGAGTCATTTTAAAAATATTTTCTTCTATAGGACATGTATCTGACGAAGATGAATCTGACGTTACAATTTCCCGGTCATTTCTGTAACTTGAAAATTTCATGTAAGGTTAGGGTAGGTTAGGTTTGGCAAACATACTTCAAATAACACTAAGCTTACCTTCAAAGTCTGTAGTGTTTACAATCCGACAGTGGATACAGTGTGGCCACACTTAAAATCCACAAAACATGGCTTCCTCACTTCTTTCCGGAGAAATATTGCCATTTTGAAAAGCAATGGAGCGATTTTACAATACCGGGAATTTCTCCATTTTGTTTGTTTTTCGGCATACTCACTAATTTTAGCCCCCTAATCACGAATCTGCAGTTAAAATTTGGCTCTCACACGTGGAAATAGCAAATTAATCTAAATAAAGTTCTTATTTCTACACCCTCGATTTCCAAATTTCCCACCGATTCCAGGCTCCGCCCCTGGGGTAATTGACCTACCGCCCCCAACCGCTAACGCGGCCCCGCCTCCGCTCCGGCTCCCCGGCTTTCTCTATAGAGTCCCTGTTAAAGGCATGTTAGGAATTCCCTGTATTGTTAAATTGTACCAAAGCAATATATGGTAACAGTTTCATACATCGGAGAGACATTTCTTCAATTTTACACAAGATCGGTAAATGTCTGTTATATCGGAGACACATTTCTATCGGATATTTTCAGTTTCAAATGGTTTGTACTTACAATTGTGTATTGTGTATTGCTGAACATAGTTGAAGTTTCCATTATGTTTTTTACACGAAAATAACTTCAATTTTTCACATTATGAGTACTTCTTTTGGGTCCTTTCTTCAGTTGCGGAACATACAATATGGCGCGCACAGCTGTGGATCATCGCGCATCGTGCTTGTGTTTTGTCGATTTGGAGTGGGTATGCAGTGTTTCAACCTTCTTAACCAAAAAATACCTAATTTCATGTTCATTATGTCATCACAAACTGATAGCCCCAAAAACCATTCACGATAGCCCCATGAACCATTGATTGATAGCCCCAAAAACCATTCACGATAGCCCCACGGACCATTTCCAGCAAGGTTAGGTTAGGTAAGCATAGTTAAAATAAATTCTCCTAAAAAAATGGCATGTTTGGAAACACTGGCGAGGCCGCATGACTTTCGACGCTCGCGCCATCTGCAGGTACAAAATGGAAACAATGGCATAATGTTGTCGCTTTGCACAAAATGCAAGTTTATTATATCAAAAGTGCTTATTTCTTGTTGTGCAGCATTCTACTGTGAGAAAATACCTCCACAAACTTTCAAAATGCTACAGAAACTCATTTCTGTAAGTAGTTTCTTCTGTAAAAATGAAGAAATGTGTCTCCGATATAACAGACATTTACCGAAACTACTTACAGAAATGAGTTTCTCCAAGGTTTACATTGTTCATCGAGGTATTTTCTTTCATCGTGGAATATATTTGACCCGGAAATCATGTATTTTTCAAGAGAAATATCTCACCGATGCACAATTGCCATTGCTTTCATTTGCTTGCCCTACAACAACCGTATGCTGCGTATATTTGTAGATGTAAGCCCCTGTTAGTGTTTCAACCCCCCTTTTTTTACCCAGCTTGCGTAACGTATTCCAACCTAACCTAACCTTATCGGAAATGGTTCGTGGGGCTATCCGTGAATAGTTTGATGGGGTATCGGTCAGCTACCGTGCATAATGGTTCGTGGGGATATCCGTGAATAGTTTGTGGGGCTATCCGTCAGCTACCCGTACATAATGTATAATTTCCACTGGTGACGAACACGATAGTAGGTATCAACGTGAGTCAAGATGTGCCCGCCATATTATATGTTCCGGAAGTGAAGAAAAGAATAAAAAAAAACAATCAGAATGTGAAAAATTGTGTTTGTTTTTGTGTAAAAAGCATAATAACACCTTGAGCTATTTTCCACAATACACAATTGGTAAGTACGAACCATGCAATACACAAAATATGCGATTTTAATGTGTGTCCGATCTATGAAACTGGTACCCAATATATTACACCTTACACATGATATATCCAAATTTCAAACAGTGACCGGACATCAGAACCTCTGATACTTCATCCGGAAAAACTTATTTGGTTAGTACATTCTGTAGTAAATAAATCTGAGAACACTCCCGTCACCTTCAATTGCTCCTAATAACAATATCTTTATTGAGTGGCAAGGTTCAGCGTAATCTGTTCTCCCACCTAACCCTTGTCAGAATACAGTCTACAGTTGACACACATTGCCTACAAACAGTATATATACCCAATAAGAAAAAAGGGTAAAAGTGTGGTATATCGGAGACACATTAAAATCAGATATTTTGTGTTTTGCATGGTTCGTACTTACCAATTGTGTATTGCAGAACATAGTTCAAGGTGCCATTATGCTTTTTACATGAAATTTTTCACATAAAGATTTTTTGATTCCTTTCTTCGCTTCCGTAACACAAGTTATGGCAGGCACATTTTGACTCACATTGTGGGTATGCAGTGTTTCCAACTTTCTTCACCAAAAAATAGCTACTATCGTGTTCGTCACGTGTGACAATTTTACATTATGCATGGGTAGCTGATGGATAGCCCCACTAACCACTCACGGAAAGCCCCACGAACCATTCCGATAACGTTAGGTTTGGTTCGGTTAGGCAAGCATAGTGAAAAAAAAGGGAGTTGGAAACACTGACGGGCTTACATCATCAAATGTACACAGCATGCAGTTCACGTAGCGAAAGCAATGCCAATTGTGCATCGGTGAGTTATTTCTCTTGAAAATAACATTATTTCCCGGTCAAATATATTCCACGATGAAAGAAAATACCTTGACGAATGTTGGAAAGCTTGCAGAAACTCATTTCCGTAAGTAGTTTCTTGTGTAAAAATGAAGAAATGTGTCTCCGATATACCGAACTTTTACCGAAAATAGAAAACAAAATAATAATAATAATAGTAAATAAGTAAGTAAGAAAGATAGAAAATGTATGTACAATTGGAAATTAAGGAGTATATGTATACTCATAAAACTAAATTTTAAATACAATATTAAGTATATATATATATGTATATAGGCACACACATATGTACACATAAATGCATATGTGTGAATATTAAATGGTGCAAGAAGAGAAATATTTGACATGAAGTAATGTCAAGTTCTTACATTGACGTTGACATTAATCTATTGTGAGATGTATTTTATTCATGTATGCTTCTAGATTCAAACTGTATACATAGTACAAGGACCATGTTTTTTAAATTAATTCATCATGGATCAAGAGATTGCATGTATTTTAGTGTATCACAAAGAACATGATTTCTAGAATCAATAGCATTTGTATTAGAAGTAACAAATAGTTTCAGTGTGTCTGTAGTACACAAATGACCTGGTGTAATATTTTCAACTTCACATACATGTACATGTCTAGATTTGAATTGTTAGTTAATGAACATGCATATTGAAATTTGTAAATGGTAGAGTTATCAGTACATCCAGTATTTTCTGAGATACAACTCCACAACAAATATGTAGTGAGTAGCGATGTATGCTGCATGTGCTGTCACTACCTGACTTGCACTACATCGCCCAGTGGCAGAGTGGTTAGCACATCACGCTTCAGTGCAAGGGGTCCTGGGTTCGAATCATCATTTCTTTTAAAGATATACACACTGAAGCATTTGTATTTTTGATATATACTATCTCTTTTCTTCCGCTTTAAACTAATCGTGGCAATGATGATAATGATGATTGCATGAAACGACAAGGGGAACCCCACAAAACTTTCTTAGTGCCATCGATATGAGTGTAAGGAAACTTTCAAACCAATGGGACAAGCGACACGGGATGTTCACACTAGTCACTAGTGACACACCCTTCCAGACTGTAAAATAGCATTCATTGTACATGAGGTTCCAAACAGCAAACAATATGTTCATATGGCGTATTCGCGTGCTGCTTGTTACTTCGGTCGGAAAGCTCCTTAAAGGAAGGGTACTCAGACCGAAGTGACATGCTACAGGGGGAGTTCCCAACTAAGTGACAAGCGACATGGTGCCTTCGGTCTATTGGCAAGCGTTCGCTGCTAATTGTGCGAACAACAGATAGGCGACACAATAAACCGCACATTACAACAACAGATCTAGGCGACACGATAAGCCACACGTGTCGCGTATGCGTCACTCAAACTGGGCCATTTCCTCAATAGCTTGAAACATGTTGCCGTGGTTTGTTGTTCGCGCATGTGTGATGCAATGAGTGTCTTGCTTTAGGGAGATTGCGCACCAAAATGACAAGCGGCATGCGACACTTATCGCTTGAGGATTTCACCAACCGAACGCTGGCCTGTGCTGCCCGTCATGCCTCTACAATGTGAAATGTTGCTCTTGATTGGCTCGTTTTCAAGCAACATGTGTCACTTCGGTATGAAAGTTGCCTTGGACCGAAGGACCCATGTCGCTTTGGTGTGAAATCCTCGTATTGTTTGTGTCGTGTTGCTTTGGTGTAAAACCTCCTTGAGGAATCGGTGCAGTCAGAGCTTGTGTCCCTATGGTTTGAAAGGGTGCATTGATAACGGACTGCTTGCTTCCAAGCGACACTTGTGGTTTGTCACCTCGGTATGAAATATCTCTCAGGATAATATTTATATTCTAATAAAATAGAAAAATAAAACTCTAGTACACAATCCAACGTCTGACGTCCGGAATCACTTTTCGATGTTTCTTCTTGTGTTACGCATGCTATTTATTTATTAATTTTATTTTACTTTTCTTTCCAAATTAATGCAGTTTCGTGACTGCAAATCACTCCACAAATATAACTGTTTCCATCAATTCATGTATTGCATTTCAAGACAAACAAATATACACAATATATTCCAAAAACTAACTAAGCCGCATTACTTTCATAAGAAAATTAGCACTCGTACTGATCGCACTGCCCTCTTATGTTTTCATCCATCTTGGGAACCAGTTTCTTGGGTCGTTTTCCACACTAGGTTATTCAAGGTGCTGTAGTCAAGGTCAATGCAAAGCAGATAAAATATGATCAATGTTAGGGTTATAATTATTATCCAAGTACGATTTGAGAGTAAACAAATTGAATTCTGCCTCATATGCTTTACAGTAATAATCATCCTTCACGGAGTTGAAGCTTACCCAGTGAATAACTGTAAGACCCCCCTGATATATACTATGTTCCCAGTTCTTGCATGACTTGGCTTCAATGATTCGTGAGCCAGTAATTTGTCCTTACAACATAGGACATACTCCATTTGCTTACTAGAATTTACCAAATAGCAGGATGTAGGCAGGTGAAGCATGTGTTAACAGACACAGAGACATTGAACCTCATAAAAAAATGCATGTGCATCGTAATTGGTTCAGAATTAGACAATCGGAACTTTGGCCCAGGTGAGATTTACCATGTGTAGACCTTCCATAAATAACTGCAACTTTTTCTTTCAATGGAAATTTCTCTTCTGTGGAATTTGATTGTATCTCCATGATAATATTGGAGTTTGATTGTTCTTTATGTTGGAGTTAAAAATTATATGCTTCTGTCTTGTTGCACAGATATTCGCATTTTGTGCGAAATTGGTGATGATACAGTTGTCAGTCGTAATTTTTTATGCTATGGTTACATTCATGACATGTGTTGCCTAGTGTCAATAGTTGTGTACATAGGTTGATTTTCATCTTAGTAATTTGTACCACCAAACAAGAGAGGAACAAACACATTTTAAGGTTAAAATTCTTCTTTGGTGACAATGCCCAAGCTCTGATTATGTAATTCCAATATCATCATGTTGCACTTTTTTTTTAATGAGTCATATTCTATACCATGTCTATAAGCATATATTTGGAGTTTCAACAGATGTTAAACCTTGGAAAACCACAGAAAGTAGGAGAAATCAAGCCTAGGAAGGGCAAGGTGGTGGGAGAGTACATAAAAAATGAGTGCAATACTTCAAACATCTGAAAAAGTCAGAAAAATTGAATCGTTTTTGTGGTTGTGAAAGTCACAGACTGAAAAAGAGTAATTTTACATTGTTACCTTGCTAGCTTTTTGACTGTAGATAATTTGTGAAATTATTTTTGTATATTGTTTTCTTAATTTCTTTACATCATTTAACAGTTGCAAAGTAGAAGACTTAACTTTTATGGGTTAGCATTTTAAAATTGTCATAACAATTATCTGAAAACACCTGGAAAAGTTGGAATTTGCATTTGCCAAAATTAGTCTGAACATGGTTTCTAATTACTTGGTGCAATTTTTGTGCAGAGTGATTTTTCACAACTGCCTCCTGTATCAGTGGCATATTCTGAAAATTTGACCTGATTTACTGTGACAATTCTTATTTGTTAAGTATCAGTTAGAAAGTAAAACATAGTTGCAGGCATGGAAATAGAATGACGACAGAATTCCAACAACTTCAAATTTTGCAGCAATTTCTACATATTAATGAAAAAGTTAGTTTACCGGTGGTAAACTAGATTACATGAGAGAATATGCCACTGTTCTACAGTGCCTTTCATGGTCGAATCATCCACAGCTTGGTGGCATGTGCACCTGGCAGCGAGAGTTCGTCCGACGGCAAACTTGGTACAACATCCGTGTAACTGGAAACGCTAGTTATGTAATGAAATAATCTCGTACAATTACATGAGCAGTTACAATTAGAATAAACATGTACTTTGTTACAAGATGAATTGGGAATGTTCTCCTGCATCCAAATATTTACGGTATCCTTTTAGTAAATTTTCACTAACACGTATCAGTTTCTCTTCTGATATTTTCTTTCAATTCTTCTAATGTATGGCTTCAGGTTTAAATGCTTGGTAGCTTGTCACACACATGACTTAAAAATATCTTTCTTGTGCAAGGTGCCAGAGGGTTTTTTAGGATTATGTTCCATTCGTGCTTCAACATCATCTACTTTCTCCTCTGTAAGAACACGTTGTTTCACCCTTCGTTTCTTATCAAGAACAAACCCTGTTTCCCTAAATTTGTTCACAAGTTTTCGAACACTGTCTGTGTGTGGAACAAGAACATCTGGGAATTCTGCTGTATAACTTCCTTCCCTACAAGAATTTGTAATGGCTTGAGAGTTGTACATAAAAATTCGTTGTTTTAAATTGTACAGATAGTGTGGCATTATTAGACTGCAGTAAAGCACTAATATCCAATACGTAAAATAAAACAAAACAATCAAAAACACTTGTAAACACCTTAACACTTCACAAAGACATGCAAACTAGACACCAGCTATCTGGATACTGAAGCACTGATGTATCCAGTGCCAAGGTCAGCATACAGCTGTTGAACTAAATGCCGGTAGACACGCTCCCACCTGCCCGGGAAGCTGGCTGCCACTCCGCATACGACTCAGCCTTGAAAGGCACTGTATATGCTTATGTGAGTAGCTTAGGGGAGTCAGGTTTGATTATCTTATCATTAACCTTCATGGATGGGAGCCTGTCTGTAAGCCTTGTGTGACTGTGTTTTCAAGCTTGACTTTTTCAAATATGCAGTGTTGCACCGATGCATTGTAGAATCTTATGCTGTTGATAGTTTTTCCTCAAAGTCACACTCTTGTAAGAAGGAAAATTATGGTATTCTCCCCCACAAAAGAAAAATCTGCAAGAAAAATATTCTAAAACGTAGTACTCCCATGCAAAGTTTCATTGACTATTATTCTTAAAAAAAATGGTTTACGCAGTTCTAAGAAAGTCATGATAAGTGCTGATTAGTTCCTTAGTCTAGCAGTAAGGTAGGCAAATATTGTTTTATTGTAGGTACAATGCATCAATATGTCCTACTCAGGGTGGCAACAGACCTGGAAGAGTCTTGGAGAGGTGAAGAAAAGTCAGGGAATTTTGTCTTGATTGACGAATGTTTCTTTGAACTGTAGATGTGATGTGATCCAATGAACCTGCCAGACATTTGATTTTGAAGTTGTAATAAGTGCTGCACTTAAACGGGAAATCATCTTGCCAGCCTTTGGCATAAACTGTTAGGTCTATTATGCATTCAACACAACCAGGGTGCCAGAAACAAGTAATGGAGGGTGAGGAGGTGGGGGAGGAGAAATTTCCAGTGAGGCAGACACATTTAAAATGTTTTGACATATTTTTTCTTGTCTGTGGCAGCTAAAAGGGGTTGGATCTGTCGACCAGAAGGGTGCACCCACTCTGGCACCATCCAACAAATGTCCAACACCATAGTACGGCATTGTGTGGATATTCTGAAGGAACATTGAAACGAATGAGGGCTTTTGTCCAACCTGAATTTTTTGACATTTGATCTGCTGAATATTTGGGCTCCATTGATGCATGTGATTTTTGTCGGATAAATCTGAGTAATGAAAAGATTCTCTCCACAACTCACCAGGTTGATAGCCTGAGAGAATCATTTCATCATTCGTTGTCATCTGACTATGTCGAATTGCGACGAAATGTCTCACTACGGCATAAAAACACATCCATGGCACTCTTATGCATCCGATTTTTATTGTCTGATGTAGTACGACATTTCGTAATCAATCTTCCTCTGCTAGCTCTACTGAATTTTCACTTTTCGTCTACTGTTATTGAATTTAACAGGCTGAAGCTTCACACGAGGATGTTCCAGAAAGTACATTCCAATTAGCCATAAATTAAAACACAAACTTCAGTCATAATTGACATTTTATTGTCTTAATTACAGTGACCCACAACTTACTTTTCCACATATTCACCACCATTCTTCAGGTATTTGTTGTGGTTTGGCACTAAATTTTGTATGCCCATGTCATATGAATGCCTCCAAAAAGTGGAACCATCTGTACAGCAGCGTTACTGTCAAAACGTATGTCCTGCCAGAAACTTCTTCAGCTGAAGGAAGAGATGAAAGTCAAAGCACGTGAGATCGGGCCTCCCACTTAAAGTGATGCAAAAGGGCCCACTTGCGGTCAAGTGTGTGGTGCCGTGCATGATGGATCTGCGTTCCATGAATTTTGTGCACCATCGGTTGACCATACTGTCAGTAATGGCATCCAGTCTGGTGGATCTCTGCCGGCATCTGCTTCTGAGCATGCAAAAATATGATTACAGCACACAGTCAGTATATGAGAACTGCCATCTTTCTTAATGCATTTCCCCATGCCTCCTACTGCCATCCTGGCAGTGTTGCCAAACCTGATGTGCATAAAAGAACTAAATTTCACTATTAATAGAACTAAAGATGACTTTCAAGGAGCTAGATTAACGAAGGCTGAATAAAGTGCCTCCTAGGGTAATTTTAGGTGTGAGAGGGGTGGGGGTGCTGCTATTACTGTTAGTTTTAAAGTGATGGCAATTTATTCTTAATTTTCACCGCCTAGATTTGGCGGCATCACCCATCTCAATAATCCAATGATGTTCACATGAAATCGAAAATAAAGGATTACCAGATAATAATATTGTCATCTTCATCTTAGCCACAGCGCTATATATAAAAATAGCTGGGGAGGAAAGAGGAGGTGGGTGACACAGCCTACATATGAATATCACGTCACGTGCAAATGTACACTCGTGGCAAAGGTTGGTCTTTATCGGCTGTAGCCAGTGGTGGCATCATAGTGGGATGGGTGGGGGGTGGGGCAGCCAAATGAGTGCACGAAAAGCCAGATCTGGTTCAAAAAGAGCAAAGTTGGCAACAGTGATCGGCAGCTGCCGCAGCGAGATAGACTTAGGGGAAATTTTCCCTCTCCCCCTTAAGTCAATTTCTTGTAAGTTAATATAGATACTTAATACCAGGTGTGCCGGTAAATAATTCTTAATTGATCCAAAAGAAAACAAGTGTTACTGGGAAAGTGAGTGAGACATCGATGAAAACAAGTGGTAGTCCGAAGGGGCAAAGTCTGGTGAGTATGGCAGGTGGGGAAAGAATTCCCAGCCAATTGCAGAACTGGTGTCTGTGATGCCTTTCGCTGTGTGTGATGAGGCGTTGTCGTGCTGCAAAATCACTTTTCCGTGTCTTGTCGCCCAATCTGGGTGTTTTTCGATCAATGCATGGTTCAAATTCATGAGTTGTTGACGGTAACGAATGGCATTCACTTTTTCACCTGGTTTCAGAAGCTCATGGTACACCACACCTTTCTGATCCCACCAAATGCACAGCATTGTCTTCCTTCCGAAGCGATTTGGTTGTGTGGTCGATGTTGAAGGTTGTCCTGGGTCAACCCATGACTTTTTGTGTTCTCGAATTAGATCCATTTTTCGTCCCCAGTCACTATCCGATGCAATAGAGACTTTCTTTCATGCCGAGAAAGCAACACTTCACACACCGTTTTTCGCTTTTCCATTTGTGTGTCATTCAGATGATGTGGGATCCATTTTCCTGCCTTCTGGGTCTTTCCCATGGCATGAAGACTATCAGATATGGTTTGGCGACCAACATTTAACTTCTCTGCCAGTTGTTGTTGCGTATCGTCTTCATCCAACAGTACTTGTAATTCTGCATCTTGGAATTTTTTCGGCTGGCCCGGGCAATGTTTGTCTTTCAAGTCGAAATCGCCACTTTTGAATCTTCGAAACCAACGCACACACACGTCGTGCGTTAGGACATTGTCACTTTACGTTTCCATGAGGATATGATGGCTTTCACTCATATTTTTCTTTATTTTACAAGAAAAGCAGGACGTGCCGCACATGCTCCTTATTTGGTTTGAAGGTCAACATGTTTCCTACACAAACCCAATATCACGATCACTCGCACTCGGTTGCACATCCACGGCATTTTGACAGGTATTAGAAAATATATTATTGAGTATCCAAGAACCACCCTGAGCTATAACCCCAAGTGACAGATTAACTCACACTTGCATTTGTTAGGCCACGTACTGTTATTCAACTGTGATGATTACCAAGAAGAGGGAAAGATGGTATCTTTCCTTTTAACATTTCCTAGAAGAAGTATCGGACTTGCTATCTTGTGGCTTTTTTGGCAGAAAGCCTACACAATAAGGATTTTACTTAATGTTGGAGACTGGTGTCAACTATTGCCAATACAATAAAGAATGTTGCCCGTTACAGTGTATTTGTCACTTAAGAGTCATAATTTTAAGGTCCAAATTCTGACATTTGCATTAAGATTTTTGTCAAAATCCATGGCTTAGAATGGCTCAACCATAGGCATTCTGACAACAAACATAAACAATTAATTTTGTAGTCGAATATACCTTACTGGAATAATACCGAAAACATACACAAAGAATGCACAACAAAGAGCCTCATCTCTGAGGAGACTGAACCCAGCAATCCCCAGAACACAGAAATTAGTTTGACTTCTTATTTCTTCTCCATTTCTCGTTACATTTCGTCACCTACCGCAAAGTACACAAATATACTAATAAAACATGTAACAGCATTTAGATGTGAATTTTAAACAGAAAACTATTAGCTTCTTAATATGTCTCTTACCTTTTGCCCCTTCTCCCTTAGTCACACAAATCATTGTTCATAGCATTAGTAGTACCGGGTATCCCAGAAGTCTTTCCCTGATTACAAACTTTATTCATATCCGCTATATGCAAGGTAGAGATGTGAAAGTGGTGCCAAAATGTTGGAAAACTAACAAAGTTTTTATGTTGCAGGTTTCTGTAACTTGGCTGTAGTGTAGCAGTGTCAGTGCCCAGAGAACCGGAAATTTTCACAAATCAGGAAAAAGCTCAGCATGTCCTCTGGTATCACAAGACCCGGTCACGACTAACAGTGCAGAGGAACTTTCAAATGTACAGAATTATTTCATCTAGAATATCTGCCATGAATAAGTTGGTATTTAAAAAATGGAATTCATCTTCATTCCCAAATCCTGTCAAGTCCAAGAAACATTGTATGGAAAGATGCCACCCGATGTCAAGAGCATTAATTCCGGATTCCTTGACACTGACACTGGTACACTACAGCTACATTACTGAAACCTGCAACAAATAACCTTGGTTAGTTTTCCAACATTTTGGCACCACTTTCACATCTCTACATTGCATATAGTGAATATGAATAAAGTTTGTAATCAGGGAAAGACTTCTGGGACACCCAGTATATTAAAATCTTCAATTTGCAATTTTCTTATCTTCATTCCTTAATACAAATTTGCTATGTGCTACAAGTTTGACATATTAACAGAACTTCTATCAAATATCACTCATCAAATACGTACTTATCAGCCCCTATTTTCAAAATTAGGTATAGGGCCTCCCCGATGGTGCAGTGGTAGTGTCGTTGGCTTGTAACCAAGGGGTCCCTTGTTCGATACCCGGTGGAGGCACAAAGTGGTTTGGATCCCACTTTAAACTGTAGGTCCAGTCCCGATTAGCCTTACTGTGCATAAAGTTGACTTAAAACACCAAATCAATGAATCAATCAAAATGAGATATATTTGGTATTCTAATGAGAAGTGTGATATTGAAGTGCTGCAGAATCTGGGGATAATAGACATGTTGAAAGGAGCTGTTAATTTTCACATAGATTTTTATTTCTCTAATTTATCATTGCTTTTCTGTGGCTTTTGGGTAATCATGACGATGGAAATGAGTGAAGCTATAATAGAAGGGTACTCAAAAAGAACACCAATGCCCAGGCTGCTATTCAAACCCATAGCACTGTAGCGTACACCACTCCATTATGGAGGTCAACAATTTTCACATAGAAACTTACACAGCTTCTTTACATGTTGTTTTATCTATTGCCCTTTATACCATTCTCTCTTATAGTGAATAGTATCCCTCATTTTTTGTTTGCAAACGAAGTCCTGACAGACACTAACATCAGTTTGTAGGAATGCATTACATTTATTAAACAAGCAATAAGGTGGTATTTTGTTACAAAACATGCATCCATACTAAAGAAGCATCCGTGTAAAATTGAATATTTGTTTGTGTGGCAGTCTTCGAAAACTTTAGAGATCTGGAGTTTAAGTTAATTACTCATTTGTGTTTATTTGCTGTCTGGAGGTGTGGATTTTAAGTTTTCAAGTTTTCATCTACATATTTTCTAAGAAAGGGAATAATTAATAGGACATTTGCAATTCATATGCCTTTCTAAAGCTAACATCTAATTGTGTGAGAAATAATTGATAATATGACCTCTTTTAGAGGATTTTAAATGTTCAATGCATTCAAATTGCTTGAAGCTGTGTTTATAAATTCTCGGAGTTGCCTGATATACTCTTTTTTCACTGCCTGGATCATCAGTAAAAAAATGTCAACATTTGTCCCTATGGTTAAATGCTTATTTTGATAGCATTCTGAGAGTAGATCCCAGGCTACCTTGGGTTACTTGCAGAAATCAACTTTTAAGCCTCCCCTTTCAAGGTAAGTTCTCTACTGCACCATTTAATTCACACTCATCATGATTGTGATAACATGTAATATTTCTCTTATGACAGCCGCTTTACTGCTTATGCACACATCCTGATTATTGTAGGACCAGAAATGTATATGAATTGATTGGTTTGTTTATTTTTCACTCAGGCTAGAACTTACTTATGGATGACCATGACTTCTCATACCAGTGAGAACAATAACTTAAATAGTGAGTCTGGTCATAATGCATGTACTTTTCTGATTCTATCACTCAGATGTGTTGCATGTTTGAAGCTGTCATTGGTGGTGAAATAACACCTTTAACCTTTAGTGGATGGGGGCAGCAATTAACATTCCATTTCTTGAAAGCTACACATGATATTTTAGTTCTGTCTTTTTTGTCCATTAGTATACATATGAAGGTATGGCATACTCATATCCATTGTGACTATTGTTACCAAGCTGAGTTAGAAAAAGTATTATGTGCTATTATGATACAAAACAGGTTACTACTCCTCAGCCACTGATTTTTTCTGATATATTACACTTTGACATGTAATAATGAGAACAAAATGACACTTTAACAACATGCGACAAGTGGGACCCAGCATTAAAGAATCAAATTTCGAAATTTGCTAAAATTACAGCTTTTGGAAATCATGCATATTTTTTTTTTCCAAAATTGTGGCATGTGCATTATATATTTTCAAAGAGTGTCCTCTGGAACTTTCACTTGATTCATTGCATGAAAACAAAAAGAAAAATAAAAAACAAGTGCACACAGAATTTTTACTACAGATACTGCATAATTGCAGTAAGAGTGTTGGTTTCCATTGCCTCAAGCAAGCTTTCTGACAAACCAGTGCTTGGTACAGCATTTCCCTGTGAATGCACTTTGTTTTTCTCTCCTTAAAACACATTTGTTTTGCATCCACATTGTTGCCAACTGTTAAAGTTGTTGTCTAACTTCTCCTCAGGCCATATAGGTTTAGTGTAAAATGGTAATTCCAATTATTTTTGTATTACAATTATTGTTAGCTTTGTATTTTATTAAAATTTTCCCTGAAAATCTGCAGTTACATTTGAATTTTAACTGGATTTTTGAGTAGCCACCCTGATTGACTGGTTGACTTCCAAGTAGGCAACCATCCTTTGTTGATGATGTAGTTTTATGTGACATTTTATTTTATTCATTTAATTTTAAGATGTTTTTCCTGTTGTCACATGCTATTAGCTTTATTCTGAATATTGTATTTCTCTCTGATTTCAGATCCTGACCACAATAATTGCATATGATGTCTAGTATTATAATAGAGGTATGTATTGAATTATATGAGTGCTTAAGTACATACATTTTGTGTTGATTTGAACTAAGTTTACATGTTAAAAGTTATGTTTTCTGTAATTTATTTAGCAGTGCAGTAAATAAGAAAGAAAAATGTCACCATTAGTGAGTGACATTAAATTGGCAATATTATGATCAAGTTGGATATAATAAAGTTGAATTAACCTGAAAGGCTAAATATTATGTACAGTTTACTAATCAATTTTTGTATTGAAATGCATTTTTAGTCATTTTGTCACTTAAGTGTATTGAACAGCAAATCTTTCCCACCCAGTGCTATAATATTGACTTTCTGACTTGATCACATGCACACCATTGCTTGTGTGTGTTTAAGAATCATCTGCATTATTTTTGTACTTTAGATCAGTGTTGTCTGGTTTAAGCCTTAGATGCTGAAGCTGTTTTCTGTGGTATTATCTACAACACTGGGGCTTTTACGTTGTAAAATTTGAAATTACATTCTGTTCTTGCTAAATTTAATATCTCAGAAGCAAAGATTGATACAGTTATGTTGTTATGCTCAGAATTTATGAGGCTACTAGGTCATGCTTGTAGAGACCTTATGTTTGAGTAACTGGAAGTAGAAATAGCAGAAATATAATAGCAATGTAATAATTTTTATAATCATATTTGGAATTTACTTGTGATGCTAGAGCCCAACACATATATTTCTGTCGTGCGATACGTGACACAACTCAAGAAGCAATGTTGCTAATGGAGCAGACAGAAAAATCTTTGCAGTGCACCGATGCACAGCTGTTACGTACAACAAGAAAATTAGAGAATTCAGGTCTATCTAATGTTGAGTTTTAAACGTCATGCATTATACCAGACTAGGATTAATATATACTAACAACCGACACTACCACTGCTTTGAAAACTAATAACATTCGAACATGTTAAACCGCTACAATTGGACCACAACACTCCCCCTCAAGCAGTATTATTGCCTCTCTGTGATCGGCGACAGTCGGTTGCCTTTGTTGTACATTTACAAATGATGCTGGCTTCTACAACAATAACAAGGACATATACTGTCACTAGACGATAAGCTGCGAGGCTATTTTTTTTTTTCTATGAACTTGTCACCCATCAAAGCATTTTTTTTTCTATGAACTTGTCACCCATCAAAGCATGGCAATTTTAACACAGAAAACAATATGCATCACATTAAGCAGCAAAAATGACAGCCTCCTCTAGGCAATTTCTACAAGATCACGTTGCGGAGCCAAGAGTTGAAATGCTCATGGAGCCACATAATTTTTTTTTTTTAACAATTCCACAATTATGAAATATGAACAATTTGTGAATTTCCCGAGCTTAGCTATGCAAGATTTTTTATTTCAACTTTGACTGAACTGGAGGCATTATTGAATTTAACATTCATTAACAAACACACACTTTCACATACACACACACAATACATGCACACAACGTCAAACCGCTCAAATACTTAGTATAAAATAAAAATATGGTGCTTCCAATCCAACAAAACTCACCGTCACTTTTAACTGCCTTTCTCCTTCCGTGACAGAAATAGTGCTTCATTATTACAGTTGGCAACACTAGTTACTAGCTAGCAATGAACATGCACTGCATAAAAGATGCAACCAGTTCGTCATACTATATTGCCACATTACCGTCCCTGCTAAACGGTGTGAACGGCAAGCTGGAGAGCTATTCATTTGTTTTCAATGATGTGTGCGCAATTGTGTCCAGGAATGGAATGACAATATGGCAACAATGGCAAAGGTTGGCGAGCAGCGTAGAACACGGGATGCTAAGAGAGAGGGAGACGAAACGAAAATTGGTATGTGCACAACTGCAAAGATATGTGTGTTGCACTATAAATAATTTTATTTTGAAGTGAGTTACGTAATGTCTTCTTCTTTTATTTGATAGATATCACCTCCTAAGAAACGTCATGGTGGACACCCTGAATCCGTTGGAACCCTTACACTAGCACCATTTGGCCCTGTACCAAAAGTTCTTTTTCGAAATGTACCTGTTGGGGCAGTGCAGAAGGGCATGATTGTTTTGAGAAACCCTTCAAACCGAACATTACACGTAAGTATAAGTGGTGTATCTATCCTTTGATAATGAAGTAAGTTACACAATTATGATTTCCCTACAAATGTATGATCTCAGAGGAGCATTATTTTTAAGGGAACAAATCACTATTGTATTACATTTAAATTGTGAAGGATGTAGAGGATAATATGCACACATAGTAACATTATACTAGTCAAAAGTCCCAATAGGGACTTTATTTTTGTCTGAATGTTCAGTCAAACCAGGGGTCTCCTTTATGGAATGAAATTGCCTATTTTGCTGTATTTTTAGGAAGAATTTAAGTTAAAGTGAACTGAGTTACAATGTATGGAAGGAAAGATTACATATGTAAATCTTAGTAAGTGTCCAAGTTATGAGGCCACCCATGTCGTCCCTCCAGGAGCTTCTGTGGTATTGTTACTGTATTGGTGTTTGTCACATGGAATTTTTTTCTTCAGATTGACCTTCTCCAAAGGTTATATAAATGTAATTTCCTTCTAGATCAATCCTTCATTGGTATATGTGTTTTAGATTGACTCTGTTGGTATACATGTGAGTTTGGTGTTCACATGAATTTCATTACTTTTTAAATTTTTCAAGCATTTTTACTTTCATCACAATAAAAATAGTTCATAAACATCTAAGAAGTACTGTCCAAAAGTTATTTTTAATTTTAATCTGTTCGTTATCCTAATGCAGCCAGAAATTTTAGAGATAGCATTGTTGTCTTCTAAATTGCATGGCTAGAGCATGGGAAGTTGAACCAAAATATTAAAAAGTAGAGTTCAACACACATAAATTAATTTCGGTGAACTGCATCTGAATGAAAGATTAGTTAATCTCACGAAACTTATTTTAGAACACCAGTATCAGTTTGAAGTATTGTTTAAGTCACCAGCCAGCCAGATCAAAAAACATACTCAAAGGTAATATTACATGTTTAATAATGCAGCAAACCGATTGTAAATATCGCTTACGATTTTTATGTTACAGGTAGGGTTGCAAAAAAGCTGGCTTTTTTGAATGGACAGTTGTTTTTTTTTTATAAAAAGCCGGCTTTTTGGCGAAAAAACTGGAAATGTTGGCTCTTTTGGCTTTTTACTAATTATGGCTAACCTATTTCACTTGCGTTGTCAGTTGAGGGTTTAAGATGTTCATGAAGTCATATTTTTAAATTACCTAAATACAACCTTGGTGACAATGAAGTTCGACCAGAAAGGAATACGTGATTAAATGCACAGAGGCATAGGCGGTGGAATGGGTGACTCGCAGAAGTAACGCATGTGTGTGAGAGGAGACTTGTGAGCAGGCAATAATCGTGATCCCAGCATGTTGCACCCAAGGTCACGTAAAGAACGAAAACGGGGAACTATACGCATGACATTGAACTTCGACCAGGCACCAGACCCATACGGAAAATCCCAGATAGTGGCGCATTCGACGGAAGCATGACGTCACGGACACGATAAGGGAGTCCGCCGTATATAAGTGCGTGCTGTGCACCGAGGAACCGCAGTGCATCATCACCATGGCCAGGGGCAAACCTATTGACAACACCGTGAGGAGAAGAGTGGTGGAGTTGCAACGGGATGGACTCAGTGAACGGGAAATAGGGTGCCAACTGAACTTACCCAAGTCAACCGTCCACTGCATCATCAAACACCACCAAAATACGGGTACTACAGAGCCAGGTAAGGTCCCCGGTCGAAAACGCCTGCTGAGCGTGCGTGACCTACGGATATTTAGGTGCTATATCCAGACCAACAATCATGTTTCTGTGGCCGAATTACGACTGGACTCGAGAACGCTTTCACATTGAAGTGTCAACCAGAACCATTCGCCGTTACCTACAGCGATGCGGTTACCGAGTGTACAAGGCGAAACGTAAACCCTTCCTTTCCATGTTGAACAAAGGCAATCGACTACGGTGGGCACGAATGTACCGGGGATGGACATTTCGGCAGTGGAACAGGGTTTTGTGGACGGACGAATCCATTTTTAATGTTGTGTACGGGAAAATACGGAAAACAGTGATTTGTCGGAAGGAGGAACAGAATGAAGCAAAATGTTATGCACGTCGGGTACAGAAACCTGCGTCAGTGATGGTATGGGGATGCATGGCGGCATCTGGGGTTGGCCCACTACATGTCTGTGAGGGCATTGTGAATGCACACGCCTATACACGCATACTGGAGCGGCACCTTCCCACAGTGCGAAGGCATCTTCCCACAGTGCGAAGGCACCTGTTCCACAGGCGGCGTCTCATCTTTCAACACGACAATGCCAGGCCTCATACAGCGCGGCTGACAAGAGAATGGTTGACTCGCCATCACGTGCGAACTCTGCCATGGCCACCATCGAGTCCCGACCTCTCACCCATTGAGAATGTGTGGCGTTTTCGTAAGCGACATGTGCAACAGAGGGGACCCATGACAGTGGCTGCTCTTATCGCCTGCCTGCAGGAGGAATGGCACCGCATCGATGTGAAATACCTTGAACGACTCGTCCGCAGCATGCCCCGGCGCATTGCCACAGTTATTCGCCGACGGGGCGGCGTCACACCATGGTAAACAGGATCCCCTGTAACAGTGGTCGAACTTCAATGTCACGTGTAGATGGACGAAAATGTTTTATTTTGTGTGGACACCATACATTGCTGCGTTGCAGCGGAAATTTATGTTTTCCTTTGTTGCATGTAGCCTGCTGAATAAAATATGTTCAGCATATGCATGTGTTCTCCTTCTTTCACGACGCACTCCTATATTTGTGACTGGTCGAACTTCATTGTCACTAAGGTTGTAATTTTACATCCAAGACACACACATTGGCCATTTCTGCTAGTTACTAATTTGCTTTATTAGTGAATTTGTGTATATTACCTACCCAGTGGTAACACTGTCTTATAAGCAGGGGCTACCAGGTTTGATCCTCAGTGGAGACATATTGCATAGTGATTCGGATTCCATTTTAAAACTGCATACCCAGTCCTGATTAGCCTATCTGATTCCATGTCTAATCAACCAAGAAAAAATAAATTTTGGAATTTGATGTCATGGATTTGACTAATTTTTGGTATACATGTTTCTTATCATCTGAAATATACAAAATATTTACATTTTTATTTTTCATGTTGCTGCTTTTTGAGTGATTGAATTTTGATAATTGACAAAATTGCCCCAAAACAGCTCACTGCTGAAACTTTAAATACAATTTTCAAGAGACCTGTTTCAACTACAGGGCTGGGCATGGTCTCATTTTACAGCTTATGAAGAGGGCTTTAATTTGATATACAACATGCTTGGTTTTTTCGAAAAACAAATTTTGCAAGTTGTTTCAAAATTTTATTTTACAATTTCAAATAACGAAATTTTTAAAAAATTTCAACGGCCTCTCCGATGGTGCAGTGGTTGCATCCTCGCCTTGTAATGAAGGGGTCCTGGGTTCGATACCCAGTGGAGGCACATAGTGGTTTGGATCCCACTTTAAACTGTAGGTCCAGTCCCGATTAGCCTTTCTGTGTATAAAGTGGACTTAAAACAAGAATTCAATCAAAAATTTTCAAAAAATTTAAACATATTGGTACACATCTACTGAAGGTTTAGTCAAAATTTCAAGGTGGTATCTCTTTGATTTGATTTGAATTTAAAATTTTGGGTGCGTCAGCACTAAGGCTATTTTGCACCCATCACATTATACAGGGTCCAGCCCCATATCGTTACACATAACAACTCTAACGTTGCATAAATAAAATCATAAAATATAAAATATTGAAATCTTCTGACTTTCGTTAAAAGCTGAGGCTGTAAAGGAGTACTCAGCACAAATAAGGACAAAAAACAGGACAACACAAACAAAATTATACTGGCTATGGGGCCAGTTGCCAGAGCCTTGTTAGTCCAGTCCAGGGTGTACTATGTGGAAGGTACCCCTTACACCATGGTATCTCTTTGATATCATATGAAAAGTGAATTCCTTTCAAGACCATGCGATGATTTAAGTTAACATTTTTTACATACCTAACCACATTATAAATACAGAAGCATGCATACCAACTTCATCACTCCAGCTATCGTTAGTTTAACATTTTGATGAGTGGAACAAACACATACAGTGTGGGTACCACTGGCTCATGCTATTATGTAACTCTTTGGTCTTAATTCTACAAATTTTGAAAACCAATCTTAAGTAGCAGGTATTTAGATTTAAAAAGTCTGAATATTTCTCTCAGATTTCCCATGATCAATCTTTTTTGAATGTGGATACGTTTACCATCTGTGTCCCTCACGGAAACATAGTCTTTCTGGGCATTTGCCTGCTAACTTCATCACTGCAGTGAAAATCTTTAACTAATGAGGCTGTTTCTTTTGGTAAAGTTTCTCCAGGTCTGGGGTCAGGTGAGGACAAAATTCCCTTCTCTTCGACGTGTTTTTTTTCTTTCTTTGTTATGTAATTACTAACACCAAATTCCTTTTCAATTTTTCCACATGACCAACTTTTGGTCAAAATAGACAAAATCATGAACTTTCACTTTTATTTGCAGCTTTAAATCTCTCTTTAAGTTGCTCAAAGATATCTGATTCAGAATCACTACAGTGGCATTCTTCTTCATCTTTATCACCTTCTGCATTAAAAAGAGATTGGGTATAAGTATTTCTTATTTTCTTTATCTTTTCTCTGCAATTCCTTTCGAACTCTTCAGTTTTTTCTTACTCACTGGAGAGTCACCAAGAGAGATCAAAAAGGCATTCAAGTAGCTGAACCCTGTATCAACATCCATATATTCTGAATCTTGGTTACTGCGACTAGAACCAGCATTATCATCTGGCTTGATTTTCTTTTTCTGGAACGATAGCCTGCTTTTCCTTCCCCAACTGCAGTCTACAGGAATTGCAAATTTTCATGTTTTCTTCAATTCCATAATTTAAATAAATCATCCAAGCTGCTACATTCCTCAGATCTTTACTACACCATTGTCCCTTTTTCTTCAAAGGATTACAACATTAAATGGACCACTTCTTGCTATCCATATCAAGAATTTTTTCAGGAAATGAAGACACTAATAAAGCAAGTTTCAAACAATTCACAGCACAGAAGTTAACTGAGATGTACGCACTCTGACAGCTACACCACAACTGATCCAGTTGGACAAAGAAGCATAGTAGAGCAGGAATAAACAAGTCACTACAGGAAAGGGATTACTCACACTTGAGCTTTAACTGTCTCACACTCATGATACCAAAGAGATACCACCTTGAAATTTTGACTGAACCTTCAGTAGATGTGTACATATATGTGTAAAATTTTGGAAAATATTCGAAAATTTCGTTTTTTGGAAATTGTAAAATAAAATTTTGAAACAACTTTCAAAATTTGTTTTCTGTAAAAAAAACCAAGCATTTTGTATATCAAATGAAAGCCCTCTTCATAAGCTTTAAAATAAGACCATGCTCAGCCCTGTAGTTGAAACATGTCTCTTGAAAATTGTATTTAAAGTTTCAGTAGTGAGCAGTTTTAGGGCAATTTTGTCAATTTTCAAATTTCAATCACTCAAAAAGCGGCAACATGAATAATAAAAATAAAAATATTTTGTATATTCCAGATGATAAGAAACATATATACCAAAATTTATCCAAGTCCATGACATCAAAGGTTTTTTTGGTTGACTTGACATGGAATTACCCCTTGTGACATGGTCCTTGCATTCAAAAACATGTGTGTTTTTTTTGGAAGCAAATAAAAAATCTTAACATTCTACACCACTAATCTAACGACCACCTCACATCAGCATTGGCCATTTCAGAGAAAAACTTAATCATAAATATGCGGGTAAACTAAAACACCTGCAACCTTTCTTCCTTTTTACTCTAGTCAACTCAAGTCTAAAATCTCTGATGTAATTCATCCAAATCCGATTTCCTTTTTACCACAGAGATTTGTTTTCAGGCCCCCATATGCTCAAATACGAATACCATGGATCAAAGGTACCCAAATCCCAAAATTACAGTATCCCCTCTCCTTTTCATATTAGCGGTTAACTGGACCCACCTTTGGGGTCATCGAGCCACGGTGGCCCAGGTCCGGTAATACAAAAATGATTTCACTGTAACACTCTAGCCACTTCAGTTTTTATATTAATCAAGCACTTTTAACGTAGCCCCACCCATTTTTCTTTTAGCACATAAATAGGAGACAAAACAGATGATGTCAATAACCAAATAAGAAAAAAAACAACATTAAGAACATCGAACTTCAATTTAGTGGTAATTTATTATAACAATATTAATCCTTACTTGCATGAAATTTAGAAAATTTCGCACTTCCGCATTGCACAATTTAATGGTTAAATCATATTAATTTCGAAATCCACTGTCTTCATTCACAAAAGGGTACGGCGTTTGAAGCAGAGATGGTTCCGCGTCACTGCATTGTTTGTTCCCGGGCGCAGTAGTTGCGATTTCTCCCATTCGGTGGCACTGGCAGGTGCATCCTGGTTTGCATCGTCTAATTCATGTTGTCAGGTGGCATTGCCAGTTGGTGGTTTGTGAGCTGGGCTGTGTTGCTCGGCATGTTTCCTGTTCCCCGCATGGCTGGAGGGGGGTTGAGTTATGCTAGTTACGCCCCCATTTGTAACAGATGAAATTTGCAACCTTCTACAAGCCTGCCTCACCCACAACTATTTCCAGTTCGAGGACAGTTTCTTCCACCAGACAGGAGGCCTAGCGATGGGCAACCCTCTTTCTGCACCCCTATCCAACATTGTACTGCATCTGGCTGAGAAGTCAATACTCACCCAACCAGAGTTTGCTCATATAAGATACAAAAGATATGCCGATGACACCATAGTCATTTACAAACCGGAAGAGGACCTAACCCATCTCCTAACTACTCTCAACAACATGCACCCTAACATAAACTTCACCGTTGAAAGGGAACAAAATGGCCACCTCAACTTTCTAGACCTCAGCATCCGACGACACCATGACAAATTCATCACATCCGTATACAGGAAACCAGGTTCGGGCACCCAGTACATCCACGCAAAATCGAACCACCCACCAAAACAGAAAGCTGGAGTATGGATGAACTTTTACAGAAGAGCCTTCACACACAGCTGCACAGAAGATGACCTCCATGATGAAATAGCATGTGTAACTGAAATAGGCCTAAATAACGGTTACACCGAGCGCCAACTATCCATGTGGTGTGCAAAAACAGAAGCACATCTCAGACACTCAAGAAACAGAGATAACCCGAACCAAAATCCAAAACCCAAATGGATCGCTTTTCCATACCACCCCACTACATCTGGCAAATTTGCCAAGGCCCTCAAACTTTTCAACATCCGAGTGGCACACAAACCCATATCCCAAATCGGAAGAGCACTACTTCAAGAGATACTACCTACCCAAACTTGCATCCCCTGGTGTCTACAAGACCACATGCCAATGCCACAACACCTACATTGGCAGAACCATCCGCACTGTCCAAGAACGGATTAACGAACACGTAAAAGATGCCAAAAATGATACACCAAAATCAGGCCTCTGTCAACACCTCCACTCCACTAACCACACCATCTCCTCCATATCCATACTTCACCCAACCAGCTCTGTCATAGAAAACACTGTCAAAGAAACCCATGCTATCATCCAACAGAAACCATCACTGAACCTGGACAATGAACAGGCACACCCGACTTGGCACCCTGTCCTCAGAAAGATCCCTGGCCTGAAAAAGAAAAGATGCTATGCACATACTCGACCCCCCTCCAGCAACGTGGGGAACAGGAACGGCACCATGCCGAGCAGCACAGCCCAACCCCCCCAACCACCAACTGGCAACACCACCTGACAACAGGAAGTAGACGACGCAAACCAGGATGCGCGTGCCAGCGCTGCCGAATGAGAGAAATCGCAACTACCACCGCCCGGGAACAAACAATGCAGTGACGTGGTACCATCTCTGCGTCAAACACTGTACCCTTTTGTGAATAAAGACAGTAGATCTTCGAAATTAATATGATTTAACAATTAAATTGTGCAATGCGGAAGTGCAAAATTTTCTAAATTTCACGTAAGTAATTTTAAACCACGTTTACCGCAACCATCATGAATATTAATCCTGTACAATCAAAATAGTCCCTGATTCCCTTTTCTTTACATGAAATTGATATGCCACAGGTTCTATGCATTTCCTCATTTACTGACACACATATCAGCCCATATATATATATATATATATATATATATATATATATATATATAAACCGATAAGAGAGACAAGTATATAAATAATTTCGGATAATGTATACATACCCTTAAAATCAATTGGGAACAATTCCATGCACATATTATTACTGGCACTGGTCAGGATGATCGGAACCTTTAGTAGAAAGATGTGAACATTCTCGTAACAACGTTTGAATTTTACCCCATCGGATAGTGGCATGGAATATCTGACAAAAGCATTTTTTAGTAATGAATGATTCTAAACTATGAGGGGCATGTCAAAAAAAAGGGCCGATTGGTTATTACAGAGAATAAAATCAAGCGAGAAAATTTTTTATTTTGATGCTATACAAGTGCATACCCTGGCTATTTTTCTACATAGTCACCATGACGCTCCAAGCATTTTTGGTACCGTGGAACAAGTTTACGTAGACCCTCTGCGTAGAAATCTGCCACCTGGGATCTCAGCCAGTCGAGAACTGATGTCTTGAGAACTTCACTATCATCAAAATGTTGCATAGCAAACCACTTTTTGAGATGAAGGAACAGAAAGTAATCACTTGGGGCAAGATCAGGACTGTATGGTGGGTAATTATAACGTTCCCATCGGATTTTTTTAATTGTCGCAACAGTACGGTCAGATGTGTGTGGGCGGGCATTGTCATGAATAAGCAGAATTCCAGACAGTAACATTCCTCTTCGCCAATTTTGGATGGCACGTCGCAGATTAGACAGCGTTTGGCAATACACATCTGCTGTGATGGTTTGTCCCGGTTCCAGGAATTCTACGAGGATTGTACCTTTTTGGTCCCCAAAACACGGTTGCCATGATTTTGCGGTGTGATGGTGTTTGCTTGAATTTCTTCGGTTTCGGTGAACCGGAGTGACACCATTGCATGGATTGCTGCTTCGACTCACCAGTGACGTATGATATCTAGGGTTCGTCTCCAGTCACTATGTGAGAACACAAGTCATCCCCATCCTTCTCCCTGCGGGCCAAAAAATCATGTGCTGATTTCATTCTTTCATCATTGTGAGTGTTTGTCAACATTTTTGGCACCCACCTTGCTCACAGTTTGCAGTAACCCAGATTGTCTATTACAGTTCGGTGCAATGTTTTATCAGACTCTTCAGGAAACTCTTTGCCTAGATCAGTAATGGTGAAATGGCGATTGGATCGCACTTTCCCATCAACACATTGCACAAGGTCATCCATCTGAACACTAGGCCTGCCACTTCACTCGTCATCATGAACATTTGAACGTCCTTCCCAAAAAGCACGGCACCATTGTCTTACCTTTCCTTCACTCATTACTGTTGGTTCGTAAATGGCACACAATTCCCGATGAATGTCAGCTGCCCTCATTCCATTTGCATTGAGAAATCTAATCACCGACCTCACCTCACATTTGGCGGGATTTTCTATTACAGCAGCCATTTCAACTTCCTGCTACTCGCATGTACACACCTCCACACTGAGAAATATATCTCTGTTGCAGGCACACAATACTAAAGCATGCTTCCGTGCACGCACAGCTTTGTCAGTGTTGCCAGTCCCAAGTAAAAAATTATTGGTCCTTTTTTTTACATGTGCCTCGTATTACGAAAATAAAAATAGAATGGACCGGTCTTTAACGAAAAGAAACAAAAATGTATAATTATACCTTACTATTCCATGTCCACACAAGGCTCAAAGCAGTACAGTCAAATCCTGTACATGATAGCTTCCGATCACCTGGCCTGCCAGTTTTACCTCTAGGAGAAAAACGCTCCTTTCCTGGAGTATGTATATTACCACTGCCAGCTTGTTCTGAACCCTCGGCCGTTATGCAAAGCAGGGGGCGTGTCTTCTCAGTCAAGTAACATAATTTCCTGCTAGGGAATGCAGGGTTGCCAGTTTTACATAAGGCGTCGAGATTTGTGACAACGCAAAACCTTCTCATAATAAAATAGAAGAGGAGGATGTGGTGGAGCTTTAAAAGGTTTTTTAAGGAGCATTACTATACTTTTAAAAGGAGCATTATTATAAGCCAAAACCACACCCTGAGCATAAAATGAACTTAATTCAAACTTCCACATGTTTGTGCCATTGTTATCATTTCATCAATCTTTTAGAAACTGAAAAAGATTTGGTTATGCTGAAGTTGCATTCCTGTGATGTCACAAAAAATTAAGCAAGAGACAGTAGCGAAGCGTAGTCTTACGAAGGAGGCAAGCAATGTTTCAGTACAACAAAACATGTAGTACAATGGCACGCCAAGAGGGGGATTAAAGGTTTATAGCCTTATTGGCCCGGTCGCTGGATATGTCAAAATATCATAATAAAGTGACAGTTCTAAAAATAAACCATATGATCCTCAAACGTCACATTTACTTTCGAAATTCCAGATAACGTTATTCGTATGGTAGTAAACGTCTTACATATGCGAACTTTCCGCATACGACTAAAGGGGTACGTAATTTCTTATTTATTTATTAGTACTTTTATTTGTTCATTATTTTTTAATGTGGGCAAACGGTGACCAAACGGATTTAGGTAAAATAACTCATTTATTTAATTTACACTGCGTGATTGTAATTTAGGATTTGTGGGCACCCTAAAAATCGCATTCGGAGTCAAACATTAAAATAAAAAGTTAAACACAAACTTTAAAAATTTCGTTCAAACCAAAGAAACACATGCATAGACGATGTACTCACCACAATAAATTCCAAACTCCTTTGCATATATAGGAAATTTCCCGCTATTGAACAATTCAACAAATGTTAGGGCTTCAAGGTTCTCAAAACGTGAAGACGCTCCCATGCTCTTTCCACAACTGGAAAGCAAAGATCACTTTGGAAATCTCTGAAACGACCGAAAGTGATACCAACCTATTTCCTTAATGTTATCCCTCATGGGAAGGAAAGATATATCAGTATGGAGATAGAAATTAAGTGGTGGAATCAGAATCATTACAGCAGAAAGAGTATATACATAATATTTAAGTAATAAAGTGTCATACAGAGGCGGGGTCGGGGGAGGGTTGGCCCCCCTTTGACCCAGTATTCCTAAGAAAAGGAAAGTCAAAGGCAGGAAAAGATGACAAAATGAGGAGACTACTACAAAAAATCCTGGGAGCACCACTTGTGTCATAATAATAAAACTTAAAACATGTTCTTGTGTTCATAATGTGTACAATGTATACGATTTAATTGTGCTGTGTAAATATCAGTAGAGAGTTCTTTTTAGATAGCTTTATTTTCACCCCAAGTTTTATTCCAAAGCAGTCAATTTATTGAATGTGGTTGTAAAATTTGTGAAACAGCTCACTTGAATTACTGTGTAAATAATTTGGCAGTTGCAAACACTGGTGCGGTCAACACTTTTGACGTAATTTGAGCTGGACCGAGCTGGACACAGGCTGCAGACCAAGGTTCGTCGAATCTTCCCTCCCTCCCTGGGGAAACTCTGGGGTGGAGACATCTCACTTCCTGGAAACACAAACCCCCGCCCTTTACCATCTCGCCCGAACTCCCAATATCCATTTTTTACGCGTTTTACAATTCGCGAAATCTAAAATAAATTGTAATATAAAATGATATATATATATGGAATTTAGAACAATGATAATAACTTATTTTAGTTATTTTTATATTCGCGATCTTATTTACGTGTTCATGAAGACAAATATTCTTTACTCCTAGTTTTTGGTGGCAATACTATATCCTTCTGCTTTCGGTTGAGCTCGGCTATTTTCGGGAATAACGCAAGCTCAGCAAGCAGAGCTTTTGGTATAAGCGTTGTGGACGGGTTCCACTCGAATTTCACGCTTCGCCATGTGACTCCTTCGGGTGCATTATTTTCCCGCAGAGCAGCCGCAAGCATTGAGGCTGGTGCTTGCTACAGAGCTGCTGAGGGAGTTTGCGGCCATAATTTTTCGCTAAATCGAGTGCGATGGAAACGAAATAAGGCTAAAACATTAAGTACATTAAATGATATTCGAATAATGCAAGCAGTGCTTGCATTGCTTGTACTATATCTTCGCCTCTGGCAAGAGATAATATGTATTAAACTATTAGATGTTTCAGGACAATTAAAAACTTTACTACTCACAATGTTTGCAGAACTACATGCATATATACCTCATTTAATACTTAAGATCAGTATGCTACTACAAGGGAGATTTAGAGCCCAAAGTTACTTACAGATGCAGGTACTGTTGTTGGAAAATGGCCAGTTTTTTATTAAATTGTTACATATAGCCTATATTAAATTAATACATTAATATAATTTATAGGTCAATTCATAATGCATAAATTAATTAATACTGTATTGTTGTTATTACATGAATAGGTAAAAAGGTAAAAGAATAGAAATATAACATTACATATTCATTATCTAGCTTAATGTGTAGTTAAGACCACCAAAATTTGTAATAAACACCAGTCCAGTTAAGAAATTATAGTAAAAATAATAGAATTGAATATTTATGGGATCCAATTTATGAAAAGTAAAGTTTCTGATCAATATTTTATGCATAAGTAGTAGTGTGCATAAAAATCTGCTTTGATACTGTCCTTGAAAACCGTATGATCTCAACATAATCTTTGCCTTCCAATAAGTTTGATGCCAGTAAATAATCCTCAAATTATACAACAAATGCTGAACAAGTGTATTTTCATTATATAATTTTCGAACTTGGTAAGTCTTTTGGAATGGGGAAAGGGAAGGGGGGACCAGGGGTCTGAGATACATCCTTGGTGGAGGAGGAGATCCGAAAATGTTGAACAAAGAGAAGATCCAAAATGCTAGGGATGTGACGAAGCTGAAAATTTACCGATGCCGATGTACTCACTGATAATTTTTGGAACCAATACCGATGCCGATATTTAACTGATTCCGATACATAAGATTATTAAACAGAAATGGGATGTTATTTTCAGCATGACAAAAATAAATTTGCTATGTACATTTCTATTGCATATCATATGTATATACATATATATTCTCAAGAGATGCGAATGTACATTTGCATCTACAAAAGGTTATGTGAACCTAGAGATTTAACATTAGTACACAAGCAGTTCTTTGAAATGCAAAATGAATTCCTGTTCTGCCAGATTCAACTTCAGAAATACGAGATTTGGAAGCACTTCAGGAAGTAACCTACTTCTTCTCTTATCTCAAATCTGTTCAGCAACACTGAACACTCAATCACTGAATACTGATGCAGCAGGTATGCTCAAGTATTTTCTCAGCACTTGCTTCAGGTTTGAATACTCATTTTTGAATTTCCAATACAATAGCAATGTACTGTTTTATTTCCGATTTATAGTTAGGTTGATCCTCTGAATGAGAGTTTGCAACAATTTTATTACAAAAACTCTACATTAATGACGAATCATAACCAAATTTTCAATAAATCTTACAAAACTAGAATATAAAACTTATTAGAAGGTAAAACTCTAGTATAATCTGTACCGGTTTAAATATCGGATTTTTGCCGATTCCGATACTGATGCCGATATGTCAATTTCGGCCGATTTTCATACATCTGTAATCGGCTTCGGCACATCCCTACAAAATGCTGTAGAGTTTTTTGGATTACATTATTTTACGTCAATTTTCTGCCAAGTCTAATCGTGACGATTTGGATGAGTGGTGTTATTATGAAATTGATGAAGGAACACTCATGCCCAGCCGGGATTCGAACACGGGACCCCTGACATCATAGCAAGCTTTGCTAACCACTCTGCAACAGTGGTTGGCAAAATGGTGTTGAAGTAGGTTCTAGAGCTAATCATACAATTCTACAGTTGCAGTATAATCTTCCATCATTATCCACAGGAAGACAGGAAGTGTGGAGAGAAGACAATATTTTTGTTGTTTGTTTGTAATGAATTTTTACATATTTTGGTGCATTACCATCGGCAATTCTGATAGTGGCCATTAACATGTATTAGTAATATATATATTTGTCTCACAATTCTGAGATCTTTACCATATACATAAATTGTCTTTTAAAATATATAATCCTGTTTCAAATTTCCTTACTTAAATATAAAAAATAATTAAATTTAAAATAATTACTTATGCTTGCCAGTGTCTCATAAAACTGATTTGTTACATAAACTGTATTTGATCCTTTATTTTTGTAAAAAAAATCTCTTCATCCCTAAAGTATGTTTGTACATAATTTTAAGTATGTATTGTTTGAAGTTCTTCCATATCTTATAATGCTTCTTTATTATTTCAGATAACAGTTGAGAAAAGTCCACCAAGAGATAGAAATGTAAGCCTATATCCATTATCGTTTGTGATTCATGAGGAGTGTACAAGTAATCTACACATCATTTGGACACCAAAAGTAGCTGGGAATTGGCGAGATGTGATCCAGTTGAAATGCAAGGAAAAAAAATTGAAATTGCAGTTTGTGTTGGTGTGCCAATCTGTACTAAGTTCAGGAAAACCAATATTAAAGAAGGTCAGTGTTTAATTTGATTTTTTAAAACTGGAACAAGAATTAAAGTTCATGAATTTCACATTTTCCCACATTTCAAATTCAGTCCTCAGTGTGTTCCAATTAGCAACATGTTAAAAATTTTTGTGGATCTTGCAATTTCTCTCATTCCCCTGAAAAAAATGAGAGAATCTTACGCTGCAAGGTCCACTGCATTTTATACTCTTTCTTAGCATGGTGTCTTTACTAATAATTCTACAACATTTGGGAATGTCTTCTTCAAACATTTGTAATTATGTTTATACTTATAGGTGTACATGTTTTACGAAATTCAGAAATTTCATTTCTCTATTTCTGACTTAAACTTTTTGTGTAAGCAACTGGCTCCAATCATGTATCCAAGCATAAGCAATAAGACATAGGGAGCAGTAGTGTATTCTGAGAATTTGACCTGGTTTAATGCAACAATTCTTATTTGTTGTACATAATTACACACTCCATCTTGATTAATTAGATAGAATAGAATTAAAACACCAATGCAGGCATGCAAGTAAACCAAAAACAGAAGTCCGACAACTTCAAATTTTCCAACAATCTCTATATTTTTCATAAAGTTTCCTTTTCTTTACCTAAAATTGGACCTGGATTACCCTTTACCAAAGAAAATTTCCCTTCATGTAGCAACCAACACTGCTTCTTCCAAGCATGGCGGAAAGCAGGAAGGAGCAGTGGAACTGACACCACAGATTGCGTCTTTTTAAAATAGCCACTTGCTTAAGCTACATTTCTGCAAAAAGGAATCCACAAAGTTTGGTCAATTTCAATAAATTTTAGTTATGTCTAGTGGAAATGCATCCCTTCCAAAATAAATTTATCTTAATAATTCCCTATCTAACCCTTTGGTTTCGTCTAATATTTTAACACAAATTTGCACTTACTTAACAATCAAATCTTTGTTGTGTGTTCTCAACAGGGTTAACTGAAATACTGAACGTGCTTATATGCCAACTTTTTGAATACTTAAATTTCTCAAAATTGGGTAGGTGTTAGTCAGTTTTGAGTCTACAGTGGAGCCTTGAATTTTTGTTGTTCAGGAGACCAAGGTGAAATAACTTAAAAAGTGGGAATATGTTAAATCGAGAAAAATTTTATAGCATTTTGCTTTATTGGGGCCATGGAGATTGAATGTATAATGCACGAAAATGTAAAACAAGGGAACATAAAATCGGGGTTCCAGCTTGCAATAGTATGGATTGAGTTTCCAATCTTAAGGAACAAAAGGCATTTTCTTTACAGAGTAAATTTCACAGGTCCCATTTAGTAAGCAACAGTACTCATGGATTCCAAACAATAAAACTTCTCATTTATGTAGAATAGTCATACTTTCACTGATTTTATATAGTGAGGCAGTACTTTTATTTTGGCTGAAAATGCTGGTGCTCTTGATCCCAGAAGATCCATTTTATTCTTACAATAGGGTGTCCTTAATGTGGAAAGTTAGGACAACAAAAATTGGTGAGGGAGAGTCATTGGAAAAACCTGAAGATCAGGTAAAATTAATGTAAAATCAGTGGTGTCTTTAATAATTCAGGGAAATTTAAATCAAACCTAAGAAGGCCAACTTAATTTTGCTTCAGTGAGTTGCTCCCTCATGATGTACTGAGAAGGCTAGGAAACGGCATGCTTCATTGTGTGTACATATTCCATGAGTAGAGAGAAGCACATATTTTTGGTAAATAAAAAAGCAAAACTTTGGCCAAAAACTGAGTCCATTTCTGCTTCAAAAGCGGTAAATAAAATAAAATTTTTGTGTTATAGCGGTGAAAAATCAGATCAAAAACGGTATATAAAATGACATTTTAGTTTCAAAATTGTGAATATAATCCTAAATTTGATTTAAAAACTGCACTTATTTCACAAAATAAACATATCCCTTCTAATAGCACATTTATATAGTTACCAGAGTATTAAGTTTATTACTGTATAAAGGTGTCCATTTTTGCTTCTCAAATATTTACAGCAGAATTAATCAATTTTCTGTGAATTGCATAACTCACAGGATAATTCAAACTTCAGAAAGTGTCTTGTCAGTAAATAAACTCTAAATTTTGTGTTTAGAGTCTATTTCGCATTTTGCAGTTCATTTAGCATATTTCATGACAAAACAGAGTATTAAAATTGCACCTCACACCTTTCAGAAACATGAAAAATTAACATTACGATGTGTTTTTTCACATTTCATGTTTTCGTCAAAAACGAAATATGCATGCCTCTCTCTCTATCCATGAGTTAATTCTCAGAATTTTGTTGTCATGATGACTCTGTTGGTTTGGAAAAAAATTTATGCACCTTTGCTTGAGGATGGAAATCAATTCAGTGAAATGTGGAATGTCATAAAAAATTGTCTTTATATCTCATGGAAATGATCCAGTTGAAGGAGATTTTTCACTAAGTCTCTTCTTGTGAAAAACCTTTGGGAGAAAACAAACAGTTTTGAATGGCAATGCAAATAGGGAGGAGTAGATAACAGGAGACTTCTTATTTCTGTAGTGCCTCCAGACAAGGATATAAAAATTACCTAAAGAAAGAAAAATGTTCTTAAAGGGAAAAAAGAAATAAGAAAATTGATCATGAAGTTGAAGATATAGAATAAAAACTACAAGAGGTAAGGAGAGAACTAGAGTTGCAATAGGCAACATAGTAGAGGAAGAAATCACATTTGAAGAAGAAATGTGGCATGTAATTTTTATGATAGTGGCTTTTTAACAGTATATATCATCAAGTATTCTGTACTTATGTTTAATGTGACTGGACTGATTAATCTTGTGTAACCTTGGTTATGTAATTTCCCTGCTATGACTGTGTTATAATGTGTGTTCTGCAGTGAAAGCAACATGATATATTATTCCTATCATGTCTTTCATATGTGAACCCATGTACAGAAAAGACCAATATTTTATAACAATAAATGTTGTATATTAGTCCAACTATTACAATGTGTGTACTATAATTATTCTAAAAAACACTATAGGTTCAGTTCAGTGTTTTCTTTAATAAATAAAAAATGTTATATGCATATATACTAATGTCCAAAGTTAAAGCAACAAACGGAAAATCTTTCCCGTGTGTCCATTTGACCACATAATACGATCAGGTGATAGTAATATTTATGATGTCATAGACAACTGCTTTAAGATTAAAAAAAAAAAAAATCTTAATGTGCCAGGATTTATCAACAAAAAAATCACGATAGCAACAGGTTAAACTTGGCAAATTTATATAAAAATCACACGAGGAAAGGATTTCTGTTTGTTGCTTTAATTTTGGACACTAGTGTATATACAGGGTTTCTATAAATTAGTTATACAAAAGTAACAGTTAATTGTGAAGAAACTGTATGTGTAGCAGAAATGGTTTATACATCAATGAATACAGCATATCTTCAAGTTTCTTGTCGCACGTTGTTCATTTCAGACCCCGCCACTGGAGGCGTGAGTGTTTGTTTATCTTAACAAGTACCGACTTGGATTGGTCGTGGTGGAATGATTCCGTGGCCACCTCATTCCTTTGATTGGACCTCATGGGTTCATCTGGGGTTACATTAAAGAATGTGTGTTTGTTCCCTCTCTTCCCAGCAATGTCGAGGAGGTGGCCATGGAATCGTTCCACCACGACCAATCCAAGTCGGTACTTGTGTAAGATAAACAAAGACTCATGCCTCCAGTGGCGGTGTCTGAAACTAAGGGTAAAAACACAGTGAAGCACATCGCCAGAAACTCACAGGGACAAGTTTCTGGTAATTCAAAACCTTGGAGTTAAATGGGGAAAAACATAGTGGAGCCCCGCTCATTGCGAGAGGTTCCCAAGAACAAACATGGTTTGATCTTGGGTCCCTTGTTTCAAGTGGAAGGCTCCGTGATTGGTCCACTCAAGGTCACTTCTCCCTTTTTTGGAAGACACCCTCCTTTTTCCCCACTTTTTTTTACAGAGTTGTCGTTTGCAAGCTTGTGCGATGGTGGTCAATGTGCCTGTCCGACAGCCGGTTCATTCATTATATCTTGACATTTTTATGGCTTGACAGGACTCCGTGCGATGAGCAAAGGTCCCTGTGCCTCACCGTGTTTTTACCCTAACAACGTGCGACAAGAAACTTAAAGATATGCTGTATTCATTGATGTATAAACCATTTCTGTTACACATACACTTTCTTCACAATTAATGGTTACTTTTGTATAACTAATTTATAGAAACCCTGTATATATAGTAATGTGAAAAAGGTGCCTCCCCAATGGCGCAGTAGTAGCTTCGTGGCCTTGTAATCAAGGTGTCCCAGGTTCGATACCTGGTGGAGGCACATAGTGGTTTGGATCCCACTTTAAACTGTAGATCCAGTCCCAATTAGTCTTAATGTGCATAAAGTGGACTTAAAACACCAACTCAATCAGTCAATCAATAATGCGAAAAAGGCATAAGTTGGTTGATTAAAAAAGATGGTGGGGCTGATTAAAAGAAAATAATGCTAAATGAATTAAATATTGCATTTGAGTGCTCCAGTCAATAAAAACCATATTGACTTAAGGAGTTTGTTTTTCTTTTTTTTAATCAATTCAACTCCATGCTCATGGCACATTTATTGTGCTATAACACTCAAACAAAGCTACCTGTGTGAGGTCAGGGATTTTTGATGAATTTGGTCATTGAAATTTATGGAAGTCAGGAAAATTGATTTTTATAATTCTGGGGACACCATGTTCTATAATACCTCCTTGTGGATACAAAATTCTCCATGAGGTGATTGTCAGGTAGGACAACACGATGTTCAAATCATGCTGGTCATGGGGTGTAAGGGGCGGCCTTCTTCTAAGGCGCCCAAAAGTCAACCTCACTTCCACGTAGTGCACCCTGGACTAAAGACTAACGAGGCTCTGGCGACTGGCACTATGGCCAGTATAATTTTGTGTGTGTTGTCCTGTTTTTTGTCCTTGTGTGTGCTGAGTGCCCGTTTACAGCCTCAGCTTTTAACAAAAGTCAGAACATTTTAAGATTTTTAGTTAAGCAACGTTAGAGTTGTTACTTGTAATGATAAGGGGCTGGTCCCCATATAATGTGACGGGAGCAAAATAGCCTAAGTGCTGACGCTCCCAAAATTTTAAATTCAAATTCAAATTCATGCTGGTCATGCTTCTTCCTTGTATTTTCAAAGGTGCAAAATGGTCCATAAAAATAAGTCAAAATTAAAGTCCAGTTTTTTTGCTTTCACGACTGCAATTTGTAATGACTTCTCAGTCAAAACTAATTCAAAGAGCATGATAAACGAAGGCACTAAATTTGGTCCTAAGCTTTCGATTCCTTTCCAGATTCACCACCTGTGACTGTAATTTGTTATAGTTTTTTTTAGTCTACTACATGCACATATAAGCTAATTAGGACTGGGTCTGAACCACTATGTGCTTCTGTAGGGGATTTAGCCTGGAACCCTTTGATTGCACTAAGCCAGCCTACTTTCCAGCCTACTGTCAGATTAAAAATTATGAATGCTCGAGTTTGAACTCTAATTAAAAATTAACCAGTAAACGAGTTACATCAAAATACAGTGCAGGTTGAAAGGTTTTAAACACAATTCTATATTTTCAGATTTTTTTAATCGACCAACAAAGGCTCTTATCAAGTTCGTGAAACAACTTATTCTTAGTATTGGGTAGTCCCACAAATACGATCTTGGTTTTATTTTGAAGGTCTATGCAGCTGTTAGAATCCATTTTCATTGTCATTTCACATTGTGAAATCGATTTTATACAAATTTTTATTCAACAGAAAAAGGATGTGTGTTGAACATAGCAACATGTCACGTTTGGTCACTACCGCTATGTCCATTAAACCATGGAAATGGTGGGCTGTCACTGCAAGTAGTGTCACCATGGCCATTCAATATTTTCTGCAACTGAAAATGAACATCTATATTTACCATTCATGCATAAGCCTAATAGTGTTTTGTGCGCATGTCTATCGTACAGATAGACAATGAATTTCAGATTTTCTGCTCAGACCACTAATCAGCAACTTTTGCAAACTTTATATGAAATAATATTGTCACAATTGAAAGAACATGTTTGGCATATTATTTTGGTTGTAATGGGAAATTGTCACAGCACTACTTTGATTTTGCAAAATATGTAATTATTATCAATTTTTGTGCAATGTACTTGTATACTAATTAATTATTGCATCAAACTTTTCATTATTTTCTGACTTCGCTAATGTATGCATGAATTCATTTCTTGCAATGTTGTTTTCTTCATCGAAATCTGACAAACCAAAGTTGGTTATTATTATATTAAATACTCTTCTCTTTGTGACAGGAAAATAAAGCCCAAGAATAAGGGACGATACATATTGCTGGCATGATACATATTGTGGGGATGATATATCACTGATACCATGATGTGGAAAGATATCGTACCATATCATTCATGATGAAATTTTCTTGACGATATATCTCCAAACTTAAATGCAATACTGCATTTTGCAAATAACCAAATTTTAATAAGTCTCTGAAATTGTACAAATTGTACCAACAAGGTCAACATTTGAGAGGTAGTGTTTACACAAACTTAATTTAATATGGAATAACCCACATGTATTTTATAAACTACGGAGATAAACCCATATTTTGATGTTGATATCCCATGTAATTTTCTTATGGCCTCTCTCTGCAGAGAGATTTTTCAAAATTGAACTTTTTTTTCCATCAGCATTTGCTTCCCCATGGTCTCCATAGCCTTTGTACCAAGTTTCACTGCAATCTGATTCTTTGAATGGGCTCCAGAAGGCTCTGATGGGGCAACTTTAATTATGGCCACCGGATATTCATAATTATGATTTCCCTACTGTTATATATTTGAATTGATTGGATTTTTTTTATTTTTTACAGGAGACTGGTACAAAAATTAGATCAATTGGAACTCCAACAAAATGCTCACCTAATGTTTATCGTGTAAAGAGAGAATTGGGAATTACTTTTCCAAAAGCTCGACAGTGTGTTACACCATCCCCCTTACGTAGGTGTAAGAGACTGTCTGCTCGAAAAGAAAACTTTCCAACTGTGAAACATGGAACTTCTGTTTCAAAACAGAAATTGGATTCTAGATCCAACCCTTCCTTTGGAGAAAGGATAAATGTTAAAAGTGCAACCATTGGAAAGGAAATACCTAGTGTTGATGAGAAAGTGAAAGATCCACCTTCTCTTGGGGTTGAGTACAAGTATTCAAGTGACTTTGAGTTTTCATTTTGTGATGCCTTGGCTACACCAATAAGACAACAGACTTCTTTCCTGGGGCATGATTCAACTCCTATCAATGACCCATCTTCAGAAAAAATGAAGAATGCACCAGTTCAAGTGTTTGGAGCAGAAGAATGTGAAAAATATGGTAAGTAACTTGTGTAGTTCATACATTGTGGTTAATAGAAATATTGTAGATGGCTGGGGATGCGGGTGCAGAACGTTTGCTTCCTAGTGTACTTCTCGTCTGGTTTCCTCCGTCTCCTGGAATGCTCCGACTTGCAGAGGAGAATTCCACAGGAAACGGAGGTTGCAAAGTACAGCGGAACTGGCTACTATTTAAGCGAAGGGTGCCTTGTCACCAGGGCCTTATTTCAGTTGTGATCAGTTGGTGGATCATTGATAGTAGCAGCCAGTGCCGCCGCCAGGAAGCAGAGGTAAGTGCTGGCACATCCCTCAGCCACCTACCCTTCTCCTCCTACTCTTTTTTTGTTAGCTCAGTAAACAGTAATACACCATCTGACCTTATCTCATTTCTCCCGAAATAAGTGCTCTATCAATATAGTAAAGTAGCCGATTAAAGTGGTCGAGGCTTGGCTTCCCGGTTTTTAAACCTTTATTTTTCTCTCTTTTGGCATCAAACACCCCCCCCCCCCCAATTGGCATGTCTATTTCCATTTGCCAAGCAATGAGTGTTCAATGGATAGGCTCAATGAACTCGAAGATGAACTTGATTGCACCCTCGATGAACTTCATTCATTAGCTGTTTCGTCTACCCCCATTCCCCACACCAATCGGCGAGTTATTACCAGATCTTTAAGTAGGCAAATACAGGCCACTCGAATCGATGCATTAGCTGATCCGCACTGCCCAAACCACCCCGAAGAGTCCTTAGGGCATCAAGTAAATTCGTGCGACCTTGCGGTAAACATGTTGAATACCGCATCCTTTAAAACGCCTGCATTCTCGGGAGGAAAATGAGACAGTGTCCATCAGTTCTTGTTGAAGGTCGACAACCTGGCGGAATTTCATGGGTGGAACGAAGAGCGAAAGAAATCGGCTCTGGATTTAGCGTTGAAGGGAATCGGCCTGGAATGGTTTTCTGGCATAAAGCTTTCCCCGAACTTTGCTACGTTGTCCTACAACGATCTCAAGGACAAATTAAAAGACATGGTCCCGGAGAAAGGTGACCTCAGGTTAGCCAAGGACAGGATCCGTGCTAGGATCCAAAGGAAGGATGAAACTGCAATGAATTACATAACGAGCAAATCCGCTCTGGTCAGGAAACTTGTTCCTGGCATTCGAGAGGATAAGCTCATGTATTCCATCATAAGTGGCCTCCAGGCCACCTGGAAGCTGCCGAAAAGGAATTCGCAAATTTGGAAGACTTTATTAGCTGGCTCAGATGCATGGAGAAGCGTTGAGTCATCGCTAAAGAATGCAATCGGCAAGAAAAATTTAATACAATCTTTGGTTCTGATTCCAACACGTCGTCTTCCGATTCCTTCTCGTCTGACGAGGAGAAAATCCTTGCGAAGCCAACACGAAGGAAACATGTTTACAAGCATGAACATGCGAGAGCAGCAGCTCCCACAGTGGAAACAGCTGCCCATCCAGTCGAGTCAGCCAGAGCAACGACTGTTCAGGGTGCCTCTTTTCTACGCACGGCCATTCCAAATAGCACCGCTCAGGATAATCAAGACGTTAGCCTTCTTGCAAACAAACTTCACGATATGCAAATTTCACACCAAGAATTGATCAATTCTGTGACAAATAGCAACAAGCTCATAAAACAAATTGCAAAATCAACCCCCCAGAAACAACTATTGGCCATCTAGAGGTGGCAAGAATAGAACGTACGTCTCTAGTAATAATGGTAACTTCTCTAACCAAGTTCCACGCCAGAACTTTTACAGGCGAAATCAATATTTCACTACAGGTAACAGGGGTGCAGGTAGAGGCTTTAGAGGCAGGGGAGGACGTAACTTTCAACGGCCTAATTACCAGCGATGGGATAGAAACACGCAGACGTCCCAAACACACCAGTCCCATAATAAATGCACTAGCTGTGGTCACGTTAATCAACTTTCTGAACAAGCTGTAGACGATTTAAGATATACAATAATTTTGTGTGATTGCACTTGCCTATATATGCAGTTCTTCATTATGTAGTGTATTTACAAAACTTTTAGCCACTGTTCCACCAACAAATCATTTAGGAATCATGTTGCATTCAACTGTAAGTGTGGATGAAGTATTTCAAGTGATATGAGATGGAACCACTCATTGCATGTGTGGTTGCACTATACTTTAGATTAATATGTGCAGTCCAAGGGGGTGTAACTTATTGAATAGAAATGTGTTCATTGAATTCTCGTGGAAGAAATTACAAGGAGATGACCAGCAAAAATGAACACTTTATAAAGCTTAGCAAGTAATTGTTGCTTCACTATGATATTATTAAAGCAGTGATGGCCAAACTGTCGATTGCAAGCTACTGGAAGCTAGTAGTGATCTTTTCAGTGTTTCATAAATTGCACCCCTACCTATGGACAGCCTGGTCAATTTTTCAAGGAGCAATAGTAACAATAATTATACAGTACGAGGGTGGTTCAGCATGCTCCGCCCATGACATAGAAGGAACCCTCGTAGGAAAACCAAATCACTGTCACTTTTCAACATAGTCCCCTGCAACATAACACACTTTTCCAATCGGCCTTCCAGTGCTTCAATCCCAGTAGAAAAAGAATATTTTGGTTGGTCCTGCAACCAATCATTCACAACATCCATAACCTCGGAATCGCTGGCAAAATGTTTTCCACGAAGGTGTTTCTTCATGTTCGGGAACAGGTGGCAGTCACTGGGGGCCATATCTGGAGAATAAAGGGCATGAGGGACAATTTCGAACCCTGCTGCATGAATTGCAGCCACCGCAACTTGGGAGGTTTGGGCGGGACCATTGTCACAATGGAAGAACAAACCACAGGCGAACAGTCCGCGGCGTTTCTCCTTGATGGCAGTACGTAATTCTTCAATTAGGGTTGCAGAATAAACACCTGTGATTGTCTTTCCCTGTTGGAGATAATCTATCACAAGGATTCCTTCTGCATCCCAGAACACAGATGCCATCACTTTGCCCTTTGATGGTTGAACCTTGAATTTCTTTGGGGGTGGAGAATGGGGGCGTTTCCATTGCATGCTTTGGCGTTTACTTTCGGGATCGAAGTGGTGAACCCACGTTTCATCCATTGTAACAAATCTCTTCAGAAACTTTGGCTTGTCAGCCTTTATTGTCCGCAACAGGTTCCGACTTTCACACGACATGTCCTCTTTTGGTTGACCGTCAGCATTCTCGGGACCCAATGTGCAGAGATTTTTTTCATTAACAAATGATGATGAATAATTGAATGCACACTGCCAGTTGAGATGCCACTTGTGTCTGCTATATGGCGGACAGTCACTCGCCGGTCTGCCAAAATCATGTCATGCACTTTTGTAATCATTTCTGCTGTGGTCACCGTTGCAGATGAGCCACCACCATGCTCATCTTCACAGGTCTGCCGACCACATTTAAATTCACGGCACCATCTCTTCACCAGATCATATGAAAGGCTAGAGTCTCCAAGAGTTCCCACCATATCTGCATGGATGTCTTTCGGAGTTAGATTTTTCTTGAGTAAATATTTTATCACTGCTCGGACCTCAGATTTTTCCATTGTTTCACATGTGGCTACACTTCTTACTGATCATCAACGTGTAACGAAAAGAGAAATTGTTGTAAATTCTTGAAACTTTGTGAATATTAGTCTAAAGAATGAACAATGTTACATATAAAATTACAGGTCTCTACTATCACTGGAAATGGGTCAGAGGCGGAACATGCTGAACCACCCTCGTATATTAGAATCATTCTGAGTCACATGCAACTAATCCATGACATTAACAAGGACTCGTATACAAGTAAAAATAAAAATGTTATTGTACTGATCAGTAAAGTTGAAAGAAAATGGACATTTATGCACCAGTCATGTCTGTTGTTCGTGTGAGCTTATATTATCTCAGTAACTAGCATAACTGTAAAGATAAAATTTGCTGAAGTGATAGACTTACCAAAAGTAGTTTAAGGCTATATGAATTAACTTGTCTGATTACAATCAACTTGTCTGGTGGTGAGAGACATCAACCAATGTGATTTGTCAGTTAGTAAAAATTTTGCAAATCTTAGTTTAGAGTGACATATTTTTTTTGAAAAAAGACATTTTTATGAACTAAGAAATTTACCATAAAAAATTCAATCTTTTCCTTGGTAGCTTGCCATGTAAGGTCCATGGTGCAGGCTGGCTCCTGTGGTGGAGTGGTTAGCACATCACACTTTGATGCCAGGGGTCCCGGGTTCGAAGCCTGGTCTGGGCATGTATTGTTGTGAGTGTCCCATTCATCAATTTCATCATATCATCACTCATCCCCATCATCGCAAATTGGCCAAAAATGGGACAAAAAGTGAAGTAAAATAAAGTCAATCAATCCATGGCACGGGAGTTTTGCAACTTCTGATGTAAAGAAATAGATGTTTTCTGACATTTTTATGAATTTTACTTACTATATAGGCTATCTTCATCAAATTCTTCCCCCTTCAGGCTTCAATGACAATAAGTAATGCAGAAGGGTAGGCAGTCCCCATTTCGATGATCCATGAAAAGGCCAGAAGTTAGGAAATGTAGGAACTCACATGACTAGTTGTCAGTGTAGTGTTGTACTTCAGAACATCACTTGTTCTTGAGTCAGGTCACAGAACCAGCAAGAGCTGCATGTAATATATTAAAAAATGGTTGTCTTAAAACATTCAACAAAACACTAAAATAATTATTACCTTATTACAAAGTCTACTGTATTGCATGATTTAGTTGGGGCAGCTCTTTCTTTCTCTACACAGACTTTCTTCTTAAAACAGTAGGGACATAAATTTGTCCTGGTGTTTTTCTGGGTACATATTCAGGCATGTTATTTTTTTGTTACAAGCACCGCTTATGATATGTGGTGTGATTGGAAAGTTTTAAGACTTGGCGTGTAATTTCAAAATGGCAGTACTTACAGGCTATTGTGATGGATCCTTCAAAGTAGTCCCTTTCTGACTGAACACACCAACTTCAACTGTGTTTCTTCTTTTGGAAGCAGTCCTGGAAATTTTCTTTCGTAAGGGTGTTAAGAACCCTCTCCTTATTTGCCTGGATATCTTCAGTTGAGTCAAATTGGTTCCCTTTCAGCGAAAACTTCAATTTAGGAAAGAGGTAGAAGTTGGCAGGTGCTATATCGGGGAAATATTGGGGTTGTGGAAGCACAGGAATTTGGAATTTGGCCAAAAATTCTGTGATCAAGAATGCACAATGAGCCGGTGTGTTGTTGTTCTGGAGGACCAGAGTGCTGGCCTTTTTTTCTGCACATTTTTGCGCAAATGCTGATGGACACTTTTATAGTATTCCTATTGACTGTCTGCCCCTAGGTCAAATTTGTGATGCACGATACCAATAGAATAATAAAAAAAAGCACCAACATTGTCTCCACATTTGACCGACTTTGTTGATTTTTTTTGGTAGTGGCAAACTTGGATCCTTACACTGTGGTGATTGTGCCTTTGTTTCTGGGTCATACCCATAAACCCATGATTCATCGCCTATAATTACCCTATTTAACAAATCTGGGTCAGTTTCGGCACAATTAATCAGTTCTTGGGACACTTCAAGTCTGTGTTTTTTTTTGCTGGTCTGACAACAATTTTGGAATAAATTTCGCAGACACTCAACGCATGTTCAAATCTTTAGTTAAAATTGACTGAACCACGTAGAAACGTAAGTTCAGTTCATCAGCCATCTCCCTAATTGTAAGTCTATGGTCAGAGTGCACTAAGTCGCGAACTTTCACAATGGTTTCGTTGGTTTTTGAAGTGGGAGGCCGACTGGACCGGGGGTCATCTTCGACTGATTCGTGGTCCTCTTTGAATCTGTTGAACCAGATAAAGACATTGTATCTAAAGATATCCATTTAAAGGTTATGCGGAGATAGGTAATTAACTCTGATAAGCTTACTTTTCATTTTTTCGTGATCGATTTTGCCACTCATCTGGTGGCTTCATTAGGCATGTACTGTCTTGCTGCTGGTGGTGTGGTTCCTTCTTCCACTTGTGCTCATGGCGGCGCTAGTTGATGCAGAATGACAGAAAGTGAAAGAGCTGCATCAACTAGCGCTGCCACGAGCACAAGCAGCACTTTCACTTTTTGTCATTCTGCGTCAACTAGTGCTGCCACAAGCACAAGCGGAAGAAGGAACCACACCACCAGCAGCAAGACAGTACATGCCTGACGAAGCCACCAGATGAGTGGCGAAATTGATCGCGAAAAAACTTACGCATAAAAATTAATAGTAAGCTTAACAGAGTTAATTATCAGATAAAGACAGTTGACCGGCTCAGACATTTATCCCCGAAAGCTGTTTTTAAGAGTTCAGAGGTCTTTGAAGCTGATTTCCCGGTTTTGAAATTAAATTTGACACAAACGCCTTGTTCCATTTTTCATCCATTTTGCGACATCAATATTCCGCCAAGAACAGACAACATGTCTTCACTCACCAGGATTCCACACTCTACTGAACAAAAATATTGCGGTGATCTTTTCAGGATGTTTCAAGGTCAAAACAGGCTTCCCCTTCCACACTAGCGGGCAAACCTAGCACCTCTTATTGAGCAGTGGCACATCCTGTCTTAAGACTTTCCAATCACACCAGGTACATACATATTAAAATAATTCAAATATGTGAGGAAAACTGCTGAATTTTTTTTTTTTTAAATAAATTGAACTTTTGTTTTAGTTTCCTTACTTACAATGCCTCAGAAATAGGCAAAACTCTTTCTATGCTAGTAAAATTTAAAAAATTGCATAATTTGAATATTTATTTTAGTGTGAAGAATAGTCGTAATTCAAAGCTTCAGTGAAAAGCAAGTGATTTTATATTTATTTTATTTTTCATGCCTGCTTTTTTATAATGATTGTAATGATTAGTTTCAATGATTATGAGATGAAATTGTCAATGGATACACATAAAGGAACAACTACGTCAAGGCTGAAAGTCAGAGAGAGAATGCAAGTTTGTGTGTTGACCACTTGACACACTTGGCCACTGAAGTAGCTAAAGAAGGAATCAAATACTTAGATAATAACAGAGAAGTAGGTAGGGATAGGACTATTTTGTTCCCCTATGATCCTATTTCCACTACTCCACCCTCTGATTTGTCACATGAAAAATATCCTATATTTAAAGTTAGTTCCGAAATAGTCCCAGTTTCACACACTGAAAAGGTAGTAAACCAACTTATTACTATACATTTTAGCATGGAAATGTGTAGCAGTAAAGTAAGGTGTCAATAGTGTAGATGGTAAGGTGCAAGCGACGCACGAACCTTGCCTAATGCCCACGTAAGCTCAACGTCAAACGTCCAGCGCGACTGGGAGGTCATACACCTACCTCCTATATAAGCACAGGAGCAATTACGTGGAGCTCTCTTTTGTCTCTGTTGTCATCGAAGTGTAAGCCTAAGCTATTGGGCTGGTAATCCTAGTATACGCTGTGTTCAAGGAAGCATCGCCGGATTAGGCAAGGTGAGTGAGTGAGTGTGCCTTCCGTTTACAATCCCTACCCCCAATCACATCAATAAACCAAAGTTGGAGATAGTATCGGTCATTGTAATTTTCAGTCTGCCTTACCCCGGTACGATCTCTACTTTCCCGGAGGATACATGGTTAGTAGAGCTACGGGATGCGACGATCCGGTGTCATCTTGTCCTATAGCGGACGCCCTTCCCTCGGAGAAAGCAGAGACTAAAATAGTGAAAAATGTATTGAACTCTGGTTATTTCGTAACTTTTCTCCACTGAAAATGATATTCAGAATATTTATTAACAATTCGAATGTTGACTGATGAATAACTTAATTGTTCTGTTCTATCCCAGCAAAATATTTATTTTCATAAGCTTTCTCTTCAGAACAATAATCTACAGATTAAACATTACAATGGGGTAATAAAAATAAAAATATAATCTATCATCTAATGCTGCAGAACACATTAGTGTAAGTGGTTTGCAATCAAACTGGTTCCTTTACATACATTTCTATAAAATATAATTTGCTATGGCTTTCTCTCTGCAATAGAAAGACTATGATGGTTCCCGTAACTGGATGTTCACGTAACCTTTAATTTTGTTACAATCTGTTGAAAAGCATTTCACCCTAAATTTATTCACTCATTTCAAATACAATCAAATGTCAGAAATCCTTGATCTCATCTTAAATGGTTCATATTGCCTCAAGAACAAAATTTAAAAATTGCTCAGACTGAAATTCGAACCAAGAAAATTCATGTGACGCACAATAGCCTTTTGGTGTGAGGTTACGAACCGCCTCAAGGCTCTTATTGAACCTCGCTGCTTACACTTTACTGCTGGGCACAATCGAACAATGATTTCTCCAAATAGCATAATAATTCACGTATATCGCTGCACCAGAAGGTGTCTTCAATTTTACACTTCAGATCTAACTACTTGGACACTATCCTACAATCTACTCTACCATCACCAACCATATACTCAGACATAATCAGCCTTGTTTTCACGTTGCAGGTATTTTTACAAAAGCAACACTGAAATATCTTTAAACTTAACTCATTTTTTTTCTTCATTTTAACGCAGGTTTTGCAACAAGATTAGATAAGTGTAACTTTACAACAAAGATATCCAAACAGCCGACGATCTTAAATTAAATGTAATAAACCGATGTATGCTTACGTGTATTTTATGATATGGTATCACAAGGTCAAAGCTAAAACAACGCCATTAATACTTAATGTACCCATCTCAGAAAACTAGATGCTCCTTTAATCTATACTTTAATTATCAAGCAAGACTTTCATTTAATCAAGTGGTGAAAGAGTGAAAAAGAGGGCAACAATTTTGGTTTCGCCTTATCATCCCAATACTTTTAAATTTTAACAGTAACATCTATCAACCATGTTGTGGGTCGCCACAACTAGTATTTTAATCTTGTCAATGATTTATTTTTACTAAGGCAATTAATTCTTTTTAAGGTTCATTTACGTAAACTACCACACGATGTTTTTTTTTTTTATCCACACTGCATGCACAAATGAGAACTCTGGTTTTCATCAACAACATTCCAAGAGCAAATATATTAAGCTTGCTATGTAAAGAAACTTCATTAATGAATTTACACTTGAGTACATCGTCTATCTTCGTGTTCAAAGTTTAAGAACGTACGCTTTTGATCGTGGTAAGATTCCATTAGATTTATTATGGTCAAATGCCACATGGTCAAAAACAATCTTTATCATTGATGCACAGCTCATACCTGTTGTTCGAGTCCAATCTCACCATGTTGCCACGTCTATTTTTGAAGAATGTAAACTTCGTATATCCAGTATTTTCCACTCGCCATCCCCCTCGTTCAGCAAAATGGGCAACCTTCAACGATGCTTGCAGAAACAGTGAAAAGCCCTCCCTCTATAACTTCTGGGTTTCTGCGATGTAGGGAAAATTCTGTGACGTAACATCGGCAACCTCGTAGAAGTGGAAGACTAAAAATGGTTACTGCATTCTCTTCTTTTGACGATCAAATCTCGCACAGTGGAACATAAATCAATTCCACAATGAAGTTCTCTGCATCTTGGTCATCATGCGTTACACGCGGAAAACAAAAATGGTAACTACGCCATCCTTCTGTATGCTCTTCCTGGAAAAGGAAGGCAATTGAAAGTTCAGTCTCGAACCCGCAAGACTCTTCGGCGATCACTCCTTGCCTCTTATTCTTGCACACCACAAGTCAAAGTGTAAGTGCATGCTTGAAACTTCCTGGTTCTCACACGATGCATTGAGATAGTTGGTGCTGCCATCTGGTGTTTGCATAAACAGCTTTTCCTCCGACAATTGAAGGTGTAGATCCCAACTTGTACAGGGGGTGGAATGTCCTGAATTGTGGCGATGTAAGTGACGAAATAAAATTATATGTTTTGGCGATAAAATCGCCACACAGTTTGTGGTGTGATTGTGAAATGGAAGTATGAAGGCACAACCATAACAAAACCATAGTCAGGTAGGTCACGTGTATTGACAGAATGGGATCACTGTGCATTGAAGAAAGTGGTTCAAGTAGATTGCCAGTCATCCTGTGAAAACATTCCCCAGGAGTTCTGCATCTCTACTGATTGTCCAGCGAGCACAATGACTGTACATCAAGAATTGAAACAAATTAAACAAATGAGGTTCCCTGGTCAAGCAGCCACCAACAAACCAAACATTAATGCTGTAAATGCTAAATGTCACCTGCAGTGGAACAATGCCACTGGACTTTGGATGACTGGAAATGTGTGGTTGGGAGTGATGAATCATGCTTTATCATATGGCAATCTGATGTGTAATGGTAGGATCAGTACATGATCCTTTTTTCTATTAGTTTTCATGCATGTTAAATATGATGGTTTTTTAATACCAATGTAACCCCCTTTCTTTATGCAGTTTTAAAGTTAATGTACTAGTGGCTTGGCCTACGTGACTGGAAGCAGGGTTGCAGAAGGCAGTTAATTTTAAAATCCTTTTTCCTCCAAGTCATTAAGGGTGGAAATTTCCAGTTTACTTGTTATTCTTTGGAGACCCTATATAAAGGGTCCAGCGGAATAGTGAGGATCGGCATTCTAACATTTCTTGGACAAGAGGGGAGACCTTGGAAGTTCTCTCAATGTCTGTATAGAGTGACTGTGGCTAGCTTCATGGCTAACGGCCAATCATGTATAAGGAATCCTCATTATTATTTTTTAATCGTTTGGCGACAAGCCAACGTTCAGTTCCTGGAGTGTATTTTCGTTTAGTGGTTGTGGCTAGCTTCATGGCTAGTGGCTGATAATGTTTTGAGAGTCCACGTATTTATTCTGAATTGTTTGGTGACAAAGCCAATGTTCAGTTACTGGAAGATATTATTATTGTTTTTAAAGAAACTTGTTTTCAAGCCACTGAAAGAAACCACTCCTATATTTCCTCAGATAGAGTATTAAATTAATTGGATCATGTCATTTTTTTAATGTGGGGATTATTTATTATGTAATTCTTTGTATATATTTAATCCATGAAATAAATAAGTTTTTATATATTTTTAAACCGAATATCTGGGTATCATTGAGATAAAAGAACTTAGTTTTTCCCTAATATCCATGGTAAAGAATATGGTAGTTATTCTATGTCTTTAATTCGATTGAACCGTTTTGTTAATGTAATGCAACTTATTTGCATGGAAAGTAATGAAAATGCATAACAGGTTGAACCAATGCAGGTTACTCTCTCCAAAGCAAATAAAGCAGAACAGATGGGAGGGTTTTGATCTGATGAATGCCTGGAGAACAATACCTGCCAGAATGTGTAGTGCCAATAGTGAAATTTAAGGGGTGTTTTTCATGGAATGGAATCTCTCATAAAACTGAATATAAATCTAAACATGGACCAGTTTTGGCCTGTTTGTGATAAAAGAACAATTCTGTGATTACTATTGCCTGCCTGTATCAGCATGACAATGCTCCCTGTCATAAAGCAGGGCCTGAGAGAAAATGGTTTAACATTACTGAAATGAATTGTCCATCCCAGAGCCCTGATTTGAATCCCATTGAACACCTTCGGGATGAATTAGAATGCCAGCTTTGCACAAGACCCAACAACTCACATCACAACCTGCTGTGGCTACAGGTCCTCAGGAAGAATGGGCTGCCATTTGTCCAGAGACATTCCAACATCTGATTGCAAATCTCCCCTCCAGAGTTAGGGCCGTCATCACAGCAAAGGGTGGACCCACTCCATGTTTTATAATTTACTGGAATTTGATGCATAAGGTATATCTGATGAGTTCCTAGTAGGTATCTGGATACTTTTGATCAGATAGCGTATATATCGTTGCTGCAAGCAATAAGCAATTGTAAGGAACAAGTATATAAATGACCTTGAAACCTTAAGCCATAGCTTAGTTTTGAATTGTAATCAAGGGATCCTGTGTTCAATACCTGGTGTAGGAACATGATGGTTTGGATCTCACTTTAAACTGTGGGTCCAGACTCTATTAGCCTTACTGTAAATAAAATGGGCGTGAAACACTCACTCACTCATTTACTTACTGAAAGTACCAGGGTGAGTCAAAAGTTCGTTCGTTTCTGTACATGGACATTGAGACTGCAGACACAAGCTGCGACATCAGACTTATTCAGTAAAGCATAGGCCATTCTGTTGTATGGCCCTCTGCCAATGTTCCGTGAGAGCCACGATCCCACAATGATACCATTCGGCTGGTTTCCAGGCCAAAAACTCACACACCCCTGTTTTCACAGCATCCAATGTGCCAAATTGTCATCCTTGCAGGAAATGTGTGAGAGAGCAAAGCAAATGGTAATCGGATGAAACAAGATCAGGGCTGTATGGGGGATGAGGAAACTTTTCAATTCCTTCCAAGTCCTGCAGTTTCTGGTGACATAGGGAGTTATCGACCTGCAACAAGACTCTCTTCCAATGCATCAATGTTGGGTACTTCTGGAGCATAGTATCATGGACCCACTGCAGATGTACAGGATGAACGTTCCCATCGACAGCACGACCATCTGGTATAAGTTCCAAAAATACTGGACCATCAATATTCCACCCATATGCACAACATGGCCTTCTTTTCAAACCATCCCCTTTGAACAAGTGGTATTGTTTTTTGTCGTGACTGCAACCACTGCTTACCACTGGCAGAATATTGCAGAATGATCCACTTTTCATCACCTCTGACAATTTGATGCCAAAACCTGTCGTCCCATGGATTTTGAAGTGATTGTTGACAGATTGAGACTGGTTGTTCAGCCTGTTGTGGTGTCAACTCATGGGGAACAAATCAAGGCTGTCGAGAGACAAAACCCATTTGGTGAAGAGAGCAAACCATGGTGCTTTGGGACGATCCAACCTGTCGTGCCAGTTGCCATATACTGATGCTTGCATCGCCTGTTACGTGCTGTAGCAGGGCATCTGCATCCATGGCACCTGGTCCCGCACATCAGGGCTTGTCTTTCACACTCATGTCCTTAGATGAGAACCACTTGAACCATTTCTGTGCTCTCACTTTCCACCACATAAATTTCCCTCACAGCACTCGCAGCTTTCACCCCTTTTTTCCAATAATGTCATAACAAGATATGCATGGCCAATTGGTCTACCTCCATGATGGCTCGCCATACTTGCACTGTGCCTTGTAGAAATGCATTGTGACTTGCCAGGCTTTTTCTCTGGCTTCACTGTTTCCCACATGAAATCACGGAAGAACGTTTGACTCAAGCTGGGAGATCACACAACAGTACATGTAGGAGGGATGATGAGACTGACTGGGGAAAAAAATAAAAACTCATTGGATGACAAACTACTTTTGAGTCCCTTTTATCTTGATAGGGTGATCAGGAACTTATAGACAGTTTAAAATTAGATATGAACCATTCTGCACATGGCTCCACTATGAATTGAATCTGCACTCTTAGACAGGGAGTCGTAACGTACCCAATTTGCGTTACACGGTACGTTCCATTTTGTAGGAGGAAGAGTATGGTTCAGCTGCTGGTACCCATGTAACGTAACGAAATGCAATATGTTATAGACTGACGTTACAGAGAACGTAACAAAATGTATTATGGTAGATATTAACGTTATAAAGGAACGGAATGAAATGAGCACATTGGAACATAACGTAATATGCAATATGGTATATACTACCGTTACAAGGAACGTAGTAACGAAATGCAATATGGTATATACTAGCGTTACAAAAACGTAACGAAATGCAACATGGTAGTAAATAACGGTACATAGGAACGTAAGGAATGCAATCCTCCGTAACGGAATGAAGTGAAAGGCAAAATGTTAATTAACGTTACATAGGAATGTAGCAACATGTAAACCACTGTAGCGGAACGGAACAAAATGCAGTTGGGTACATACCATCTGCATAAGGAACGTAAATAAATTCAGTATGATAGATGTTAACGTTACAAGGAAAGAACAATTCACAAATGTTAGCTAGTAACGTTATAGGCACGTGACGAATATGATCTATTTAACATCAAGGAAGAAAAAGGAATAGCCAAAATCTCTTACCTTTCATTGGAACATTGCGAAAAATAACTCAGTATATCGTATGGGATTAATTTGAAATAGCCGTTAAAAGTATGGTTGTTTGTAAAAAAATAAATTTCAACCAGGGTTGTTAAAGGGTCAGGAATTTTAAATCAATTCAATTCCGGTTCAGCAGGGAATATTAGCAAGCATAAATGGATCTGGACTGTAAAGAGCCTTTTTATGTATTTCAATTCGTTCCAGGGACCTTTTCTCCTGATCAATTGAAATACGGCACAGGGACCTTCTTTCCGGATCAATTTAAAGACGTATAAGTTCCATATTGAAATGAAAGAATACGCAACTTGGACCGAATTTAAACCGTGCGATAAAAAAGGTTCCGGTCTCGTTGCGGAACCCAATAGAACCCATTAGAATTTATGGGTTCGTGGACGTTTAAAACCCTGATTTGAAAATTACATTTTTGGCTCAAAATTGAATAAAGCTTCCAACTAGTGTAGAAATGAGTAGCAATAGGCGTGCGCACGGGGTTCAAGGGGGGGGGGGGCAAATGCCCCCCCCTAATAATGGACATCTGTCGATATTTTATACGCAGGGAAATATGCCATATGCATATGCATATAACCCGATAATAGTGTTGCCCCCTCAAGAAACACCACTTGAATTCGAAATTATCGCATTCCTGCATCCCCATTATAATAATTAATGTAAATTACTATGACAAATCAAATTATACGTGTGAAATATATACTTTTAGCTGACATTCGTTTTCTAAAGGGGAGAGGTGCCCATCCTCGCCCCCCTTCAAGATTTCCATGCCCCTATATTATTATACTTTAATCCAGAAATTTAGGGTAGAGGAATCATATCGCCGGTTATTAAACGATATTATGCTCTTGAAGAAAATGAAGTATTTTGAAGCCGATGAAAGTTCACAAAGGAACAACGGCGGAAGAAGGTGCAGTGGCACAACCACAGGGGGCAGGGGAGATTAGCCCTCAAACATGTACAGAAATCAATTCTAGGAGGTAAGGAAGGCAAACATTGGACTATAGAAAGAAAGGTTGCAGAATCTAAGAGTAGCAAGACAAAAGGATACTCAGGATGGATTTAGTTTTCACGTCTTTCGTGCACTATTTCTTCCAGATGGCCAAGAGGACCTGCAAGGGGGCACAGAGGGGCAATTGCCCCATCTCGATTTCTATCTTTATACCAATTTAAATAAAGTTATATAAACTTGGACAGTTGCTGCTGATTACGGTGTAGGTTTTGCCCGTGTAAGGTAATAAATAGATTTATTATTAATTTTTGAAGCTGCACCGTTCATTTATAAACACACTGTATATGAGTCATTGTGAATTCGAGTCAATTTAAACATTTTGCGTTGTTGCGAGATTATCTATTAGGATAAAATTTGGACATAAATAATCTAAGTAGAAAAAATGCAACTTGTATATCAAAATTCCCATGTCCATCTGATCTCCGAAAGTAGTGTTTAGCACGTCACATTTCAAGTATATGATTGATTGATTTGGTGTTTTGAGTCCACTTTATGCACAGTAAGGCTAATCGGGACTGGACCTACACTTTGAAGTGGAATCCGAACCACTTGTGCCTCCACCGGGTATCGAACCCGGGACCTCTTGATTACTAGGCGATGACGCAACCACTGCGAAAACGGGGAGGCCATTTCAAGTATAGTCCATGATTGTATCTAGTATATGAACGAGATGTGTCCCTCCTCTCAAACAATACGTGGCTTGTCCCCAACGAACGAAGTGTGTCACTTATAAATTAAGTTTCCGAAAGCAGGCATTAAATGCATGAACAGAACAAAAAATACTCCTGAGAAATTACAAAAAATATAAGCCAGTTCGTGGCCGGGAGTTATTGACCTTCTCCCCCCCCCCAACCTACCCGCTTTAGGTTCCGAGTTCGAGTCCTGGTCTGTAAATATCTTTTTTAGGTATTTCTTCATCAATTTCATCTATTTATCATCCATCTTCATAGTTTCGATTAATTATAAAAGTCAACATAAAAGCAAAGCAAAATAAGAACAAATAAAAATAATTGCAAAATGACTACAATGTCAGAACTACATTTGAAAAATAAAATGCGAGCAGATGATTCATTTTCAAACAGGTATTTGGGTAGAATTGTGTAGACAGACAGCATGCTCCCGAAAGTTGCCAATCCACGTGTAGCATGACCTTCGATACTGGGGTTGCGCTTTTTCAGGAAAGTTTTCTCGACCCTCCTCAGGCGTCTTATCAAGAATGCCTCGGTGTTCGCAGCATTGCCAACTTATTTTCCGTCGGAAAAAATCTTTTTCCTCCTATTTAATCTGCGGTTGGCTCTACAATACATCATATTAAACAAGATACAACAACTGAATTACCGCGAAGTAGGTTAGAAACCCTGCGTGCTCAAGAGCAGCTTCAATAAGGCACCTGAATTGTCTCGAGCTGAACCAGGAAATGGGCGATATTTATTCCCCAAGGCCATTCCGTAAAACTAATGCCACAAGAAGTTTTCTGTGTGGATTTGAGAGCATGAAATTGTAGGTTGATGATAGTACTACAAGACGTCAAGTGGATTTTTTTTTTCTGTTTCGTTATTTTATATAGCTTTCCTACCTATATAGTTTGAATAACTAATCAATCATTTGATGAGTAGACAAACACGAAGAAGCCGATCCCGTGGCAAATTAGTTAGCGTAATACACTGTGAAGTCTAATGTCGGATTAGAAAATATGGATGGGTCATGTGTCTTTATACCACTTCCATCACCTATCACATCCTTTATCATCGCGATTAACCGAAAGTGGTAGACGCGAAATAAAAATAGATCCTTTGCATGAATGTCCGAAAGAGAGGCAAAGGCACGACCCACCTGGAAAAATTATATATATCACGCAATTGCATTTTAGCTATAATAATATATGTTAATTATTGCATGAACATGATAACTTCAAATTAAAGCAATGGTTTTTGAGGAGACAACACTGTTATGGGGGAATATGCACCTTGTTTGCCCCCCCCCCCCCCCCGGAAAGAAAACTACCTTGCTTGCCCCTCCCTGGATAAAAATCCTGCAGACGTCCATGAACCTTTGGTATCGACTTCGGAGTATAAAGCTGCAACGTGCCACCACTCGTAACTCCAGGGTATGTCGAATTGGCAACACACCGCTCTTTGCTCCGGCTGGTCAGTTGGGAGCACCAGTTCGCACCCAGGGATCGGGATTAAGACGATCCACCCTTCCTCCAGGAAGGAAACCACCGAATTGCGACACGTGACAGTAAATAAAATTCCAAATACTTTATAATTAAAATGTCCAAAATCTTTAATCACGAATCGCGCCCGTACGTACTGATTCGCACAAGTTAAAAGTTATAATTTATTGGGTCATGCACGCTCGCAGGCAGTGATAAGCAATTTATTTAACACGAGAGTCCGTGCACCGCCTTCACAGTTAATAGCAAGACCTCAACTGCTACCTCAAGCGCGAGGCACAGCATAACAGATTGTTCTAACTTACAATACAAACTCATAACATAAAATAACACAAGAAAAACTGATAATTTATATAACACATCAATGTTAATTAGCAATAGTAAGCTAAAGTTAAGGTTGGCAACAATTAAAAATGCCAACGTGGAAGTTTTTACATCGCCAAGAACACGAAGCGCAGTTCCCCCACTCCTAACATAAACAGCCAATAGGAATACGATATTTTATTGAAAACGAGGGAGAAATACTTTGCTATAATATTACAATATTAAACTATATAGAAATAACTAAACTGATTTTATCAAATAAATCATATTTGCCCTTATACATAAAAAAATGATTAAATAAAGATTTAGTTTATAACAAAGACAAATTACTTCAATCTTGTACATTGTTGAACAAAATTCGATATTAAGAAGAAATGTATTTAACTTGTGCTTGAAAAACAATGAAAACGTTGCATATATTATTTGGGATAATCATTAGCCTATAAATTCTGAATAAATGTTGCAAAAATACGCGAATAATATTATAAAATATAAAAAAAACGTAATATATACATGAATTATAAAAACAATTAACTATAAATAATTTAATCTAAGTTCTTAACTTGAAAATATACGAATAAGATAAATGCCAATATACAACTGAAATCTGCCTAACATGGCGGTCGTTAGAAAGCGTTGTTTCTTCAATGTATAGCGCGGCAAAAGACCGCGACAGCCTCTTATTTGCCAGGAAATATCAACACGAGAACAGGGATAGGAATTCCTCTTATTTTAGATTTTCTCAAACTAATTTCAAGTATGTGGTGAAAATGCCTTCTATTTAGTATGAAAATCGTGGTTTTTAGTTTGAATGGTTTTTCCTAGAGACGATATGAGGCATTGCGGATACCAAGGGCGAACTCAACAAACTTACATTGTGAGGGAAATGGGTCTCAAGTTGTCAGGCACAGTTCTAGCTCCACAAAAACTTGGTAACAGTATATCGGAATGTTTCATGGGTGATTTTCAAAGTTTTTTATGGAGTTCGCACTGTGTCTGGCAACTTGAAACGCATTTCCCTCACAATGAACTTTTTTTAGTTCACCCTTCGTATCCGCAACATCTCATATTTTAAATTACTTTGAAGCACTTTGGACCATTCTTATTTCTATAAGCAACTGCATTGATTATACATATGATAGAATGATCTTAAACATGAAACTCATTGTTTCTTCCAATGATTAACTGTTTTCTTTGCCTTTCATTACGCATGGTCACTCAGCCGCTATCTTTGTTGTGAGCCTAGATTAAGTGTGATTGGAGCTTATCCTCTATGCTTTCTTCATACAGCATGGCTGTGGGCTACATGTTTGATATCTTAACACAACTTCTTTCAAACATCACATATGAAATGTATTTCACCTATCGTCCTACGGGAATCAGAGGAACGTAACTACAATAATGCTGTTTTCAGTTTTGTTAGAAAAAATCCTCTGAAGAGTATTTGCAGTAAATCGACATTTTTCCACTTCTAATTCTTATCTGTAAGGCGGAGGCACGTTTAAGAGTCATATTCCTAAGAATGTATTATTTCCTCTCCTATAAATTTGATAAATTGGAGTTAAGTCCCTCTGGTTCTCACACACGCTATCAGCTCCTATTTTCCAAAATTTGGCACGTTAGGTATTACGCCAGATGTGCCATTTGGGTATGATACATTCTTATTATATGCCTGTGGAGATTCGAACAGTGTTCTCGGCTTGCGAGCCAGGTTATATCGGTGTCAGCGTCCAACGTTTGGAGAGCTTACATTGCTCTAAGCAGGATGCTCTCTACCTTATGATGGGAGCAATGTATGCGCTCAAAATATTGAACGCTAACGCCGATTTCAGCTGGCTCGCAAGCCGAGAACACTTCGCCAGGAAAGCTACACTTTTTTACCCATGAAGATTATTGTCCGTGGCCTGCAAGCAAGGTTCTTGTATGTGTGACTTTTCTGTTTCTCAGACTACGTGTGACTGCCTACAAATTATGTGAAACAATAACAAACAACTTCCCGACCAATTTCCAAGGCTCGTTTCACCCTAGCTACAAACTACCACTTCGATCACTGCATGCACGAGTGAGTAGTGGTATTCGCGTGTCTTCCCTTTAATGCAAAACCACAATTTGCTCCACAGCATGCTAAGATTTTCGAAAGCAATACTTGTGTGTTAATTTAAATTTTGCCCTGTTCATTCATCTATACAGTATTTACTACTTTCAAATTTGTGTGCCTGTCTTGAGTTTGCATTCTCGTGGCTGCTGTCATATTGCGTAGATGAACGAAAACACACACTCAATATACCAAAATTGCTTGTATGTAGACATCAGACGATAAGAGATGAAACAATTCCAGCCTACAATTTCCCTCAATCAACTACAATTGCCATTTGAGTATGAGAAACCACTTACATTCTAGCCGGGTTCGATTCCTGGTGGAGGCACAGTGGTTCATTTCCCACTTTAAACTGTAGGTCCACTCCCAATTAGCCTATCTGTGCATACAAGTGAACTTTAAACAAGACAAGCTTTCATTCTAACCTCAGTCACTTGTGGGAGCTGCTTAGAAGTAGTAGCATTGCTTGCATGGTGGACTTCGGTTCTTACTTTTGCTTTTAACAGATAGATACATTGTGAATAATAGTGAAATCAAAGTAATCGATTAAAGTTATAATGGAATTGTGTTATCTCCATTACAGAACAACTACCTAATCTCATTCAATTCCAGTGTTCTATCTGGTAGATAGATATATCAACCTTTGCAATGATGTAAACTTTCAGTGCAATGGCGACAAAGGTCCAATAACTATAATGTCAAACTTTAAAGGTTTCCTGACAAAATGAAAAATGGACAGATAATTTACATTCTCAATGGACATGTTGAAAAAAAGACTAATATTCATTTTTTAATTTCTTTTTTTAGCGTAGGTAAAAGGCAGTCACTTGATAAAAGTGGGAATATAATCAAAATGTCCATCAGCTATTCATTGATTTTTAAAAAAAGCATATGATTCGGTCAAAAGAGATTTGATTTGATTTGTTGTTTTAAGTCCACTTTATGCACATTAATGCTAATCGGGATTGGACCTACAGTTTAAAGTGGTATCCGAACCACTTGTGCCTCCACCGGGTATCAAACCCGGGACCCCTCTCTCGACAATTTGTCTGAGTCTGCACTCCCTGTGCTGCACTCCGCTGTCTATGCAATGTAGTTTTAAAAGTTGTAAACTGAGGTATCCTAGTCACCAATTCCATCGCTGCCAGTGGTTAGTCAAGGTGTGACTCATCATCAGCCAGGCTTGGACGAAACGCAACTCATTAAACCGTCGCAGACGAACTGTAGCATTTTTCTAGAAATTTCGCTTTCGGACGAAACGCTACTGAACCGTACAGCAGTCCCAATGCCTGCTCCAAGTTGCACAGCTGCTTTCGGAGCCCTTGGCTTGGAAAGGGGGTGGGTGGGGATGAGGAAAGGGTCTTGATTTTTTATACTGAAGCTCGTTCATTTCGTTCTCCTATTTCTCTTGGTTGAATTTTCTGAGATACGGAATCTACCTCATTTTGCTTTTCATTACGTTTTATTGCGTCACCCACGGTATGCTTACATGTACTTAACATTTTCAATTTCCCTGTACCCTTTGGTTAGGTACGGTAAAAATAAATAGCTGCCGTTCGTCTAATGTTGCATTTTTGTTTTTGTTACCCATTTTTCTCGTACTTCAGTCAGGGAGCAATGCAGCTACTGGTAACAAATGTAGTCAGGAAGTAGCATCAATTGTTCCTTCACTGCACTGTAGTTGACCAGTAAAAAAAAACTATGTAAAGCCTCGTTTCTATTACCACAAATTTGCCGCGCAACATGATGCGCGGCATGCGACGCTGCATGTGCCAAGCATTTGTTGAAATGGAGACTGTCTGCAACATGCCGCGGCGCAAGTGCCAGGGACAAAATTACCCCAAACGATTAAGACGCACAACATGCACCGCGGACAATGGAAACAGCCTGCAGAAAGTTCCTGGGGCATGCGCACTAGAGTAGAAACAGACGACGCGACTACCATCTGTGGTCCAACAAGATTTAATAACAATGCAAAATCACTTACAGTCATTCTCACAAAGTTTTCGTATCCACTTTGAAGACGTAAGTCTCTCATCAATGAGTTATACGCTCCTTCCGAATTTCTTTTCGCTAGAAAACTTCTAATCCACCATCTAAGTTTTCGCCTCTTTTTTTTTTACAAGTTCATGGTACGCGCCTGCCATAACCACAAAACCCGCCATAGTTGTATTGTTCATCTTTAAAAGGTAAAAAGGTAAAGTGTTCCCCTGTGCATAGCACCACGCCGTGAAGGCGTATAGGGGGTGTGGGGGTAACGCCCCACACTTTCTTGATCCGGTCGTGAGTGGGGTTGATGTGATCAGCATCATGCCCCTCACCGCCTTTACCCCCCAGGGTTTCCCCCAGGTACCCATGTTATTCGACGCTGGGTGGGCACCGGGGCCGCTTCCACCGTTAGAAAAGTTCCCGGATTTTAACCGGCCGGGGATCGAACCCGGGACCTTTAGCATGGTAGTCAGACGCCTTACCGACTGAGCCACCGCGGCCACATTTTATACAAGTTAAATCACTACCAAATTAATACAATACAAGAGAATTGATTGATTGATTGATTTAGTTTATTTTACTTCGCGTTTTGTGCCTCTTGACTAATTTGCGAAGATGGGGATGAGTGATGAAAGGATGAAATTGATGAATGGACATTCACAAACAACCAAGCCCGACCGGGATTCGAACCCAATACCCTTGGCATCGCAGCGCGATGTGCTAACCACTTTTTTTTTTTTTTTTAAAAAAAAAAGGAAATACCCCCTACACGGAGGTATCCCCCACCATTCACTCTTTTTCTCACTTTTCAATTCTTACAATTTTCTTTGTTTCTTATCAACTGGATGAACACAAATACCCATGCCTTACCCGGGACTCGAACCCAGAACCCCTGGCGTTGTAGCGCGCTCTGCTAACCACTACGCCACGGAGGTCGACAACCACTCGGCCCCAGGGTCGGGCACAATACAAGAGAAGAAACACTGACTACTCTAAAGCACAATGAAACAACACTACACTCAAGTCCTGCACTCCGGTGTTGTTGCGGGCGTATTTTGCAGAAGTAGTTTTGAATTGGAAACAGTGCACTAAATGACGCGCAACATGCGCCGGCACATGTTGCGCGTCATGGGTCTGGAACTTGTCAGAATGGAAACGTAGCTTAACAGAAAAGGCTTTCACGATTTGTCTGAATATTAAAGTGATCTCTTTTTTCACACCCAAACATAAATAACTATTTTCAGATTTGAAAACGTAACAGGGGTGTAAGGGGTGACCTTCCACGTATTACATCCAATCCTCAACTTCATTCCATGTAGTACACCCTGGACTGCTCTTTGCAGACTAACGAGACTCTGGCGACTGGCCCTATGGCCAGTATAATTCTGTGTGTTCTCCTGCTTTCTGTCATGTGTGCTGAGTGCCTCTTTACAGCCTCAGCTTTTAACCTAAGTCAGAATATTTTAATATTTCAGTTATGCGACATTACAGTTATGTTATTTGTTATGGTAAGGGGCTGCACCCCGTATAACGTGGCGGGTTCAAAATAGCCTAAGTGCTGACGCACCCAAAATTTAAAAAAAAAAGTTACATGTAACTTTAAGAAATGCGTATAAATATTTTGCCATCGTTTATATTTATGTACATGTTGTTAATTTTCAAATATTGTGAAGAAATGCAGCAAAATGCTACGTATTTGATTACTAATGTGAGCCACTGTATATGTTATGTTTTTATTTCATGAACGATGTATGGTCAAACGTTACTTTTCAGAGCTCCATGGCGGAGTGGTTAGCACAGTGCAATACGATGCCACAGGTCCCGAGTTCGGATCCCAGCCTGTGCATTATTTTCTTTGTGGTGTCCTTTCATCAATTTTGTCATTTCCTCACCCATCCTCGTCTTCGCGATTAGCCAAAAGTGGCATAAAACCAAAGTTAAATATAACAAATAAAAATCAAACATTACTTGGCATGACAAGAATGGATAGGTTATTTTGAAGCTACTGTTATTAAAAGCAAATTGTATGTAGCTTTCCTAGACAGAAGTTTCACACACAGAAACTGATTGATTGGATAACGGCTGCGGATTCCTACTCGAGCAGAAAATATATATATTTCCATTTATTACTTACAACAATAGCAGACTGATTTTCTGCTAAATGAAAGAAAACGTGCATTCACAGTTACAAATTGACGTGTTGAATGAACTTAACTACAGATTTCTCTCACTCCAATTCTGATTAATCGAACAACACACCACAATGTGGGTCATTATATATTTCCAACTTACTCTCGAGTTCCTCAACTAAAAATAAATTGACTGCGAGACAAAAACTCCTCTCCGATAACACATTATATGCAGAGTATACGTAAGTTGAAATTCCATCATAATAATAATTTGAATTCTTCAAGTAGTACATATTTTCTTAACAAAATATGACGTTCCTCACTTCACAAGGATAGCATATACACTGTAGCCTATTTCACAAGAGTTTTTAGTTCGAGCTAGTCGTAGGCCTAATATGAATATAAACGTCACTTCATTACTTAGTTAAAAAAAAGTGCCAGGCAATCAGAATTCGAGGGTATGCCTGAAATTATTTGTAGTATCTCATGTATGAAGGGGGCTTTTTAAGTAAAATGAAGGATACATACCACATGCTTTGGTCAATTCAGAGTAGTAGAAACGTAATTATACTGCATGTTGCAACTGAAACTGTAGCCTCGAAGGCCGAAGTCGTTTAGTGATCCACTCATACACTCGGTACCAAACATTTCAAGTTCGAGTAGACATCTGGGCATGGCTGTTTTTTTTTGTAAGCATCCCTTCATAGATTTAATATGATCATCATTCATCTTCATCGTCGTGATTATCTACAAGTGGCAGAAAAGCGATATAAAACATGAATAATAAAAAAGTATAACAAACAAAAGAGGATAAAAGGATGAACTGAGTTAATGATAGGAAGTTTTATAAAATTACTGTTTCTTGAATAATCTTGTCCTTTGTTCCGATTGTATTTCTCAGTCACACGTTGCTCAATGTCCATGTCGACTGCCGTTCTTGCGTTCTTGAAAATTACTTTCTTGTCTGTCTATGCCCTTCTTTCAAATTTGGTAGGTAGGAGGGCGTTCTGTTTGTTTCTACACCAAAAAGTTTAATGCACCTCCTGTCCAAGAAGACAAGAATTACTGAAAGTAATTTTCAAAATTGTAAGCGGATGAGGGCCCTTGTAAATGATAAAATATACTGTCCTTTTATTCGCTTAGTTTTGAGAATCACTTTCCATACAATTCTTGCCTTCTTGAGAGTCCAATGGCCCTGTCTAGCCACAGACCAGTTGCACAAACGCGGTTTCGTTTGTTTCGTACAACAATTCCATCTAACATTTTGTTTCTACGTATTTTCTACTTGCCAAAAGTGCCTTTCATATCGCCCCAAGGCGTTGTCTACTCGGATGCTTCGTGATCGAAGGTCACGTGTACAAAGTTTCAGGATTCAGATTTTCCGATTTTGCATGGTGCTGCTGCTATCAGTTCGGTTCGCCTTCTCAAGGTCGCGCAACAAGCAATTATTTTTCGTCTTCCGATAGGAGAAAGCTTGCCTCTCGCTTAGGTGGACGAACGCGTGGCACGGATGATTTTTTGGCTCGACCATGGTTGGTCCTTTATGTTTCGTCCTTCAGCAACTCAATCTAAGCACGAATCATTCCCATCGCCAAACAACTGTAATTTTTTTTTTAAAAAATGATGTAACACATGTAAACAGAGAGAGAGAGAGAGAGAGAGAGAGAGAGAGAGAGAGAGAGAGAGAGAGAGAGAGAGATATAAACGTTTTCCCTCAACAATCGTATAAAGTGAACGTACATGTTAAAATTCATCTTGCATAAATAATCAAATTAGAACAAATTCACATAAAGCGATTAAGTATGCAGAAAAGAAATATATTTGTGATAAATACATAGTTAATAAGTAAATTCCAATAACCAGAACTTTTGTCACTCCGAATCTTGTTTACTGATGTTTTCAAACGCTTTGTTTTACAATTTAATTTTTTCACTGACATCCAGAACGAAAATACGTATTATAACTTAGTGACTTTCAAGGGGTCAAAGTACTGTAATGTTAGTATGCTGCCGATCATAATTATGAGGCTTCTTCAAAAACGCCTTTGATAACAGTATTTGCTATTCCTAACGGACATGTGTATCACTTTTTCGAAACAGACTTTTGTGGAGGAAAAGAATTGTAACGTTACAAAAGTAACGAGCACAATTATACGAGAGACCTATGTTATTGTCTCCGGAACACGGCATCGGACACGGTATTGCACATCGGAACGTCTGAATGATATCAGCTATAAATAACGTTGTTGCTTTGAAAAAAGGAGTGTAACGTTTTTTCAGTCGTGACCTCAATTAAGTTACTGGATAATTGTAACGTTACTATCACTTTCCACATACACTAAAGTTACTAGTCAATACGTGACGAATCTCTTTCTTACCCTGTAACGTTACTGGTTGCCGGCAATGGATGTAACGTTAAAGCGTCACCTAACGACCTACTGCTTTACAAATCAGTTATGGTTCGGTACCGTTATGCACACCTGTAACGTAATGTTTATATACCTGAGGTAACGTTTCTGTTCACGAAAAAAGTTATTCTGTTTCTGGTTGTAACATAACGGAAACCGTAATTAAAAATACCGTTCCATTTCGTTACGTTACGACTCCCTGCTCTTAGATTGCAGTACTTAATGATGATTGCCCTCTTGATGTCTGACCATAAGCGATCACCCTTACCTGAAACTTTTAAAACTAGGAACAAATTGCTAATTAACAGAGTAAATGCTGATACATTCCTTCAGATTTTAAAATTTAACAGTAACAACCTTCAATGAGCTTAACAGGTGGCAACTAAAAGCAGTTACGTATTTGTCTCTCCTACCCACATGTGAAAGTTCAGATTTTCACTGGATAAATCTTGATATTTTACCTTTTAGGAATCCATCATATTATTTTTTCCATTGTTAATTTCTTTGTGATTCATTATACACTCAAAAGTGAAACCTGCGGTTGTTCTTTACCTGCATTTTAAACTTTCTTATTTACAAACCAATTAAGGTTTGACTATATTTCTCTCTTTTGCCGGACCCTGTGGCCGAGTGGTTAGCACATCGCACTGCAATGCCAAGGGTCCCGGGTTCGAATCCCACTCAGACTTGGTTGTTTGTGAATGTCCATTCATCATTTCATCACTCATCCCCATCTTCGCAAATTAGCCAAGAGGCAGAAAACACGAAGTAAAATAAACTAAATCAAATGTCTGTGTTGCAACTGCAGTGTTGCTACCCTGAATATTGTCATAATTTGAAATTAATTTAATTTTGTAAGTTCTATTTCATTTCTTAATTAATTTACTCCCTACATATATACTAGCTGCAATGCATCCGTATTTAATTGCTCATTGTAGATATCTTTAAAATAATTTTCTTATTTGCAGGTTATTCTGAGGCCAGATCTGTGAATTTGTCTGCACCATTCTCATCAGACACTCTAAATTCAAGCTTAGAATTTGAAACTGGCATTGCAAAGAAAATAGTTCCTTCCAATCTTAAAACTGAAACTGAGAAGAGCAGTTTGGATAAATTTTCCATGAAGTCTGAAGCTGGGTCAACACAGAATGATGAACAAGTGGTTGACAAGACAACCTACTTTCGCACTGTTAGATTTAAAGTAGATGACACTCAAGGCGTGACAGATGTGCTGCCTCAGCCGCACCGGTTGGAATTTCACCCTGCTGAACAAGAAAGTCATAGTATCCCTATACCTCCATCTCCTATGAGAAGGCATACATTGAATCCCAACCTTGCATTTGCAAAAGCAGTTATAGAAGAAGAAGAAAGTCAAATAAGCCCAGAAAGTTCTTTCATGCAGAGTGGATTTGAGAAAAGGCCACTATTGAATGAAAGAGGGAGTGAATATGAGAGTGCAGGAAGGATGACAGATAAATGGGAAATTGATATGGAGAAGGAAATGCAGGAATTTGGGGTTATGTTTGACTCCATAACATTCTCTTCTTCCACTAAAGAAGGTAATAGAAGTCAATGCATTGACACTAAATTCAAGGAACCCCTGTCTGATGTGACTCCAGTTTCATCGACTGGAATATCAAAATGTAGGTCTAAAGGTGGATCCATGTTTATTAAGAGGGACAGCAGCCGGAGGGTCAGAGTCCCTATTGTGTTGGATGAGGAATCTGTACTGGAAGGTAAATCAGTCCAGGAACAGATATTTCCATCGCCACTCTCTTGGACCAAGAGTACACGTCTGCTGAAGCAAAAGACAAGTAAGTACATATTCCTATTCTCTTCTGTCATGCAATGACAGCAGTGCATGTAGCTTTGAACAGAACTATATGTATATCAAAGTTTAAGTACCAAAAAATATTATTTTTGACAAATTGAAAATTAAAAGTATAGGTGAATATTACTTTTCAACTTCAATACTGTTGTATGTGCTCAAAACATTTGAAATAAATGCTTGCATAACTGGCTGGTAACCAGAAGACCTGGTTGATTCATGCAACCAAGAAAGCTGTTTCCTCTTTCTTTGCCTGTTATAACCAAATTTATAGTGATAAGAACCTAATTTTTTTATTGCCCAAATAAGCATGCACAAAGGGATTGAAAATTTGGGAAATAGGCACTAAAATGAAGAAGGCATTCACTTTCAATATTGTGAATAATGAAAGGTCTCAAATGAATACTCTCGCATTCAAAATTCGATACAGTGACATTGCAGTTATACATTCTGTGATAGTATGTTTTTCTCATTAGTATGCTTTTTTCTGTCAGTCCCTGCCAATTTCCCTAAGGTTGTGTGCTATTATCCAGTATTTCAGTAATTCCAGTAATTTTCAGATATACAAACTATTGGCTGTGTGGAGACTCGAACATGTGAACAAAATGTCATTCTGAGTTTATAAGTAGGATGCCTCTCTCTTCTCTCTCACTCCCCCCCCCTCAACATGCTCTTCCTGGTTCGCTGAGTAGATACTCCCAGGCATGTTTCGTCTGGCTACTTCTTGCAAGTTTAAATTTCGAGAGACCTGTTAACATTTCCAGAGTTTGGAAGTAACTAGTTAGAAGTAACTCAGTTACAAGTTGTAACGTGATGGTTGCGTACGTAAAAACAACAATCAAAATTTAGGAAGACGCGCGAATAGTGAGTGGACCAATTTATTATACGTACGCTAAAAAAAAAAGGAAAACCAATCAGTTACAAAAGTCACGGTTTTATGAGGTTAATGACAAGTGTTAGCACTGTCACCTCAGTCTCTAACGAGAACCCTATTTAACGTAGTATTCAACCCAGATAAACGGGATAGGTTGAAACATACATTCAATGCAAAAATACATTCAAGTATTACTGGAAAAGTTAACTTTAAATCAACGAGTGAATATACCCACGAGTCCGTCTCCGAACAATTTGTTGCAATACAGTTTGATCAGCTTGCCCTACAAAATGCAATTTTTCTTTCTTTGGGAAAAGGTCGACATATACTGCAATGTTTAGTTTGAGACTCTTAGTCAAAATTTATTATGTTAATCCCGCAACCGAGATCGATTAGCATTCCAATCAACAAACATGTACATTGAACAATATTAACAATTTCTCCCATTTACTTCTCACAATAATGTTTCAAAAGATTCAACAATTGTTTTTACTACGAACGTCTATACATTAAATAGCAAGGGAGCAAAAAAAAGAGACAATCCTCAGAACACGCATGCATTCGTAACATTTAAATTTACAAGGTCAATCTTTAGCAGTATGTGAATCCTACACATTTCCTTTGTGACAAATTTCCCCCCCTTTATTACTTTGGTGCTTGCATTCCCTCCTTTTTTTTCTTTATCAACATATATGAGAGAATATTTTTATCCGTCCTTGTGCCAACCAACAATTATTTTAATTGTATTTCCCCATTCCCTGTGATACTTTATTAAATTCCGCTAGGACCTGCCTTGCTTACAAAAAAATTAAAGATTGAACGCCGCTTTTATTTCCCACAAGATCAATCACGACGAAGACTCATTTGGCCAGTAATGCATCATTATTTTATCCACCATTTGAGTTTTATGACATTCGTCACTCCTTCTTTCCAATATTTAAACTCATAACTCGGTTCGGAAAGGCATACATCTATCTCGCACACTTCACTGTCACTTATGCAAAAAGGTGGGTTGAAAAGTACTTACCTCAACAGTCGGAGAAAACTCGTCCTCGCTGACCTATTGAACTTCTTCAGTATGGAGTCAAATATGGATATGGCGCCTTCCCTTGGTAGTCTTCATACTCGTACACAATCCCGTGGGCTGCCACTCAATCTTGCTTCATCGTCAAGTCCCATTTGTAACTCCATGGTACTAGCAACGAATCGTGCACTGAAGAAAACGTTGACTAAGCTGTCCAAAGGTCAAAGTGAAGTCCGCTCACCGCATTCACTCCTTCCCAAAAGGTGCAGTTCTTCTACCTCTTTACTGCCAAGTGGTACAATAAAATGAGCCAGTTTTCATAGTAGTCCGAGTAGAAAAAGGAGAGTCCAATACTACGACGTGTAACTGACGGTAGATAGATAAGTCTCGTCCGGCGAGTCACTGTTCCTCTCTAAACACACGTCGTCTCTCCCATCTACTTCAAGGCGTGGTAGCTGGTTCGGGACTGCCAGCTGAATCAGGACTGCTGAGCTTCCTCGCTCGTAATCGCAGCACTAAAAAGGGCCAGTGGAGACCTCTAGCGGTCACTCGCTCAACCAACATGCAACAACACAGACGCAAGGTGTACCGACGATTTGAGGAGGAAATGTGAGGCTTTTCTACGCGGTACTTTAACGTAATACCTTTTATTACGATCTGCGCAGAAAAACGTCACAAACTCCCCCAACTAGCGAAAAAACAGTAAGTTGGCAAAAAGGCACATAACTATCCACAATTGAGCATATAATCCCTAGAGCACCCTAGATATATATTAGCAATTCCCCAAAGACATAAAATATATAAATATATATGTTAATTACCCACTTTTTTTTTTACCTTTTTGAATAACCATAAGAACCACATAATAAATAGGCCCACACATACAATGTGGTAATACATACAAAACAACTACCTAAAAATATGTCACGCAAAAACTCATTACATTTTGACTAGACCAGGTAATATCTGAAATATACATAATACTTGTAAGAAATTCAAACACAATGAATAATATAAGTAATAAATGCTATAAATATGATCGTAAAAAAAGATATGGATAAAACGATTGCAATGTAAAAAAAATGAGGATGAACAAACTTGATGAGAAAACAACAATGAACAATTACAGTGTGAAAATACATAACAGTCCTTTTACAAGGGATACGAGTACAGACGCCGGTAAAAAGGCAATAAATCAGGTTAGGCGTTCAAGTTGGCAGTACACTCAATAAAATAAAATATACCTGTTACATAGCACTTGTATTCGGAGGGGGGGGGGCTGATAATGAAGAAGAAGTCCAGGTATACACTGTCAGGAAGAGTATTTCCCCCAAAAAAAGGAGAGACGTTTAGCTATCTAATTATCATGCCAGGTGGGATATGTTGGCTTTCCCAATTGATGCGTCAATTCATCATTCCAGGGTGGTACACTCAATGTATAAGTTTCCTCATGAAACATGAAAATAAAGAAAAAAGGCAAATTAGAAGAGAGAAAATGGAAGAGAAAAAAAAGATATTAAAGAGGAGAGGAAACCTAAAAGGGAGGGGAAATACAATAAGAAATAGGAGCACCAATTACAATTTTGATTAAAACAGTCAATCCTAAATATACTCCAGAATTCGCAGTAAGTGATATACAATAAAGATTGTTAGCAAATAAAGTTAAAATTTACTTTAAATATGAATCAACTCTCCAAAGCAAAATATTACAAATAGATATAAGTTATATCATGTTGAAATACTGAACATAGAAAAACATATCTACACAAAAAATTGTATAAAGTATAAATCCTCAATAAACTCTTAATATTCTAAGACAATAAACAACCTTAATACAATACCAAATCATTATATTCAATACACCTGTTACATTCAAGGAACTGGGTCATGAGGGTTGTAATTATTCGGAGAGGGACGACGTCGGCAGTAAGAAGCGGAGTGTCCAGTTCTCCGGCAAAATTTACAGTACAAAGGGTGAGATTGGCGTGGAGGGCGATTTAAATTCTGCCCCCGGTTTGAGTGCGATAGCGAAACTATCTGAGTGTCCGATAATTCCACATCTGTTGAAGGTTCTTCCCGAATATGGTAAGGTTTAATATGTGAAATATGAACCTTCCGAAGGAAAACCTCAGTTTCGGGGTCGACTAAAAGAACAGTTACAGGACCCAAAAGCTTGAAAACTTTGGCAGGACCTGCCCAACGTTGTTGGAGTTTTGCAGTGACTTTCTGGAAGGCGTTACTCCCTGGGAAGATTTTATAGAGAACAAAATCTCCGACTTTAAAGGAGGAAGGTTGCCTTTTGGGATCATATCTATCACGTCGCGAAGTCCAAGCTTTTTGTAAGTGATGAAAAGCCTGAGCCCAGCATTTCGCATGGTCAGCAGAAGGAGGACCGGCCAATTCTGAATCAGATTGGAATTCCCAGAAAAAGTTCATAGGTCCGTCAATGTCCCGTCCAAACAATATTTGAGCAGGTGTGGTTTGAATACTATCTTGTACAGCTGTATTAAATGCAAAAGAAATTGCATTTAAATGAACATCCCATTTGGTGTGATCATCTGAATGATACGCTATCAAGGAGGTCTTTAAATTACGAATAAAGCGTTCGGCCAATGAAGGATTAGGATAGTAAGAGCTAGTATGAATATGCTTAACCCGAGACTCAAACAAAAAGGAATTAAAGTGACGAGATCGAAAATACGAAGCATTGTCTGACACCAATTCACAAGGAGCCCCAAACACAAGAAACAAAGACCGAAGCTTTTCCACTATCTGATTTGATGTGGGCCCCCGAAGAGGATAAAGAGAAACCCACTTGGAAAATGCATCCACGACCACCAGAATATAGGAATGACCTTTGGACGAATGTACCAAAGGACCGACAAGATCAATATACAATTGTCGCCAAGGGTGTTTTATGATCTCGGATGACAGAAAACCGGGAGGCTTACGTATGGCTAATTTTGCTTTTTGACAAGTGTCACAAGACTTAACATAGGCTTTGATATCTTGGATACATGATGGCCACCAAAATACGGACATTATTTTCTTGGTACACTTTTGAATACCTAAATGTGAACCACCCACAGGTGTATCGTGATAATAACGGCAAATCAGGTGTTGAAGGGTATGGGGAACGACAACTAAAGAGACCTTAGAACGTGGGGGTTGCCATACAAGTAAGTCATGATAAAGAGCATAATGTTTATAAGTTTGCCCGGCATGTAATTGCTGTACTATTGGAAGTAAAGTAGAATCTTTTTGTTGGAGATCAAGAATGTCTGATTTACTAAAAGGAATAATTTGGAATTTTGGTGCAACGCATGCAAGGGAGGTAACAGGTAAAGGAGAAACCTGGAACTCTTCAGGTGAGTACATTCTTGATAGACAATCAGCAACCGGATTAAGTCGAGAGGCGATATGCTCGACGGAGTAAGAAAAGCGAGACAAGTAAAGCAACCAACGACCAAATTTGCCGTATTGTTCAGGATGGCATAAATCCAAGAGAGTGCCTGGTTATCAGTCTGATGAGTGAAATGTTTCTCGGTTAAATAGGTCTCAAACTTTTTAAATCCATAAACGATAGCGCAACATTCGGCCTCGTATATGGATTGTCGACGTTCATTGTCCGTACGTTTGCGAGAAGCAAAGGCGATAGGGCGTAATGACCCATCGGTCATACGTTGGTTCAGGGTAGCCCCCAGAACCAAGCCTGAAGCATCGCATTGCAAGACAAACTCTTTAGAGAAATCCAGCAAAGCTAAAACCGTATGCTTAAGAAAAACCTGCTTAAGATGATCAAATTGTTGTTGATCACTCTCAGACCACATAAATGTAAGACCCTTTTTCTTTTTATCTGTTAAAAAGGAGGTAAGCTCAGAATACGATGGTATAAAGCGGGAGTAGTACCCCAATAATCCCAAAACACGCTGGACAGCTTTGACGTTCTTAGTGGGGGGCATATCCTGAATCGCAGAGATACGGTCGGGGTCTAAAACAAGTTGCCCCTCACGTAAAATATATCCCAGGTAATTGACCTCAGTTTGCATCCATTTGGATTTGACTGGATTTACAGTTAACCCGGCTTCTCGAAATGCCTGAAGAACCAATTTAAGATGAGTCAAGTGAGTTTCCTCATCTGGACTAAAGATCAAAACGTCATCAGCATAGTTAACCAGGAATTTGTATTTAAAAGGACCCAAGATTTTATCCAAAGCACGTGTCAATAGTTGAGTACCGAGATTAATACCAAATGGAACCCTGGTATACCGGTATTGACCAAAGGAGGTGACAAAATCCGTTAAGTCTTTACTAGGCTCGTCTAACCTTATCTGGTGAAAACTTTTGCAGAGATCCAAGCAGGAGAATACTCTAGCAGATTGTAAATGTTGAAAGATCAAATCGATACGGCTTTGCGGGAAATTGTCGTAGGCAATAATTCGATTTAAATGCTTATAACTGCATATGAGGCGATGACCGCCGTCCTTCTTATCGACGAGGAAACAAGGGGATGCATAAGGGGAAGCGCACTCCTCTATAATGTTCTGGTCCATCAACTCCTGAATTTGCTGACGTAAAATATTTGTTTGTGTTGGGTTTAACTGGAATGGTTTTGAACGAAAAGGGACATTAGTAATTAAAGGAATGGAAACAGGTTCCAGCGTACAACTACCAACATGTTCTGTAACCACATCATCATATTCCTGTAATAAACTGGTAATGTTGGTGGACAAATTATTGGCATGAGGGAGACTGTCGTCCTCATTAAGTTGTACCTGATGTTTCGTTGCATGAGGTACGGAAGAGGCGAAAGGAATTAAATCATTGGAATAGGGAAAGGAAACAACTAAATGTTCAAAAGAAACAGTACCCTTAGAATGTGAAAAAAAATCTGAGCCGAGAATAACCGGAAAGGGTAAAGTTTCGGAAATCCAAAAGATCCATTTCCAGGACAAACTCTGTAACTTCAATGTCAAAACCACACGTGAGTCAAGGTATATAGATTGACTATTGACTGTTTGTAACGTACGAGTAGTATCTTTAAGAATAGCTGGCTTGGGACGTAAGCTGGCTAAAAATCCCCTCACAATTAATGACACAGAACTTCCCGAATCTACAAGAAGACGACTCGGTGTAGAATTCAAAGTGGCATGTATAATCGGCACTGCTTTTTCAATAATCGTCAAGGGGTGTTCTATATGAGTTATAGTCGTGGTTTCCGATGATGAAAGTTGTTCCGTACCCAAATGAGAGGGCTTATTATTCGATAAGTTATTATTATGCTGTGGAACAACATTAAAAGGTAAATCCTCGGGTTTCTCTAGACTGTCCAAGGAAGAGGAAGGAGGAGAAAATACAGGCAAAGTTGGCAGGGGATGTGCTACAGGTACAAGCGCCTGTGGGGGAGGAGAATCGATTAGATGTAATTTACGTTCATCCACTTGCTGCTCCACACGGCGTAATTCCATAGGCCATATTTCCCTAGACAAACAGATGAAATTGGAAATTGAAGTCGGTCGATTGAAACCCATTAAATGCAAACGAGTAGTATCCTGTAAACTCAGCAACGCAAATTCCAAGAGACTAGGTTCAGACCAATCAATCGGTAATACATGATAAGCGTCGTAAATGTCATTTAAATAGGTGGAAAGAAATTCATCTGTTCTTTGAGGACGAATTAGGTATTTATCGAGCAACATTTGCATTTTTGGAAAAGGAACTAGGCGATACCAGATAACGCATATAAACATCGGCCATGGAAATTTCTCAATGAGGGAATCGTACCAAGTTTCTCGAAGTAGTCCCTTTGTCGATGCCAATGCCATCAACAATAATGATTCTAAATCTAAAAGATTTAATTTAAAGGTTTTGTAAAGGGTTAGCAAAAAATGAAACAACTGGTCGGGATCAGAACCATCCGTATGCGGTAACGCCTGTAAAAGATCTATTGCTGCTGAATATCTAATGTGATTTGTAATATGTGAATAGTCTGGAGGTAACAAAAGTTCTCTGGGTGTACGAAGGTTTGGAGTCTGCAAAAAGGGTGAAGCTTGTATGTTTACGGGTGGGAAGGGAAAAGGTGGCGACCCATGCAAATGGCCGTGAAGGGGAACAGACATTATGCAGACCGCTTGGTGAGGATACCCCGAATGTCCAAAAATAAATAACCAGAACAAAAGGGAAACCTGTACTATCATAGATACAAGGAAATTGCAGAAGTACAACATAAAGATATGCAGTAGTAGAATTATAATCAATTTACAAAAAATTTCTATGATGACAACTATCTCCCAAAAAATTTTGCAATCCTGTATTCCTAAAAGGGGTAAAGGTGAAATCAAAAAAAAATTTTTCAGGAAAGAAAAAAAATTATGAAGGGGGTTGTTGTAACGCTAATACTACCAACAATTGTAATATAAGGCGAATTTTTTTTTTTATATTTCTACTATAATATTAATCTGACCAGCTCTGCTTCCAGGAACTTTGTAACGTGATAGTTGCGTATGTAAAAACAACAATCAAAATTTAGGAAGACGCGCGAATAGTGAGTGGACCAATTTATTATACGTACGCTAAAAAAAAAAAGGAAAACCAATCAGTTACAAAAGTCACGGTTTTATGAGGTTAATGACAAGTGTTAGCACTGTCACCTCAGTCTCTAACGAGAACCCTATTTAACGTAGTATTCAACCCGGATAAACGGGATAGGTTGAAACATACATTCAATGCAAAAATACGTTCAAGTATTACTGGAAAAGTTAACTTTAAATCAACGAGTGAATATACCCACGAGTCCATCTCCGAACAATTTGTTGCAATACAGTTTGATCAGCTTGCCCTACAAAATGCAATTTTTCTTTCTTTGGGAAAAGGTCGACATATACTGCAATGTTTAGTTTGAGACTCTTAGTCAAAATTTATTATGTTAATCCCGCAACCGAGATCGATTAGCATTCCAATCAACAAACATGTACATTGAACAATATTAACAATTTCTCCCATTTACTTCTCACAATAATGTTTCAAAAGATTCAACAATTGTTTTTACTACGAACGTCTATACATTAAATAGCAAGGGAGCAAAAAAAAGAGACAATCCTCAGAACACGCATGCATTCGTAACATTTAAATTTACAAGGTCAATCTTTAGCAGTATGTGAATCCTACACATTTCCTTTGTGACAAATTTCCCCCCCTTTATTACTTTGGTGCTCGCATTCCTTCCTTTTTTTTTCTTTATCAACATATATGAGAGAATATTTTTATCCGTCCTTGTGCCAACCAACAATTATTTTAATTGTATTTCCCCATTCCCTGTGATACTTTATTAAATTCCGCTAGGACCTGCCTTGCTTACAAAAAAATTAAAGATTGAACGCCGCTTTTATTTCCCACAAGATCAATCACGACGAAGACTCATTTGGCCAGTAATGCATCATTATTTTATCCACCATTTGAGTTTTATGACATTCGTCACTCCTTCTTTCCAATATTTAAACTCATAACTCGGTTCGGAAAGGCATACATCTATCTCGCACACTTCACTGTCACTTATGCAAAAAGGTGGGTTGAAAAGTACATACCTCAACAGTCGGGGAAAACTCGTCCTCGCTGACCTATTGAACTTCTTCAGTATGGAGTCAAATATGGATATGGTGCCTTCCCTTGGTAGTCTTCATACTCGTACACAATCCCGTGGGCTGCCACTCAATCTTGCTTCATCGTCAAGTCCCATTTGTAACTCCATGGTACTAGCAACGAATCGTGCACTGAAGAAAACGTTGACTAAGCTGTCCAAAGGTCAAAGTGAAGTCCGCTCACCGCATTCACTCCTTCCCAAAAGGTGCAGTTCTTCTACCTCTTTACTGCCAAGCGGTACAATAAAATGAGCCAGTTTTCATAGTAGTCCGAGTAGAAAAAGGAGAGTCCAATACTACGACGTGTAACTGACGGTAGATAGATAAGTCTCGTCCGGCGAGTCACTGTTCCTCTCTAAACACACGTCGTCTCTCCCATCTACTTCAAGGCGCGGTAGCTGGTTCGGGACTGCCAGCTGAATCAGGACTGCTGAGCTTCCTCGCTCGTAATCGCAGCACTAAAAAAGGGCCAGTGGAGACCTCTAGCGGTCACTCGCTCAACCAACATGCAACAACACAGACGCAAGGTGTACCGACGATTTGAGGAGGAAATGTGAGGCTTTTCTACGCGGTACTTTAACGTAATACCTTTTATTACGATCCGCGCAGAAAAACGTCACAAAGTAACAGTTACTTTTTTGAACAAATGTAACTGTAACTAGTTACTTTTATAAACATGTAGCTGTTAACTGTAACAGAGTTACTTTTTTCAGCAAAAGTAACATTTCAACAGTTACTTTTACATTTACTTTAACAGTTACTTTATGACACTTAAATTGTTATTGTGTCATAAATTATAGACGGTTTGGTTATTTTTTTCCTTTTCACCATTGATTTGTCACATTTTCCTGTCAGACAGTTGGAAGCTGTATTTTACAAACACAGTAGTAGCCTCAAGCGATACCCTATTCCTGGAACTGTCCAAGTCGCGAACATCAAGGCATCACCCCTGAAGTGATGGCCAAGGACAACATCCCCTTCCCTTTTCTCTATCCATGGAATTTGTCTCAACATTACATCACAACGAATGTGAAAGTTGTCACGTGACTCGGATCTAATCCTCACTGCAGAACTTCTGTATTTGAATGAATGAGTGGAACAATAATAGTGCATGGAAGATATCCTTCACGGAATTCTTGTCGTGAGCGCAATAGTCCTTTATGAACTCATTCTCTAAGAACAGTGTGGCAATTGCAACACTCGTGTGGCGAACCAATGAAGATGATGAACCTAGCCTAACCAACACACATGCATGTTTATGTAATTGTCTCTGGGAGGACTGGAGGGCTAAGTTTAAAATATCATTCTCAACTTCATTGATAATGTATAATTACAGGCTACTCAGTCCTCAGGCACTTGAAATTCATTTCTCTCTCTGTAACACTCTCTACACGCATACCCTCCCTTGAAAATATAATTTCATAGCATCAAAGTTCTTGAACATTTCAAACACACACACCATGTCTCAGGTTCAAATTTCACCTGGGCATGGGTGTTCTTCGTGAGTGTCCCTTCATTAATTTTTTCATATTTATCCTCGTCATCATGATTAGTCAAAATGGCAGGAAAGCTACGTAAACAGGATGGCTACTCACCGGGAATTCCTTGAATTCTGGGAATTCTGCGTGAATTATTGGCTCTGGGAATTATGCATGAATTCTGCTTGAATTTTTCTCCGTAGACGTGAAAAATTGCAACTTTTATTAATCCAAATCCTATTGAATTTATACATATTGATAAATGCCCTGAGGCGACATTTTCACAGTTGAGTTTTTTATTTTTATCGAGGAAGGAAAGTAATGTGTGAAAAATAAAACAGAATTCTCTCGATCTGTTTACTTTGTTAGTGTCCTTTGTAGAGCAATCCGACAGATGGGAGATTATTGCAAGATTCTGAGGAAAGATGGATGGCTTATTTTACACTCATTCCTAAACTAATATTGTCTACCCTGAGTTGGCAAATTCTTTGTAATTTACCCTCCCCTATAGCCAACATGGCAAATATTGGAGAAGAAGGGAAAGGTTTTCACAAGCAAGTCCTCCCTCTCTCTCTCCTGCCCATCTACTATGAAGAATTCTGTGAAAGTGTGGTAAAGAAGTGTGAATAGTGATTAAGCCCTGTTGTCAATTTTCCTCATGTCTTTTTGTGGAAGGGGGAGAACACAGACACGGCAGTCACACTTTTAGTGTGTTCAAACCCTAGAGCAATCAGCATTTAGTGACTATCTGTTTCTCAATAGTTCTGTTGTTCCCCAATCGTAAAGCAGAAGGCTCCGTGGATTTCTACGTGATGGGGGATGTAAGAAGTGCCTTTTTTCCCTTACTCCATCAAGGAAGGTGTGAGGAATGCAAATTGTGTGCCCCCCACACTCAGCAATGACTCTTCTCTTCCTCCTCTTGCATGAAAATTTTACTCCTTAGGAGTTCAAGGTCACATGGTGAATGAATGAGACTGGGGTGAAGAGGAGGAAGATGGGAGGGAGAGATCGCCTAGCCTACAGAACAGGCTTTTGAAAAATTTTATGACATCAGCAGGGCTTGCGAAATTAGAGTTATCACAAAAATTAGTTAGAGATAAACATCCTATTGTTTAACATTGTCTTTTGCCAAGACCTGAATGGCTGAATGGATAAAGTGGGTAAACCTTGCTTCACTCCCCCCTTTTTGCCTTTACTGTCTATTTCTCATGCTTTTGTGGATTTATATTAATGATGTAGGACAAGTTAGTGCAGCATGGAAAACTTTAGTGTGTTTGTATAATACTCCTTTTCTTTCTTGTGTACCTAATTTTACCATTTTAATTGCCTTTCAATAATATGCTTTTCTCAGTTATACGTTTTTCTCCTTCTGTCCTCCATATAACATGTAACTGGGATTTCACTGTACTTCCATAACATTAATGGCTATAATTTCATAATGCATGCGAAGGATTTTGTATAATACTTGTGTAATTTTTTATTTAATGGAAGCAGTATTGTTTATTTATTCATTTTCGAAACAAGATATTTAATAATTTCCTGTTCTAACCTCAAATAATAGATGAAAAATATTGTGTATTGCAACAATTGCTCAGCATTCATGATGACATTCCTCTTGTATTCATACATACCAAAAAAAAAAATGTCAAACTGACAAGACATTAGGCTCTAAATATGATTTTTCAGAAGGGGTTTGTGAATGATTGTGCAAATTAGTTGTTAGATGACTGTAAGGTAGTAGTAGCAAACTTTGCATATTTTCCTACCTCAGGTGGCTCTTTCAGTATGCCAAATTTCAAATGAATCAAAATATGTGATGTTGAAAAGTGCCTCTTCATTAGTTGATTTCACATGGAATGGCTCTCATGTAAAAACAATAATATGATTTTATGTATTTGTATTGCAGATACCTCAACAATATCTGAACAAAGTACGAATTTAGTTCACAACTTACCTGAAGAACTTGGAAGGGACATTTCAGCAAACATTTATAATCAGGATGAAAATTTTGATTTCAGTTCATATGCATCGCCTATGGAGCCCAATCCATTCTTAAGGTATGCTATTTATTAATAAGATGTTAGTAAACTTTAATTTTGTATTTTATGGGAGGTAGTTACATTCCTTAACAAATAACCCTGAGGTGGCATAATTTTTCAAATACAATGAATTTCCGATGTAACATTGTAAATAATGTTAGTGTGCCTAACAACAAAAATGTCAATCTGACAAAACATTAGGCTTTAAATATGATTTTTCAGAAGAGGAATATGAATGATTGTGCAAGTTAGGTTTAGATGACTGTAAGATAGTTGTACCCTGCTCCCCTCCTCTCTTCTTTGCATTGCCTGCAGAAGTTGCAGTACAAATCACTGCCTCAAGTGCCAGACAATTTAATATCTTTCCTCTTGCCAAACGACAACTCATCCATTCTTCTTACTTCTGAATTTTCACCGTACTATGTTGTTATGGCTTTTCCATGAGATAGGAAACAACAGATAACAAGAAGATCAGTTTTGCTTCATTCTCATTCCTCGAAGTTGCTCATGTTCATAATCCTGTTATTTTCCGTGTAACATAGAATTGTAATTAGGAGAAAGAATTGATAAGAGAACTAAATGACAAAGTTCTTATGTTGTGTAATCAAGGCATTGTGTGTTTAATCCTCAGTGGAAGCATATTTCACAGTGGTTTGGAATCCACATTAAACTGTGGGTCCAATACTTATTAGTCTATCTGAACATAAAGTTAACTTGAAACAAACTTCTGCTTTTTGTCTTCTGCCCCCACTCCTTCCAAAGATGTTTAATTTTGAAAGGAGGGAGGCCCAGGTTAACAGGTTAATATTTTCAAATTACGAGGATCATTGCAACTACTATTTTTTTCTTGAGAATGCAAAACCGACACAAAAATTCAAAATATACAAATTGAAGAACACTGACTGTATGGAACAGGGATGGGCAGATCTGGATTCAGGACTTTTGGAACTGGATCCGTGGAATGGAGACTTTCGGAACTGGATCTGTGGGACAGAGACTTTTGGATTGAGGCCCATGGAGCGGAGACTTTTAGATCCAGATCTATGGGACTGAGACTTTTGGATCCAGATCCATGGAAATGAGACTTTCGGATTCGGTTCCCTGGAACAGAGACTTCCAGATCTGGATCCATAGAACTGGGACTTTCTGATCTGTGGACCTTACACTGTAAACCCAGATTCAATATTTGTTTTAAATTGCCAATGCTGTAGTATTGAATCTGTTGATGTCATGAATGCACACAAAAAGGGGTGGGGGAGGGGAGTTGTGTAGGTCAGAACTCCTCCCTTTGAACTTCATTTTAATAGCTATTAGTGTAATATAATTATTGCACTCCAATTTTCTATTCATAATTGTGCTCAAAAGGATTTTTCAGCAGTTGACTCCCCTTAAAAAGTTTCATTTCATGTATCAAGCTTTACCTTTATGGTATAACTGCCTTCAACTGTTTTAGCGATAACAGGCATTTTTCAACCAAAATCAGAAATATCGATGCAATATTATTTGTTTAATTATCTACCCCTCACTCCGCTCTTTGCCAACTTATTTTTGAGCACACAGAAATAAATTGTTTTCGCAGTGCTTTAGGAAATTGACAAATGTACATGAAATGTAACTCAGGAAATTCATGTTATTGTTAGCCATATCCCAAAAATAGTTGCATTTTCAACGAAGTGAAAATCGAAGCATCTGGCTTCCAGACCTACTTTTTCCACCTATGTCATTCCTAAAAGATGAAATGAATAAAAGGAGGTTGCTTTTGTTGTTGCTGAAAACCATTTTATTTTCAGTTAGTGTTCAGTCTCTGTTTAAGATGGGCAGAAGCGCTATCTGGAAGCACTTTGAGAAGAGAAGTGACTGTAGTTTGTACATATTGTAAGGTCGTGATAAAAATTGTGGTAGTACAGGAGCTTTATGGAAGCATTTGCAATCTCGCCATCCCACTATTGCACTGTGTGCCCTAACTGCCTTTGTAGTAGTCAGTAGCATTAAGTGATTGACTCATGATTTTGTCACTGAAGGTTCCATTTTTTTTCTCCTTATTGTCGTAATTAGCAAAACATAATAGAAAATTAGATTTTAATATACATATGTATCGCTTATTATTAGCACACAAACCTTGTATACAATTGATTCTGATTTTATTGTTTCAGAGGATATCACTTCAATGAAGCAGAGCTTATTGAAGAAACTAGGATATACTGTAAATGGATTAATAGCTTATTATCACCACCAGAAGAACTTAGTTGTGATCTTGCATGCCAGAAAGGTGAGGAATTTATCTAAAAGAAAATATTACAAGTTTTAGTGGAATTATATTGAGAGCATCAAGGGAAACAGATTTACCCATGAAATATAGTCCACCCTCAAATTAAAGCTAAATAATATAGGTGAAATATGGTCCACACTTGGAAACAGCTAAATTATATTGCAGGAGGAGGGGGTGAATTCCTGCAATGTCATTGTGTCAATGTTTGGGATTAAAATATATATTTACAAAATTAATATAAAAAATTAGCAATGATCACTGAAATTGGAAATAAACCAAATTTAAAATTGCAATATGCAGTAAGATATTTTTATGAATAATCAGTATTCCTCCTATTAAAATGTCTAAAAACCAGAGATTTCTTATTTTTGAGGATACTAGTCAACAATATCTGAATAAAAGTATCATTACAAAACAGTTTCCACCTGTCTGTTCAAATATTGCTTTCTCAGAAACTACAAGAACTAGAAATACACAATTTGGTGTACTGATAGACCAACAAAATAAAACTTGAATGTATTGTAATCTAACTCTACTAATTAACAGACTCATCTGTCTGTCTCTGGAGACAACAATCCATCAAAAGTGACCTGTTGATATATCAGAAATTAGCAAATGTGAGGATCTTACTTAAGTGTGAAAATATATTTGAATAATAACTACAGATGATAATTCAGTTCTATCTTTTTTGTCATTTATATACATATGAAGGTACAGACATGCTCGAATTCGTATTTAGAAATGATGCAAAAGAGATACCTCTGTGAAACTTTTACAACCCTTTGATGTAGTCACCTGCATTGTGTAGAACCCATTCCCAGAGATGTAGAAGTCATAGTAGTCCTGTGGCAGCACCTGTTCTGTTGATGGTTCAAATGGAGCGGTCTATAGTGCCTGAAGAATCTCTGGAACAGTTTGGAAGTGAATAATGCCCTTCATCTTAGGGATCAAATCAAAGTAACAGGAACTTAAGTCTGACTAGTATGGGGGATGGTAGAGCACCTGCCAGTCCCATCGAGCTAACAAATCAGCCACAGGTTGCGCTATATGCACCCGAGAATTGTCCTGCAAAATAATGAGAGGGTTCAGCAGAAAGTGTCCCCTCTTCTTTCGCAATGCAGGTTGCAGGTTATGTTCCAAAAATGAACATTAATACTGCACATTGACCGCTTGTCTTTGAGGTATGATGTGTGTTACGATAACACCATCACAGTTGTACATGAGAATCATCATAATTTTCACATTAGTGGGGTTCTGACTACACAACTTTTTTAGACCACCAACTCCAATGATACTCTATTCCTCTCGTCACTACACATGTGCCTAGTGTTGGAAGGAAGAGTCCATTTACTGGGACGTAGGTTAGGTATCAAACTAACATTTGGTATAAGCGAGAAGCGCTGGTTCCATTTCATGGCATATATACAGCAGTGTTGCCACTATTATATCTTCAACTCACATATTTCACTTTTACATGCAATAATGAGAACAAGAGAACCCTTTATCAACAAGCAATAATTAGGGGTCCAGAAGGAAATACCCAAGTTTAAAAATTTCCCGAAAATCATGAGTTTAAGCTGGCCCCTGTGGCAGAGTGGTTAGCACATCATGCTACGATGCTAGGGGTCCCGGGTTCGAATCCTGGCCTGGGCAAGGATATTTGTGAGTGTCCATTCATCAATTTCATCACTCATCCCCATCTTCGCAAATTAGCCAAAAGTGGCACAAAAAGCGAAGTAAAATAAAGCAAATTAAATCAAATCATGAGTTTAAGAAATGTTACATAGTTTCTTTCTTTATTTTTTCTTCAAAATTGTGGGATTGGCATTACATGACCTCAAAGAGTGGTATTTTGTCATGCTTTCCTGCAAATTTGGTTCATCCAGCATCCATAGGGCCGACGTTAGAAGCAATTGTTCTATTTTTATCCCCGTAAGCTGGCAACACTGACACTCTTTTTATACATTATTATTTTTTTACCCAAGAAATATCAGCCTATTTTCAAGGAAATTTTTCATAGTTGGGAATGTACTACTGCTACATACTATATTTTACAAAACACTTTGGTCTATTTAGGTGGCCACAGGGTTTTGCCGAACACCAATTTATAAAGAAAGAATCAATCTTCTCCTTTCTTTAACTTTCATTATTGATTGAGACTGTAAATTTCACCTCCTGTAAAAGCCATGTCATTCTGGAGGGAAAAATGATTTAATCTCTCTATCAGATGTCTGCAAATGTGATCCATTACCTGCCCACAGCCCACTCGCCGTAATGGGAAGAAATACCCACCCATTCCCACCCTGTGCAAGTGTTGTCTTGAACCAACCCAACTCGCCCACCTTTCCATCATCCATCATTACCCAGTGTGGTTCAACAGTGGGCAGACAGCCTATGACCATCGGTGCCTACTGCACTGGAAAAATTTCAAATATAATGAGGGTAAATTGACATTCCGTTTCATGGGTCTTTTAATATCAAGCAACTCATATATGGAATATATATTGGTAACTATTTCTTGATTAATTTTTTTTTTATTCATTTTTCTGCAACCTTTGGATAATCGTGAACATGGGAATGAATGCTGATTAGATGAAATGGATGAGAGGACAATTCCCGACCTGGTCGCGAAATGGAGATTTTTCTGTCCCGAATGGCAGGATTATTCATATTTCCTTCCCATTCCTATCCAGACCAAAAAAAATTCGGTCCCGCACACCCCTAGTTATGAGAGTCAACATGATTCTAATGTCTCTTGTGAAAATGTTCTCTAACTATATTTTTGGACATGCCAGTTAATTGCTATAACTGACAGCCTGTAAATTGCATAAAACTATATTATTTATAAAAAAATATCGCTACAATTGCACCATTAAAATTACATGAACTTCTTGCATATATCTGAGGGAGAAGGGGGCTGACAATTGTGCCCTTGTGGGCACCCTTGAACTTATACAGGGTGCGGCAACATAACTTCCTTTTTTGAAATGCGCGGCATGCAGCCTGTAGAAGTCGTAGCGGGGCGGGAGTGGTCTCATTCGACAGGCATGAGGTGGAAAAGTGAGGAGCGTGCATTTGCCATCGAGGCCTACTTTACGAACGGATGTTCTGTTATCGCGACCTAGTGCGCCTTCTGAAAGTGCTTTCATGTAGCCCGTTTGGGCCCTGTCCCAGACTGGAAATCAATTGTTACCTGGGTCACTACAATCAGACAAACCGCGAGTGCGACAAGACGAAGAACAGGAGCCCCTCGGCCCATCCGATCACGTGAGAACATTGAGGCAGTGAGAGCTTCAATCTTGCAATCACCACAGAGTTCTGCGTGCAAACATTCGTCTGCCCTTGGATTTTCCGATCGTTCAGTGTGGCGCATTCTGCATGATGACCTTCATTACCATCCCTATAAGTTGGTGATTGCGCAGGAACTCTCTCCGAACGCAACTTCACTTCTCGGCGGGACGCATGTGAGGCATTTCTCTAAAACGTTCCAGAGGACGCGATTGTGTTTTTCAGTGATGAAGCCCATTTTCACCTTAGTGGATACGTCAACAAGCAGAACATGTGCTACTGGGCTGACACCAATCCAATCGATTACTGGTGTTTCTTGTGCATGTATCATGTAGAACCTGAGTTGCAACTGAAATCACACATCTTGTCAAATACGGATCTACCCTTACACATATATTTTTCCTGTCTTAAATTTGTAATGCAATATTCATATCATAAATGCTTTCGATTTGTGTGTAAGTAAGTTAAAACTAACAATGTCTTCTAACCCAACATTTATTTTAAGTGTTTGCCAGGAGGAAAGGTTTAAAAATCTTTAATCGAATTCATGAAAATGGTAAATTGATGGAATGTTCTTTTATTCATTTTACCAATACATTTACCAATACTTCTGAATCTAATCTTTACAGTGGTGTAAGATACATATTATCATTTTCTTTGATGAACGCTGTCACTTACAGCAAAATGTCACCCCCACTATCTGTTTCTAATACTAACTACATGGGGAAGATATGGAGAGTGCACCAGAAGTGACATTTACTTTATCTGCATGTAGCCTTTTGATTGTTAAGTTCTATGATAACTATAATCAACAATTCCCTCTTCCTAGTGAATATAAAATATTATGGATTAAGTGACACATAATTTTCCTCACCTCAAATATTGTAAATCCCTTCTAAAAGATTCAATCTTGAATAGAGAAATATTTGATCTCTTATTCTTTTACACATACACAACATTTAGAATTGTAGGAACTATAATATATATATATAACAATTGTCCTGAAATGCCATAATTCAATATGAAATAAAGATTTATGTGGAGGGGGGATAACTTAATCACACTCGCTGGCACATTCACTCATTCATTTAAATAGTTCAAAATTTAACAACAATACAACAATACTAGACGTTCATACATCTAGTTACAAATAGTGCACCTTATTTAGAGAATAAGAGTACAATCAACCTGCACACTGCTGTCATCGACAGTCAATAAATTGGCCAGTCATTTGCTCAGAATTACTGTACTCTCTGTTTAGTAACAAAAGGGGTGAAAGTTTGCAGAAATATATTGTGTATTGTTATGCTCTTCATCAAAAATGCATTTGACCAACCTCATTCTAGAGAAAGACGAGGTTGGAGGAAACAGATTGGGTCAGATTCATTTCCATCTTTTCCAAGCACTAGCAGGGCTTCCGTGCATAGGAGTGCCTGTTTTGTCATGACTATGGCAGAGAGTAAAGTCTCTCTGAGCACCTAAGACTGATGAGTGGATGTTATCAGGTGTGGCACTACACATTGACTGTGTGCTCCTAGTGGATGACATAAAATACTGCAAACCGTCGCTAGAGAGCAGGTCCCTGATGCGAGAGTTACAGTTATGTCAGGGATGTAAAGCATGATGCTCGACTGTCAAGCGGGGTGTAAGGGGTGACCTTCCACGTAGTACACCCAAATGTCAACCTCACTTCCACGTTAGTGCACCCTGGACTGAAGACTAACGAGGCTCTGGCGACTGGCCCCATGGCCAGTATAATTTTGTTTGTATTGTCCTGTTGTCCTTATTTGTGCTGAGTGCCCGTTTACAGCCTCAGCTTTTAACAGAAGTCAGAACATTTTAAGATTTTTAATTACGCAACGTTAGAGTTGTTCTTTGTAATGATAAGGGGCTGACCCCCGTATAATGTGACGGGAGCAAAATAGCCTAAGTGCTGACGCTCCCACAATTTTAAAATCAAATTCAAATTCAAATTCGACTGTCAAGCTTCCACATGCACACACACACACACACACTGTGGGGGAGGAAGCTGTGATGATGAAGGTTAGCAATAAAGAATTTACTGGATCATCACAGTCCTCATGTAAAAGCTCTCACTCGCATTCAACACTAGGCTGCTCTAAATCCCATTCTAGCTTGATTCTCGACACTCGAAGGAAACTGTACTCTTTGTTGTTAATATAGAATTTTAGGTGTACCATAGTAACTAATTTAGTAAGTTCGTGTATGTAAAATGTACTTTTCTGTCATACACTTCTAGTGATAGACATTCAAGAGTTAATTTTCCATCCACAGTGAATGTTGATGAATTGTGGCAGAGAAGCTTAGAGAAGGAAATTCCTGCAGATTCAATGGTGGCTAGTGATGTCACAAAGAAGAAATGGATGGCTCTGAGACACACTGCAGCTTCAGTGTACAGCAGCGAAGAAGTTGCACGTGTAATTGACAGCACAGTTCACCATATTGACAAAACAGCGATTGTTGTCTGTGAAGGTGTAGGGAATCGCTACAACTACATTGATATTGGTAAGTATATTGTGCATGTAGTTTTAATATAGATGAGTTGCAGTGCTTATTTCTCAAAATGTCTTCCTTCATTTTTAACTTAAACTTTTTCTTATAGTTCCAATAAATTCTTGTAATTACATGCTCATTCATTTCTATATACCATAATATTTTTTTTTTTTTAGTTGTAGATTTTCTAAATTATTTGTTCCTAATGTCAGTATTTCCATGACAGAGTTCCAAATGTATATGTTGAAGATAAGTAGCTGGGAAGTTGTCTGATCCACAACAGAGAGTGAGAGGGGAAACACACAGAACATCAAAAGCAAGTTGGCTGCATATCTGAGAATACTTTTACAATAACATTTCAATTCTATAACAGGGTGTTTCATAAATGCATAAATGTCTATGAACAGTGATTGGTTGAGAAAATAGTTGAAGAAGCAGTTTGTGTATGGTTCTCTACTGCAACCACACATTATCCTTGTGATCTTTTATTCATTTTATTTTGAACACCCTGGACTTTGTATCTTTTGCTTCCAGGATTTAAGTGTAATTGAAAATTGCATACTTTTATGATCTTTCATTTGTTGAAAGTGTTGAAACAGATAATTGAGACACAAGAAATTATGATGTGCTTGAAATACAATGGAGATAAAGAAAGCAGATATTTCATCCAGAGAGTTGGCTAATAATGACGAAAATATATACTTTTATTATGAACAACTGTTCTTCGTCATATCCATGTTTAGTGTTACACTTTCAGTTCACAGGAAACACAAACTAAAATACTAAAAGCAAGTTGAAACTGTTTTGTGTGTGTGTAATTTTTATAGGTTCCATGGGTACTAATCAGAACCAGACGTATTGATGGGTCATTGCTCATATATTCTGGAATGAACTATGAAAACTACAAATGGACCATCAATATTTCTTAGCAGCAATTTTCAACCACTAAAATTGTCAAGCCCACAATCATATTTATAAAGAAGTTTTAACATAAGAAACTAATCTAAAAATTATGTTTAAAGGTTCAAAGGCAATGCCCCCTCCCCCCCCCCCCTGTGGTTGCGCTACTGTCGCCAACTTATGTGGTGCATGAAGAGGCACTGTATCCAAGGTCATGACAGTATTGAGTGTTTCTGAAAAAAAAAAAAATCATAAGAAAAACACAATCAAGAAAGAAATTTTAAACTGAGTGTCATTGATCAATGAACATTAAAGATGATTGTGACCAGGTACAAGAAAGCAACTGCTGTGAACATAACGTTGAAGCTGTATACATGTCTGGTGAACCCCGTGTCTACAAAAACTGTGAGAGGGGTACTGCATGGATGAGGTCCAATTGCCAATTTATGTATGGGGAATACCAGTGGTGATTTCTGAAAATTTCACCTGGTTTACTACAGTAATTTTTATTTATTGTATATATTAATTAGATATAATAGAAATAAAACACAAATGCAGGCATGCAAGTTAAACGAAAACATAAGTCTGACAACCTCAATTTTCCAGCAATTTCTGTAAATATGAGAAAGTTGTTTTGTCAGTGGTAAACCAGATAACATGGGAGAATATGCCATTGGAGAATACCAAACCAAGTGTAGGACCAAGACTGTCTCATGTCAACTGTGAAGCATGGTAGAGGGTTAGTCATGGTGTGGGCTGCCATAACATGCTATTCTACAAGCTCATGCACAGCTTGAAAGGAAGAGTTAGAAGTAGGGATGTGATGAAGCTGAAAATTTACCAATGCCGATGTACTCACCGATAATTTTTGGAACCGATACCGATGCCGATATTTAACCGATTCCGATACATAAGATTATTAAACAGAAATGGGATGTTATTTTCTGCATGACAAAAATAAATTTGGTATGTACATTTCTAAATATGGAATGCATATCATATGTATATACATATATATTCTCAAGAGATGCGAATGTACATTTGCATCTACAAAAGGTTATGTGAATCTAGAGATTTAACATTAGTACACAAGCAGTTCTTTGAAATGCAAAATGTTATTCCTGTTCTGCCAGATTCAACTTCAGAAATACGAGATTTGGAAGCACTTCAGGAAGTAACCTACTTCTTCTCTTATCACAAATCTGTTCAGCAACACTGAACACTCAATCACTGAATACTGATGCAGCAAGTATGCCCAAGTATTTTCTCAGCACTTGCTTCAGCTTTGAATACTCATTTTTGAATTTCCAATACAACAGCAGATCCTGGTTCAGCAATGTACTGTTTTATTTCCAATTTATAGTTAGGTTGATCCTCTGAATGAGAGTTTGCAATAATTTTATTACAAAAATTCTACAATAATGACAATTCATAACCAAATTTTCAATAAAACTTACAAAACTAGAATATAAAACTTATTAGAAGGTAAAACTCTAGTATAATCTGTACCGGTTTAAATATTGGATTTTTGCCGATTCCGATACTGATGTCGATATGCCAATTTCGGCCGATTTTCATACATCTGTAATCGGCTTCGGCACATCCCTAGTTAGAAGGAATAAATGCCTTGATTGTTTATAAAGAAGTAACCAGGAAAAAGATTCAGTGCCACAAGCTTCTTTTGCAACTCGTAGAGGAGCTAAGAGAAGCCTTCCTTCAACAAAGAACACAAAACAGTGTCTCCAAAACAAACGAATGGAAGACTTCAGAAAATTGGAAATGTTGCCAGTGTCAAGTACTCTACATGTAAAAGAAGCAAAACGTGTGACACATGTTTGCAAGAAAGCAGTTTGTGGTCAGTGTTCGAGCAAAGTATCAAGTTTATGATTTGCTGGTGATAAAATGGTAAAATTTAGTATAAATATTTCATATGCAAATAAAATAGAAGAAATTGTTACTCCTATCATCACAAGGACAAGAATGTAATTTATGTCATATCAATATTCAACATTCATTATGGGAGAATATATTTGTTGAATATTTAGTCAATATTAAATATTGTAATTAATATTAATTCTATTCTAATCTAGAATATAAAAATGGATGTATGTGTGTGGATGTGTATATTTGTTTGTTCCGGCATAACTCTTGAACGCGTGGAGCAATTTCAACCAAACTTGGTACACATATCACTTGCAATCTGGAAAGAATACTTTTCAGGTAAGACACCCCTGGCACTCCTAAGGGTGGGGTGGGGTGGGAAAAATAATCCAAAACGACCTATATTAAATTCCGCACAAACAGACATCCGTGACTATGCAATCCCGCACAGCGATAGTGTTTCTCTGGTTGTCTTACATTCAGGCTGTGTTGCAAAAAAACAACTGATATTAGTGTGGAATCCATAGTTTTCGTGACACTCCCAATGCGGGTTAACTTCAAGTTTATCACCTATCGGCATGGGGGGTGAGAGGGGTTGAAAAATAAAATGCCACAAATGACCTAGATTAGTGTCAAATCCATAGTTTTTGGAGTCTCTAAGCTAATTGTTGACATTCACGATCACATTTAAGATTAGTTACATTTTACACTATAGTTATAATTTATTATTTTTCTGTCTAATACAGCCTCCCCGATGGCGCAGTGGTAGCGTCGTCGCCTTGTAATCAAGGGGTCCCGGGTTTGATACCCGGTGGAGGCACAAGTGGTTCGGATCCCACTTTAAACTGTAGGTCCAGTCCCGATTAGCCTTACTGTGCATAAAGTGGACTTAAAACACCAACTCAAACATCTGTCTAATACAAGATTGGGATAAATAAATACCTGGGCAACACCGGGTAATCAGCTAGTATTATCAATAAATATTGTAACTTAAATGCCTTTAGAAATATTTTTCTGCAGTACAATATTAGTAAATTAAGATGTATTCAATATCCTATTTTTACAAGCCTTAACGGTGTGCATCACACATTAGCTATCAAAATGACTGCTAATGACACTTCTAGGTATACATATAGCTTCAGCCCTCCTAGTGTTAACTCAGCAACTAAAAGAGCTTTCGGAGTGTTACACTCCCTTTATAGGCTTAAAAATTTCTACCACGTAGTATTAACACTTTCCCTGGCGTGGCCATGTTTTCACGCTGAAGAGAATCCAACATTTCTCTGTGACATGTGCTTTGTCTGAGCTATGCTGCCACCTAGCAGCTGAATACGTGATTGCAAAATCTTTCGCAAGTGTTGAGGGAAGATCGCTCTTGACCTTGGAAACATTTGAGTCATTGTTTTGTGAGGTGCAAGTCTATTTTTATCCCCATTGTTGTTATTGCGTTCCAGAGCTCCATGTGTTTGAGGCAGAAAGAAGAATGGCTTCTTGAAAGGGAAATCAGGTGGTAAAGTTGCAGGATTTTGAAAGAGTAGCAGTGGTGTTGATTAGGGGGGTGGGGCAATTGCCACCCCACTTTTCATCACTTTTGCCCCTGCACTATGCTAAACCTTACAAAGAGAAATATACTGTCTTTGCACCCCAGTCCATTCACTTAAGTGAATGAAATTTGTGCTGATGAAGAAAGTGAAAATGAAATCTATATTTTCGAACTTGATGAAATTCAAGATGTAATATCTTCTAATGGATCAGACGAAAGTGATAGTGATGATACTGTGATCTTACCCCCAGTGCATAATACACACATTGAATGGACAAATTACTAACTACTAAAATTGCTAAAATGCTAAAACTGTTACATTATAAATATGTGCTTTCATTCATCCTCTACTGATATTTTCACTTTGTATAACAAAAGATTTCATCTTTGTTGCTGTTGCCAAACAAAAAGAAGAAATATGTTTTTTAGGTTAATTTTGTTTAAATTTCCTGCCAGGATAGAGACAGCAAGGGATAGAGTTAAGTCTGTCTTAACAAACACTCATTTTTTCACATCTTGACCACTGTGACACTGTCTACTCTGAATTATCAGAGAATCTAACTCATGTGCAATAAGTTTAAAACGCTTGCATCCAGTTTATATTCAACATCAAATACAGAGATCACTTTCTATGAACAGGTAAACTTATTTAAATAGACAGATTGACGAATGTACTCAATCTTACCATACTCTATAAAGCAATGACCTTAAAATAACTTGCTTATCTCTAAAGCAGATTCTCAGTCCTTTCTGACTCTCATAGTCTTAACACCAGATACCAAGACAGATCTCAACTGTCCATTCCCCTTCACAACTCAAATTTCTACACAAACCCCTTCACTGTGTCCACTGACCATCTGTGGAACAAGCTGCCCATGTAAATTTAAAATTCATCCTAAATATCTATTTTTAACAGCCAAATAAGATATTTCTTATCAAGCAGCCCATCAATTTAAATTTAATATGCATACCAACTGCAGAAATGGACACTGATGTCCAACAACACTCTAAACTGCAATATTACCTCAATATTTCTGAACTGAGATACGTGCATACATATGTGTGTGTTTACTTGTGCATGCATCCACGAGCCTTTGTGTAGGTTTAGATTTTTTTGTGTTTATGTTAATTTTTCTTTTCGTATTTCTTATCATGATACCCATCATTCAATATATTTTGACATCACTGTTACCATCTGTGATTTATTTTTAATAGTTATTGAAAATGATAAGGTTCCTCCTATATATAAGTGTGGCCTATCAATTCAAATTTTATATCTGAGAATTGCAATTTGGATGCTATCCAAATTAATATTTACAATTATACATAAATATAATTTGGTGGAAATATTTATGTTTATATATCAACATATTTTTATTAGGAATAATTATTTTAATTTTTATGTAGACTAATATAAAGGCATTATTTTAAATGAAAATATCAATGGAAACCATGACAAAAATCCAAATGAGATTAATGATTGATTTGGTGTTTTAAGGCCACTTTATGCACAGTAAGGCTAATCATGACTGGACCTACAGTTTAAAGTGGGATCTGAACCACTATGTGCCTCCACCGGGTATCGAACCTGGGACAAATGAGAATAAGCTCAAGATGTAGGTAGTTATACTAAGAAACAATAAAAGTAAGCATATTGAACTACAGAGTTAAATGGCAGGATTTTGCACTATGCTTGTGCTGGGGATTGAACCCAAAACCCTTGCTGATGCAAACATGACAAGCAATTTCAAAGGACAGCTTTAACCGAAAGTTATTTCAGGTTATTACATTTTCTGCAAACAATTCAACTGGAAATAAGAAAACTAATGTGTGAATGTTCGAAATTAGTGGTCTCAAGTTCCGAAATGCAACTAGACTATCTGGTTATGTGAGTAGACTCAGAACTTTTGGCCACTAAACAGCTGCTTCATTTGACAGACAGTGCAGTTGACTTGAGCCCAGTATTTTGTTATTTTTTTTTATCTCGAAGTTCTTGAAATATGTGCTTAAATATTTAGTAAGGTGTGGTAAAATACATAGTTTGTAAAAAGGTAATGTTTATTGAAAATTTCCACCCACGTTATATTTATTTTGAAACAAAAAATTGCACTTGCTAGAAGAACGGAATATGATTAAGTAAACGATTTGATTTTTATTATTTTCTACCACTTTTGTCTAATTGTGATGATTAGGATGAGTGATGAAATGATGAAATTGATGAAGGAACCCTTATGAAGAATACCCAGACTGGTAATGAGCCAAGTGATATTACTCAAAGTCAGAAACCACTATTTTTATTCTACCTATGGTAATACATAATTTTGACCATGTTATTACTTTTCCGCATAACATCCAGCTCGGTCAACACATTTGCGCCACCCTAACAACAGCTGGAAAATGGCACTCTTGCAGAAGTCCATTTTGGGATGACGTAACCACCCACGAACCTCATCCTTCACCTTGTCATTGTTGTCAAACTTGGTACTCCGAATGCTGTTCTTCAACAGAGTAAAGAAGTAAAAGTCTAGTGGGGCTTGGTCTGGGATGTAGGGAGGGTGGGGTATTAGCTCCCAGCCCATCTTTTTAATTTCCCCAGGTGTATGGGGACAGGCATTGTCAAAAATGACATGGTGCTTGTGATAATCAAGAGTCTTTCTGATGTCCTGTATAGCACTGTGTCCAATGTTCAGATAATGTGCAATTTATCCTAGAGTTATCCTCCTGTCACTTTGGATAAGCTCATCAATCTGGTCCATGTCGTTGTGCTTCGATGCATTTTTGGTCTGCACTATGAAACGTATCAACAATGTCTGTTACCATCTCTAAAATGTTTCATCCACCTTTTCACTGTAGCGTAACCCATACTGGCATCTCCATACAAGTTCTGTAAACACTGATGAATTTCTGAAGCTCCAACATTTTCTCTAACAAGAAATCAATGACGTTGACAAAACAAACTATCTGTGGACTCAATTTTTCTCCTACCGACACCACTGACAATGAAAGTGTGCATGCTCCAGCGTGTGGTTCATGCAGTGTACAACAGATGGCTGTACCTATTATATGTGTGGTTTCAACCGAAATGGTCAAGGGCTGAAAAAAATGGAACAAAGCTCATAACATTTAGTGTGTGCCTTGTATTTCTCATTTTTATGGCCATCAAAGAAGGGAACTTTGAGACAGGTTTTGTGGAAAAAGCTATTAACTAACTGCTAGGGTTTCATAATGGTAATTTTTAATCACTACCACATTGGAAAAAATTGTTTGCCTTTCATACATTAGTACTTTTGTTTTTTATTTGAGGCATAATTTGGAGCCTAAATTTTCAGTGTGGTGACTAGATTTAATACATTGTGATTGAACAGTGCTTCGCTGTTACAGGATAGCTAGATGGCATGGATGATGTTTCCGGTTTTAAGTCTTGTCTCTCTAATTGAATACAAACTGAAAGTAACATTCAGCATAGGATCAGAGCTACTGAGGCAGAAAGAAAATTCTCCAACAGAAATTGTAGTAGACAAATGCATATTTGTCAATTGTGGGTCAGCCTGGAACACCGTACTTTGAGATTGGAATAAAGAACTACATATATAGCATCATGAAGCCCTTTCTACCATATTAAAAATCTGTGAAAATGATACCCTGGATCTTAAAGCTTCTATGTTGTTTAACTTGGTAGTGCTAGAGGCTTGAACTGCACCGATTTGGCAATTTCAGTGGAAGTGGAAAGATGTTATAGTATCGCACTGTTGCCACATGAAAAAATTTACCTCAAAACATCAAGAAGAAATGTAGCTGTAGTTAAATTTTTGCTACAAGCTACAATAATTTTGTAGTGAAGTTACAGCTACAATTTAAAAAAAAAGTAGCACCACTACAGTTACAAATTTTGCAATTACAGTAGTAACACTACTTCTGACCACTGTAATATTGTTCTATATCAGTAAATTTTGCTTAGTTTTCAGTATTCGGTAATGCATATTTACAATGAAACCCCAATTTTACATTCCCTAATTTTACATTTTCTTGCATTTTAAGTTTTTGCAGTGTGGTTACCTGTATCTCTGTTGGTTTTAGATCAAATTTACAACATTGGTACTTTTTATGTTTCAGATCTTCAGAAGAAATTGTTACGGCTGTTACTGTGCTACAATCCAGTTTGGTTGAGAGTCGGATTAGAGACTGTATTTGATGAAAGCATTCCCTTGTCATCCTGCTCTGATCTAATTGGCCTTGTAACATTTATTAGAAAACGGTAAGCAGATGATTTTTGAGTTAATAAAAATTTTGTACTTATGTATTGTGAAACATTTAGAATCAGAGTCCTAGTCAAGTAATGCCTGAATTTGGTTTCTTTAAAGATTCTATAGGGTAATTGCTCTAGCTATACACCCAAGAGAATATTCCAACTTTATGCATGTTTTATTTTAAAAACTCATTATTGATATTTCATTTATCATAGAAATTTAGAATATTCTGAATAATAGCATATGCAGTGGAACCTTGATTTTATGTTTTTCAGGGGACCAAGCTGAAAGAACTTAAAATGCAGGAAAATGTAAAATCAAGGAAAAGTTTATAACATATTGATATCTTAGAACCATCAAGATTGAATATATAATGTAGGAAAATATAAAAGCTAGGAATGTAAAATCTCAGGGTTCCACTGTAATTTGTGGGGTGTCCAAGGGCAGATTTGCAGCAAATTCTCATTGTCTTATTTAAATGCCCAATATCCCAGTATCTAGATACCCAACGTGTCAGTATGTTTACATACCTGAAGAAAGAATCATTCTAATCAGCACATTTTGGAGTATAGTTAATTTTGTTATAAGAATGCTTGCAAATCCCTTCCTTAAGTGATATACAATCAACTCTGCTTATAATGAATTCTTATGGATTCACATAAAATTGGATCACTCTGTCTAAAGTTCACTAAAACCAAAATACCTTCCCTTAGCCTGAATTGAAGTTAGTAATGAAACAAGAAACATTAAAAATGAATAAAGGCAAAAAAGGTAAAGTAATATGAAGAAGATTGCATTTGACAAATAAAGCTTACTAGATACAATAAAATATAATGCAAAATGAAGATGTGCACAGGAATGTAAAACTAAGATTGTGTAGAACAATGGTGAAACAAATACTGAACTACAGATGCGAAACATGGACACCAACTCAATAGTAGTGAAAACAAATTAAGCACATTTAAGAGAAAAATATTTGGACCAGTAGATGAAGGAAATCAACAGGGAATAAGATATGATATGGAACTTTTTCAAAAGTATAAGGACATAGATGTGGCATTAGATATAAAAATTAGAAAATTATGATTATATTGGCAGGGCACATAATCCAAATGGATACAGTAAGAATCCCAATGAAAGTTATACAGGGAGAGATATTTAAAAACCAGTCTGTTTGAAAGGACTAACACAGATGAAAAAAGCATAGTGGAAGCAACAAAGAAATCATCAGAATAAATACTTGGAAGGAAGAGGCAAAAAAGGATGGAGAGGAAGACTGAAGGAGGCCAAGGCTGACCTTGCTATGTAGCACCGTGGATGATGATATGTACAAGATACGTTGTATGGACAGGACACTAATCAGGTGGAACTGCATCCAGTCACATAGCCAAAATGTCACTAGCATTAGGGGTAGACAAAACTAAAAATAATTCAGGCATCTGTCCATTATTCTTAGGAGCCAGATGTGGCCAGGTGGTAGTGTATCAGTTTTACATGCCAAAGGTTCTGAGTTTGATTCCCATTTGAGTGCCTCTGCTTTTTTCTTTTTTATTAACTCTGACAAATATTTATTGCGAAAATTCATTTTTATTAGCTGTGTGAATTGTCGAGAAATAATTACCATAAGGCATGGATAATTACTGTACAAATGATTAGAAAATTAAAATAAATATTTAAAAAGGAATATCCACCACCCTCAAAAAAATAAATATTATTATTTATTTTAATAAGTTATTCAATAAAAATGCCATGAATAGTTTCTAGAGTTAATAAGAAAATGTAATGGAAATCAAACAGGGAACCAAACCCAGAACTTTTGGTATGTAAAACTGGCACACTACCACCGGGCTGCTTGGCAATATGTTTGCCTCCTGTTGAAAGCTTGAAAACTGAAGCACTTTTTCATGGAAATGGCTGGCTAATTCACCCTAATACCTTTGCATATCAATACCCTTCCCAACTCTCCTTGTAAGTTAAGCTATGAAATGTGATCTTAAAACATTTAATTTTTTAATTTATACAAGATTGAATTAAGAAGTAATAGACATTTCCATAAGCATGGGGACTGGATGCCCTGTATTTTTCTACTCCTTACTGGCATTCTGCAGATGGATGGAAGCTGGGACTGGAAGCATGGACTAGCATGCATTTTGACTTCTGAAACATTCAACAAGTGTAGGTTACCAGCCAGGTTAAATCATCTTTAGCTTCCAACTTTTTATCTAATGCTGATTTAACCTGGCTGGTAACCCGAGAACACTCGTTCAAATCACATCGCCAGGAAAGCTACAATTCCTATTTTCTGAAACATTGCCTTTCTTCACGTAAAGTACATACAGTATCCTGCCTATGGAAAGTTTGTCAAAAGGGGTGGAATAAGATACTCATGGTACAACTGCAAAGAAGTATTCTCCAATGAGAACTGTGATGTTGGCCAATAGTCCAGAATGCTGGACTTCACATCAATAATTTAAACTTTTTTGTGGCTTCACCTAATTAATTTCACTATCAGATAGAACTTACCCCTGTTTTTCCTCTTTACAAGTATTCTTTTCCCAATGAGCACAGTGGAAACCTCTCACTTCACTGGTGTTATGATTTAAAGTTTAACTTGTAAGGAAATTGATGTGTGTACTTCAGAAATTTTAAAATAAATATTTCAAATACTTTGATAAAACCTATGACATCTGGTTAGCATACTTTGGTTTAATGTCAATTGTATGGACAGGACACTAACCAGGTGGATGTGCATCAAGTCACACAACCAAAACATCACTAGCATCAGAGGTAGACAAAACTAAAAAATATTCAGGCACCAGTCTGTTATTCTCAGGAACAAAAGAACATTTCTTTGTTGCTTCGTAAAAGTACAATTGTATATACACAGCTACTTCTAAGCAATATTGTAGAAGCAGTTACTTGGTTTGATTTGGTGTTTTAAGTTCACTTTGTGCACAGTAAGGCTAATTTGGACTGGACCTACAGTTTAAAGTGGGATCCGAACCACTGGGTATCGAACCTGGAACCCCTTGATTACAAGGCAACGACACTACCACTTCGCCATCGGGGAGGCCCGGAAACAGTTACTTCCTCACACACATTTGCTCATTGGTTCCTTCACATTCTTCAAGAAATGAACACTTTCTGATCAAAGTTTCTCAGTGAAAGTTTAATTTTTAATATTTTTGCAAATATATAAGAACACATTGTGGCCATGATCAATGAAAGATTTTATTTATATTTTGACTCAAATGCTTTTAATGCCTTTACATATTTTAGCATAAGATATCTGCAAAAAGCTCTATGAGGCAAGCTGGTGTTCATGACACAAGTGAAACATTATTATTGAAATGTTCTCTTTTCAGATTCTTGTCTGATCCATATCTAGAGGAAAAGTACCATGACCGTAAAGTGAAACATCAGCATAAAAGAAGATATGATGTGGAATTGAGGAAGCACATTGTGAAGAAATTTTTAACATTGTTGTATTTTCTTGATTTCTGCAAGACCACAAGACTCATCCAACATGATCCATGTCTCTTCAATAATGATTCATTGATGAAAGTATGTATTAAATTATGGCTTGTTCATATAACTTCCATTTACGGTAAAAGGTTTATCACTACCAGTTTTCTGCCACTCTGTGCTGAGTCATGTGGATGCTGATGCTGATACACTCATGTCATCTGCTTTATAGCAGAAGAGCTTTCCACATTGCAAGAATTCTTCGCACGATACTCTCTCAATGTACTTTTGAACATTCACCATCCTTTCCCTTGCATCGGAATGTAAATCTCTTCCATGCTGAAAACCACCTAGAGGCACTGCAAGCACAACTACAAAGAAACTTTCTATGCTGCACATCTATTCTATTTTAAACTTCACACTGCCAGTAAGGAAAGGAAACCATAGCATGCAGAGGGCATTAGGGTGTGGTGAACTTTGGCAATGGTGCTAGTGAGTTCACCAATGTTGTTGGTTTTCACGTACACAGCCTCTTACTGTTGTCTACTCCTTGAGCAGGAAGCTGGTACAGTTATTATTTTGCTCTTTAGTTTAACTATTTAGACACATTTCTGAGTGTTTGTTACAATTATTGAACTGAAAAGGTTTAAAAATCAATCATGAGGGATAATTTCTACCTTTTCCATGAGCATGTGCTAACTTTTCAACCTTTTTGAGTTGACTCAATTTCTAAATATTGAATATATTTTGAACACCCAATGAGGTAGTGAATGCAGTGGTCAAAGTTTTTATGATTTTTTGTTGTGCAATTGTAGAGATCTGGGGTGTGCTCCACCTCAAGTTGCATCAATAACTTGTATGATAAAGTGAGTTGTTGTGAAACACTTCAATTATGGAAGGTTCATTCTAGTGTTGGGCGATATATCGTCTGTCTATATAACAAGGAAAATAAATATGTTAAATAGTAATAATTAATTTTAACAACTTACATAAGTGAGTATGGAGTCTTATTAGGACAACGTTTTGGAGGTCAAACTGCCTCCTTCATCAGGTTCATGGATGTTTCTAGGCACAAAGCATAGCGCCACGTAAACAAAGTGTTGAATGAGGAGTTGGTTAAAAATCTGCCATATTCCAATTTAAAAAATCTCAGCATGTTAAAAACATTGTAAAACCAATCCACACTTATTTTGTGGCTGCGGTGGCTCAGTCGGTAATGCATCTGACTATCATGCTCAAGGTCCCGGGTTCGATCCCCGGCCGGTTCAAATCCGGGAACTTTTCTAACGGTGGAAGCAGCCCCGGCACCCACCCAGCGTCGAATAACATGGGTACCTGGGGGAAACCCGGGGGGGTAAAGGCGGTCAGGGGCGTGATGCTGATCATATCACCCCCACTCACGACCGGATCAAGAAAGTGTGGGGCATTACCCCCACACCCCCTATACGCCTTCATGGCGTGGTGCTATGCACAGGGGAACACTTTACCTTTTACCTTTTATCCACACTTACTTTGAAATCACTAAAAAAGGATCGCAAGTGGCCGTTACGAGCCCAGGCTAGTTGTGAAGCCTGCACTAGTGAGCAGCTCCCACCTCAACTGCAAGTTGAAAGCTACCTCCCCTCCTATAAACCGTCTCTCATTAATCTCTTACGTCACCAGTCTAAAGTGAATTCTTGTTCTTCTTCCACTGCTCTGATAACCTCCGAAGTAACATGGAAACCTAACTTGGCATCGGTTTTCACAGCCTTATCCCATTTTTTAAGAAAATTGATCCATCCTTCCTCTAAATTACCGTCGTCTCTGTTGAGTTTTTTCCTATTTACTGTGCAAATATATACAGCTTCATAAACATTCCTATCTAATTTATTATCATCTTTCCTAATCACTTCTCTTTTTACAATCTTATGCCAACTTTCTATAAAATGCTCGGTACCCCTCCTCGATATCCTTGTCATGCTCGCCCCCATCTTACATGCATGCTTCTTCCGGTCTGTCCAATGTATTCTTTGCTGCATTCACATTCAATCCTATAGACCCCTTTTTGTTCTTCCGGGTTTTCCTGCTCCCTCCCCCCTTTTTATACTCCTTGAAATGTTTTTCTATGTTCGGGGGGGGGGGGGGGGCTTCATTCCACATTTTATACCATATTCTCTTACAGTTTTTTCTATTTTTTCAGATACCCCTTTATAATAAGGGATTCCGACAAAAAGATCCTTATTTGTCAATTTCCCTACCTCAACGTCTTCCTTTGCACTCTCATTAGCGTCGTTGGTGTTCTCCCTTCTTACTATATTTCGTGCTTTTCTGGCTACCTTGATTTGTATACCCATTTTTTATATGTGTATACCCACGATATGAGATGAACTTTTTGGCTTGTCCTATCTCCTTTTATGAGATGAGACGGGAAATGTCTCGTTTCGTGAACAACACTAATATTAACAATAGAAGCATCCCCCTAGCTATTACCAAAGTCTCTAGCAAACATCCCCCCCATGTAGGAATTTCCAGTTCAATGCAATGTCACTCACAAGGAAACAGTCATGCCCAGGTTGAGAGTCAAACGTGGAAATTCCTCAGATAAATCATAAATTTTGTGTATAATAATTAGAATGCCTGTTTATTCATGGTAATTCTAAATCTGCAGTTTGGTTTGTATATATAAGTAGGATAATATCTAGTTTTTGAGGGCTCATAGCATCGAAATGAGGAGCGAAACAAACAAAAATAAATCATTAAGGTTGTTTTTTTTATTTTTTTATCTCTATGCACTGTGAAAGTTTGTATGATAAGCCTTTGCATACATTGTTAATTATTATTTTTCGACACTTGAGACAAGAATGAGAATTGCCCTCCGAAACCGAGATGGATGTTTATAAATCGAGACGAACTGTCAATGAGACATTTACAAATAAACACGAGACAGACATTTACAACTCTCAATGAGAACAAGACCAAGGCTGCCATGTTTCATCACGATAGGATCCTCAGTGGTGAGGTTGTGAACTAACCAATTAATGTGTTCGGGGTAAAGAGATGAGGCAGCTTTTTTCGCAGTACAAAAGTACAAAATTCAAAATATATCGTACAATTTCAGTATGGGATATAATGTTATACACATTGGGTCTATATATAGTTCACGTAGAAGGGAAGAAGAATCTTCCGAGCCTTCAGCAATCCACCTAGGAAATACAAGCCCTTTCAAATAATGTAATTCTTCAACCCACTGTCTGAATTTTCTTCCCATTTCTTCATGCACTTCTTCATCCCAACTAAATTTTAATAAACATGTTTCTTGAAGAAGGATCTTCAGATGCAATGTCACTGGAGAGGTAATTCCAATAGGGTCAAATATTCTGTTGGCAGTTGACAAAATAACTCTTTTGGAAACAACTTGAAACTTCATTCCTTGAAAACATTCTGGTCTCAATTCAAAATTATCTGTTCTTGTTTCCCATACCAAGCCTAATACAGATATTCTGATATCTTCCAACAAGTTTCCTAGTGAGGTATACTCCCGCCCTCGCAGTTCAAATTTCGCTTCTGCCATCAAATGATTAGCTTCTTCAATAAACTGGTGGAGCTCCTTTTCATTGTTCACACTAGTAACACAATTATCTACGTAAGAACTCTGCAACAGCTGTGCAATATATCCTTGGAATAGCTGCAGCTCTCTTCATTACATTTTTTCAGAGCTTGCTTCAGATGGTGTTCAATTACTGCACACAATAAAAATTGGTTACAACTTACACCAAAAACAACTCGCTTGTGACGATAAACCTTTGTCACCTTTCTCATCTATCCAAAGAAATCTAAAAAAATCACGGTCACTTTTACATAAACTAATCTGTAGAAAAGCCTTCCTTATATCTGAGATGACTCCCAATTTGTGTAACCAAAAACTTGTCAGAATTGAAGGAATTATTTCAATCAAATTAATGCCTTTCTCTAAACACTGGTTCAACGAGTAATACCCCTTTTCTCTTGCAGAAGCATCAAACACAAGGTGTATCCTGGTGGTCTCACTGTTCAATTTTACAACATGTCTATGAGGTACATAGTGTCCCATGGTGTCTATCTCTTCAGATGAAACCTCCTCGACGATGCCTTCTTTTAGCCACTCATTGAAAACCTGACAATATTCTTCATAACAGTCATCTTTCTTCAGTTTTTCAACAAGTGTATCCAGTCTTCTTTTACACATTTCTAAATTACTAGAGTGCGCGTCAAATCTCCTGCATATGGCCTTGAACGACTGAACAGCACCAGCGAATCACAGACGTGCGGCGTTGCCTAGTTCCGTGACAAGGTGTTTCGCTCAACCATGCTGTCTCTTTTCCGTATGAGATTCCGACATGGCACCACTGCAGTGCGCTGCTATTGGCTATGGCCATATGCAGGAGATTTGACCCGCACTCTAGGAAGATGTGGGTGTACCTCCACCTATGGCATTTTTACCTCATACCTTCCTTCTTCGTCAATGGTTCAGAATAATCCATCACTGCCTCTTGAGCTTCAATTTTGGACTTCTTTTCTCCAGGATCTAATTTCATCTAACATCTAATTTCCACAAGTCTGCAACCGAAGCTTCCTTACAGAAGATTGAAGCTGCAGTCATGGATGAAACTCCCACTGGACCATTTTCTCTATCAGAAATTTCTACACCTATCTGTTTCAACTCTACTAACCAAGGACCTTCAGTAACAGATGTTACACTGTCACAAATATTAGGCTGATCCATGGCTTCAAAATTGCAAGCATAATCAGCTCTGATGCTACTCAGTCTGACACAATAGCAATTATGTTCATATGGTGCAGAAAATATGCCAACAAAAAGTGCATGTGTGACATTTTCCCTTTTTACAACCTCATAATTCATTTCCTTTGATGTACAAATGTAGGATCATTGCAAACCAGTATCAGTGATTGCTCTTGCATATTTTTCATCACTTTGTCCTCTTATTTTTACAACTAATGTTTGCAGAAACGTTTCAACATGTTCACTATTCGTCAAGGAATTTTCAACAACCGTCTGTAACTTAGTCTGCTTCCCTGGAAAGTCTGTTCCATGCGTAGTCCTTTGACCAGAGCACATCACTTCAACATGCTGCCCCTTGCAAATCCTGCATTTTAATTTTACCCTACAGTTTCGACTAAGGTGGCCTTTTTTCAAACATCTGTAACACAACCCCTTTTCCCTAAGCATCTTAGCTTTTTCCACAAAGGACCAATTGTGTGCCTTCACACACTCCTCACTAACATGCGAATCACCACAAAATAGACACTTTGAAGAATCCCCCTTGCAATTAATCAATTCAGCTGCCATGGGTATAGATTCAGTACGTCTACTACGTTCCTTCTTTCTCTTCAGATCAAACCCATCTACTGCAAGTGCTATTTTTTCTTCATTTTCCACTTCTTTCTTCAGGAAAGACATTATACTTTCCCGACGACTCTCCAATTTAGAATCTGTGGAATTTGCGCAGCACTTCTCTGCCACACTTGCAAAAATTCTTCCGGTAAACATGACTAAACAAGAGGGTATAACATTGCAGCACACTTGTCTGACGTTATTCCTAACATACTCAATGCTCGTAACTGTGATTCCATTTTGTCATAAAGAACAGCCAGTTCCAACTTACTGTCACCATTTAAGTTGTGTAACACCAACTTCAAAAGTTCACGAACGTAAACTTCCACTAACACATCATCACGGCCGAAACATGACTTAAGTCCTTCAATGACCTTGGGATAGTTTTCGTCACTGAGGGGAAAACTTTCTACAAACTGACGCACTTTTGAACCATCACCTGTACAAGGTATTGAAATTTATCACAATTATCAATGTCCACATCCTTGTCAATTTGTTTGAATTGGCTCCAGAAGGGTAACCAGATCTTCACATTACCATCAATTTTTTTAAGTTCCACTACTGGTAATTTGATTTTTCATTTGCAGTTTACCGATGTGTCACTAACTGCATCACTACCATTGTTCAACACCTGCTTAGTTAATAACTGTTCCACCATAGTCTTGATTCGATTAAAGTTACGTACATGCTTATCTGAATTTTCTGCTTCGACGATCAAATCCTCTTCTTTGATATCGTCGTCCATCAACAAATCACTGTGCTCTGTGTCCAGATCCTGTAATTTGCCGAATTTATCTTGCAACAAACTGAAATTACTCTGCACTTCCACTAAATCCGGGCAATCACCATTGCACGCTGCTTCAATGTTCTTCACTACATGCGTAAACGACGAACTCGTTACTGTTCTTAATGTACTTATCTTTTCCATGGCGTCTCAATCTTTGCGTTACTCAAAGTCTCCCAGTCCTGTCACAGTCGCCAAATGTTAGAAACGAAACACCAATATAAGTAAATTAAGGTTTAATCACATACACACAGACATCGAGTACATGACATTTCTCTTGCTGGTCGCAGAATAAGTATCCTGCAAAAATACACAGAATATTCACATCAAAAACATACACAGAATACTCATATCATGCAAATACATAGAATACTGACTTTTCTATTTCTAACAGTAATTTTCTGTTGGTTTTTCACTAATCTTGTGGATAGCAATAAATGGGTGAAAGAACAACCATAAAGTAACATGCATGTGTGTTGTAGAAAATGAACACACATCCCCCTCTGTTAATTCCAATTATTATATTGAGCTTATGCCAGCCTCTGTGATATAGTGGTGATGATCATAATTGCTACAGTGCCAGGCATCCTTTGTTCAAATCCTGGTTAAGAAATGGATGTGTGTTGTCCCTTCATTTAGCCTGATTGCATGATTAGCCCATTTTTTTTTTTTACAAAGTTCACTGTCTGATGGTATACCTCATTTTAGTATGTTTCTCCATGCTGTGCCCTGCACAAAAGCGCACAACAATACACAATTTTCAACATTATAATTTGCAAAAACAAAACTTCTTGAACCTCACTTCCCACTGTTTAAAATACTATCCACTAGCTAACACACACACACGTGTACTGCCTCTAGCGGCACTCTGGACAGTGAAATTTAGCAAGAGCAACCAGGCTGGTTAGAGAGAGTGATCAGTGAATGCGATTGAGCAGGCAGTGGTCTAGTAAATAGTTTTCCTTATACGATTTTTTTTTTTGTGCAGCAGCACACTTGAAAACCTCCTGTTTCAATTGACTTGCCTGATTTGCAATTTTATATCAGATTTGTAGTATTGGCAGTTTGTTGGTATCTGCAAGAATGTTATACCAATCTCTCAATACTAAATATATATATTTTTATTTATGATTGAGAACATCTCTATGTCTTTCTTGATATTTGGAAAGTTAAAACTTTGTCGTCCATTCTGGTATTTATGACGAAAAGAGTATACCACATACAGTAGTTATAATTCAATGTATTATTGTTTCCATCTGTGTAAGTATCATCATGATAATAAATCTACTTATTATTTTTGCAGTCGAGTAAGAGACTTTTGAACGAATTCTGCTCCTTTTTCTTGTTTGGAGATGATGACCTGATGAGAAATATACGAAGACTGGGCTATGATGTTTCACATCAACAAGAACATGTGCATGAATATGATTATGCAGTTCATCATTTGTATGAAGACCTGAGTGATGGCATTAGACTTTCGTAAGTATAAGTTTTTTACAATGTATAGATTTCTTGTTTCTTTTAATGTTATTATTTTTTAATGGACTTCATTTGATGTACCCAGACACACATATATGAAGAATAAGAAATGAAAATTTTGGTACATGGTCTAGGCATATTTCCAGTTCAAATTGGGTATATAAAATAACATTTGAATGTTTTTATTGTGAATAAATTCTGACATTTGATTTCAAAACTTTCTACTTATCACACAAAACAATGATTTCCACCCTTCTGAAATTTCTATATTTTGTAATTTCATCAATGGGAAATGCATTGAAGTAAGTGTTTATCTGTCTCCACAGTGGCCGCGGTGGCTCAGTCGGTAACGCATCTGACTACCATGCTGAAGGTCCCGGGTTTGATCCCTGGCCGGTTCAAATCCGGGAACTTTTCTAACGATGGAAGCGGCCCCGGCGCCCACCCAGTGTCGAATAACATGGGTACCTGGGGGAAACCCTGGGGGGTAAAGGCGGTCAGGGGCGTGATGCTGATCACATCACCCCCACTCACGACCGGATCAAGAAAGTGTGAGGCGTTACCCCCACACCCCCTATATGCCTTCATGGCGTGGTGCTATGCACAGGGGAGCACTTTACTTTACTTTACAGTGGTTGCCTCAGTGGCAGTACAAAACCATGTGCAGAAAACGTATGCTTAAAATCATTGTTTGACACAGGTGCCCAAATAACTCTCATGATATTAAAATAAATTTTGGTATTAAAATAAATTTCTGTGCAATTTCAGAAAGAAAAATCCTTTTTTTAATGGAAAAATACATTGAATGTTCCTGCATGTACTTTATCATTTTGATTTCTCAATGAACAAAAACTTGTAGATTCTTATCAATTTAATATCCAAATTATTAATAGTTACATGCCAGGCATATCCACAAAAAGTAAAGTGCTCCCCTGTGTTTTGTACCATGCCATGAAGGTGTATAGGGAGATATACCAGGCATATCCACAAAAGAAAAAATGTGTGTATTTTATAACTTTTCTAAAAGGGATTGGGAGCATGGTATCAACATTAGGGAGGGGTACTTTGTTGTCCTTTTCCCCAAAAAGTGATGAACCTATGACTATGATAAATAACATCACCGAATTTGAAGTGCATGCAGTTGAACTTTTTGCTTCCCGGGTGGTAACACTCTCACTGTGTAATCAAAGGACCAAGTGTTCAGTCCCTGGTGCATGCACATTGTATGTTGCACTTAGAACTGTATTTCTAGTCCTGATTAGCTTAGCTGAACATGAAGTGGATTTGAAACAAACTTTGACTTTTCTCTTCACGCAATAATCTTCAGTGTTTCACAGATTCATTGTGAAGTGTGTGAATTGTATTTCACAGACATTGTGAAAAATTGACAACATTGAAACATTGGCAAAAATTTATACCTGCCTCAGTTACTTTTGTATGCACTGTAGTTACCAGTGTTTGGAAGTTACAAGTCACTTGTAACAAAGTTTTGAGTAATAGTTATATTTTGTAATAGTAACTGTAATAGAAGTACTTCTTAAGGTCAGCAATGTACCTCAGCTTTTTTATATTATTATTATTATCACCATCCATCCTCTAAGGACAGCTGGACCACAGGTATTCCAAACAATATATTAACTTTTGTACAGCTGGTATTATCCCTGAACCAGCACCACAAACCAGGGATGATATTACTTTTGTGTGTGTGTGTGTTTTTAATGTAATATGAACATTGGTAGTTTTTGAAAAGCTTACTTTATTTTCCTTTGTTAAGAATTTTAAAACTCTTCAAATACACCCAGGAGAGGTTGCATTGTGTTCTTTTAGACCAGGTTTATACTGTTTACGTCACCAATCTTGTTTCCTGCATCCCTCCCTGTACATGCTCTCTTATCAAAGGCAAGGGTGTCATTAACATGTCCCACTCACTCATCACTTGTCAGTTGTGCGGCAGGCCAAGTGAGGATCAGTTTTCTTTTGTCATAGTTATATCCACTCAGTGCAACTTAACCACATTTTATATATCCTGGATTTCCCGGTCTTTTTAACCACATACAGCCTTTATTGTTTGGTATTTTACAATGTATTCTACAGAAGATCAGAGGATTTTGAGTGTGTGGGAGAGTGTAGAAATGTAAGAAAACCACAGAAATGAAGTTTTCAGAGAACAGTGTAGACAATTGTTTGAGGTGGATGAGAAGAACATGTGGATTTTGAAGATGGTGATGATGAAGTGAAGAGGATAACTTGAACCAAAGTGGACAAATCACAGTTGAACATGAACACAATTACCTGGAACCAGTTCCTGAAAATGTGCTGTGTGAGCCTCCCACCAACCAGCTTTCATTACCTGCTGTACCAGAGTACATTGATAAAGATGAAACCACAAACTGATGTATCCAAAGGAAAAAAGCATACCGATGAAATATTGTAACTCACCTGCCAGGACCGAAAGGTGAAGCACGCAATGTCCTTTCTTCTATGGAAGCTTGGAAGATATTTTTTCTACATTATGAAATAGTTGGCCCGGTGGCTCAGTCGGTAACGCTTCTGACTACCATGCTAGAGGTCCCGGGTTCGATCCCCGGCCAGTTCAAATCCGGGAACTTTTCTAACGATGGAAGCGGCCCCGGCGCCCACCCAGCGTCGAATAACATGGGTACCTGGGGGAAACCCTGGGGGGTAAAGGCGGTCAGGGGCGTGATGCTGATCACATCACCCCCACTCACGACCGGATCAAGAAAGTGTGGGGCGTTACCCCCACACCCCCTATACGCCTTCATGGCGTGGTGCTAAGCACAGGGGAACACTTTACTTTTTTTTTTTTTACTTACATTATGAAATAGAAAAAGAAAATGAACTTTACTAACATTTGGGTCGAGAGAAACAAAGCAAGATTCTCATGTGAACATGATTCCCTTCCCACAGACGTTGGACAAATCTTTACCTTTCTGGTGTTCTACATTCGTTCCACCAAAAGCTTGAAGATATATGGGCAACTAATGGAACAAGGTTTTTCAAACAACAGTGAATTGGCAGCAATTCATATTTCTCTTTAGAGCAGTAAGATTTGATAACATTCAAAATAGGGAGAAGGCAAGCCAATCAGATTGTCTTTCCAAAATCTGTGACGTTTCCCAGTTTGTGGAATGATGTGCAAGTGCATGCACACCCAGTGAGAACTGCATGGTAGATAAGATGTTAAAGTCATTCCATAAAAATATTTGGCTTGACTTGTGTGAAAACATTTTGTAGAGTTAACATGGAAATTTTACTAAGCAAACAGTCTACAGGACCATTTAGTCATTACAGCTCTCCAAAGACTGTTGTAGAGAGAAGGATAGAGCCAATATCATGCACTGGGTGGAATGTGACAATGGATAATTTGTTCATGTCCTTTCCTCTGGCTCTATCTCTGCTAGGAAACCACTGCCTAGCAGATAGGACAGGAAAGAGGTTCCGCCATTGTTCACTGCTAAAGACAAACCAATCAACAGCAGTGTCTTTGGATTCAGACATGATTGCAAATTGCTTTCTTACTCACCAAAAACAAACAAAGTATTTTTTTTTATATCGATGTTTCATGATACTGACAATATTGATGAGAGTTCTGGAGAAGCCATGAAACCTGAGCTACCTGGCTCCCTGATGGCGCAGTGGTAGCGTTTTTGCCTTGTAATCAAGGGGTTCCAGGTTTGATACCCAGTGGAGACACATGGTTGTGGTTCGGATCCTACTTTAAACTGTAGGTCCAGTCCCAATTAGTCTTACTGTGCATAAAGTGGACTTAAACCACCAAATACTAAAACGAAACCTGAGTTCCTTACATTTTACAATATGACAAAAGGAGAAGTTGATATTGTAGATGAACAAGAAGGAACTTATTCTGTTTCAAGAACCTCCTGCCACTGCCCACGAACTATATTTTATGGAATTCTGAATGTAGCTGTAATAAATGCATATAGTACATTATCCTCAGACAAAACACACATAAGAAGCTAATCCGACAAAAATTTTAAATATTGTTTTAAAAAAACAAACAGAATCTTGGAGATATGAAACTGATGTGTTATCACTGGGACACTTGGCAGTAGGACAATATTTTCGCCTCAAGAGGCTGGCTTGAAAGCTTTGAAATTTTGAAACACTTTTTTCAGGAATGGCTAGCTAGTAGAGAGTTGCATGGGCTGATATGACTCACTGGAAGAAGGGAAGTCCACTTATCTGACCTGCCATGTGTCGGGACCCAAGCTCTCAATGTGCAGCGCATGGTGGATGGACATGGGCTGACATCATCCCTGCTTGGTTCTTTGCTTCCAACTGCAGTCTCAGAGTCTCAGGCTAGCGAGTCACGCCTACGCAGGAGTGGGTATTCACAGTTCATACGGGACTTTGAGCATGGGCTCCATCAGCTAGACAGTACACTATGGTAATCATTTCATAATAACTGAGCAGGCGATTGAAAATCTCAATATAAAGTTGACATAATTAGATTCAGCATTAAATACCATAAATATTTCAAGCCCTTTTCCAGTATAATGGAAATTATAAGCATAAGTAGTACTGTGTTACATGCACAGAAGCTACAAACAAGAGACTGATAAGAATCACATGCTTCCAAAGTTTGCGGGATGGCTGGTTGGTTAAGCTGGTTTCGTATGGTGGTAAGAGTCTTTGGTTCGAATCCTGCATGGGGTAGTTACATTTTAAAACTTTTTTTATGTCTCGTTGCATTTCTATATTTATTCAAATGTATTGATAAAATTAATCAAACAACACTCCACTGATTTACCATTTTTATCAATTTGATTAAAACTTTTTAAAACTATCCTCCTGGCAAACACTTAAAATAATTGTCAGGTTAGAAGACATTGTTAGTTTTATCCTAGTTACACACAAATCAAGAACATTAATAATATGAATATTACATTACAAATTTAAGAAAGAAAATAATATGTGTAAGGGTAGATCTGTATATGACAAGGTGTGTGTGGTTTCAGTTACAAGTCAGGTTCTACATGTTGCATGCACAAGAAATGCTGGTTATCGAAACAATTTCCTTGCAAAAATATGCAGAGTATTTCAAATCATCTAAACAACATGTAGGTTCAAGGACGCCCAGGTAAAAGTTCATGTAATTCTAATGGAGAAATTAAAGTGATATTATATTACAAATAATATTGTTTTCTTTTATATACAGGCTGTCAGTTACAGCAATTAACATATATCCAACAATATAATGAGAGAACATTTTCACAAGAGACATTATAATCATGTTGACTGCCATAACTATTGGCGTGTGGGGTGGAAAATTTTTGGTCAGGATGGGAATGGGAAGGAAATATTAATAATCCTGATGTTCGGGATTGCGAAAATCTCCATTTCGCGACCAGGTCTGGAATTGTCCCTTTATCAATTTCATCTAATCAACATTCATCCCTGTCTTCGCAATTAGCCAAAAGTGATGGAATAACAAAGTAAAATAAAGCAAATCAATGAAAACATAGTTTCCAATAGTTTCCTCATATTCCATATGAGGCGAGGATGAAATGATAACAGAACTTATTAAACTTGGTGGTAATACATTGTTGACAGTAGTACATAGATTGATTGTAACGATATGGGAAATTGAAACAATGCCCCACAAATGAAAATCTGGAATAACATGCCCAATTTATATATAGCCTCTCCTTGTGAGTATGGATTTTGGTGTTTATTTAGAAAGTGAGCACTGGTGGTGGTGAAGGAAGTAATTATTTGGTGCTTCTTATTGGACTTTGGGTCAGCTTGTGGTGGAAGAGAAACGTAGGTGCAGTTGGAAACAGTGCCACCATGTGCAAAATGCCTCAGCCTACATTTGATTGATATTTTAAATTAGAAGACACGATCAAAATTTTATGACTTATGAAACAAAATCTACTTGATCACCAGCTTGGATGCCATTCACTCCATATACAGTCCAAAGATGGGCAATCAGAGAATGATCATGAGGAGATAGGGTTTGTTGTAGAGGCCCGCACTAGTCTGTGGAAAAAAAACAGGGGTCAGAAGGAGTAATTATCAAAGAAATGCTCGACAATCTAAATGTTCCCTTTAGGTTCAGTGTTATTAAATTTACTGTATTTTAATTGACAATTTGATATTGGTTATATAAGTCTCAGACTATGTTGGGCATCAATGGAAAGATCACCTTTATGGACTAATCAAGGAGCTCAATTTATAGTGGATGTATATGTTGAATGGTTCAAATCCTACTTTACATCATATATCAAGTCCAAATTAGCCTATCCCCATAAAGTGGACCAAACTCTTGTATTTACTCTAACATTAATCAACAATTCATTACATTTAAGTCTTGCAGGGTGATGTCCATAAAAAAGGTTTGTTTGTTTGGTTCTTTTTTGCCAGTTTCAATTAATTTAGATTTAACATTGTGTGATATATTTGGGAACTATGTTTGCAGTTGTCTATATATATCTTAATTTGGGCTATGTTGATTTGTTGAACAAACACCCATACTGATGCCAATACTCTTACTGATTCTGATATAGATATATAAGCATTGTAGCAATTAAAAGTTGTGTTCAGAATATTTATAAATATTAATATTCAATTGCAATTAAAACACATCAATTTACTATAGTTTTGCTTTAAAATATTTGAAGAATTACATAAGGGAAAATGGTAATGTCAAAATATCTCAATGATTTAATTAAGAAACTCACTTTTGCTACACAATACTGGAGCAAATTAAATAAAATATTCACTTGGCATGATTTCCAGGATAATTAGACTGCAAAAATGTCTCATGGCATTTTTTGCAGACCCTGTGAGATGCCCAGACTTTTTAAAAGAATCATCAGGTGTTGATGATTAAATTTGAATTTATACCAGTGCCATTCATATTGGCCAATACCAATAAATCAGCATTGTTATTCACTCAGCTCTAACAGAAGACATTAGATAACCAAAAAGTGTGAATTGGAGGGAGTTGTGCATTCACTGTTTTAACATGTGCAGATCAAAATCTCTGATTCATCACCTTGTGCTCTTGTATTGTAATCCTCAAATTAGCCTTGTAACGCAGACTCTCCAAATGGTGTTCTTTTTCTCACTTCAATTGGGTAAATCATGGCTGGCTGAAGCAGAAATCAGACACTGATATCTATCAAGTTGCCAGACACACTTGAACAGCACTACACTTGCATGCTAATGGTAAAAATAGATAAGGAGATATAATGATGAATAATGTAGGGTGGTTAAAACTGTCATGCAGAACTGGAAGAGGGATGATGATGATTATCTAGTTCTTTGTTTCAGTTGTATCCATTTTGTGGTACCCTTCACATTCTCTTCTTTACCTGTTTTTCCCATTACCATGTGAGCATACTCCCTTTATATGCATATACACACATTAGGGCTGAGCTGAAACCATTTTGAACTGATACTGATGCCAATACTCTCACTGATTCCCACCAATACCAATACCTGTATAATTTCAGTTTTAATTAACAAAAAGTAGGTATCGAGTCTCAACCTCATCACATTCCTTTAATGACCTTAGGTAACTTCTAAGTTATTCTCATTGATTGATTGATTTGCTTTATTTTACTTTGCCTTTTGTGACACTTTTGGCTAATTTGCGAACATGGGGATGAGTGATGATGTGATGAAATTGATGAATGGACACTCACAAACATCCATGCCCAGGCCAGGATTTGAACCCGGGACCCCTGGCGTTGTAGCGCAATGTGCTAACCACTCCACCACGGGGTGGAGTTATTCTCATGTAGCATTATTCACTTTCAAATGTTGTGTGAGATTTGGTGTTCTTATATGTGAACTTTTCTCTAGACCCAGGGGATGCAAAGAAAGAAGTTCTTGAAATTCTGCAAGACTTTTTAAAGTGTTGCAGTTACACCTAAAAATTGGTTGATTGTGTCTCTTTCACTTTCATGTAAACACTATTCATTGTTGTTGTTTAGGTTGTTAGGAGAGGCAGAAAAGCAACAGTTATTAAAATAATGCTCATCTGGCCAGCTATCTTTATGTCCTGCTCTCCCTTATTCTCTGTCATTTGCAATTAAAACAAGACACTGTATTGTCGGCCAGTACCATCACATGAAAGACTGAACACAGAAGAGAAGAAATTGAATCCACAACCCTTCCTCGCTGCTTGAATGTAGATAGAACAAAACGAATTCCACATTCATGACCTACATCCATCTGAAGATCTCTGCCATCATCTGGGAAACCGCACAGCATGAGAGTAATCCTGTATTTTAAAACATTCACCTTCCTTACCCCATGAATGTGCGAGCAAGAATTGAAAATGACTGATTTCTTTTATTTCCACACAGCCTTTTCCAGGTAGTTGCATGCCTTCCAGTGGGTGCAGCTTTCACTTTACCCATGCCTTTGATCTTGTCAATCATCTGCTTCCCAGGAGAGTGGGAGTTTGTCCAGCATTTCTTGGAAAATCTATATGCAGAACTTGTGCTGGCCTTCCAACCTGTCACAAGTAAGGATGAACGAAACTTTGAAAAGGAACAAATGTTGCTCTTGGCCACACTTCTAGGGACTTGAAAACAATGGTATTGGTGTAAAAATTTCAACCAACACTTTTCACTAGGTATATAGCACTGTGCCATGAAGGCAGATTTTAGGGGATGTGGGGGATGGGGCCTCACACATTTTCGATCTTGGCCATCTTGGAGGGGATGTTGGCAATTTTGGAGGTGATGTGATCAGCACTATCCTCCTGCCACCTTTACCCCCCATGGTTGTCACCAGGTACACATTGATTTGAGGATGGGTGAGCCCCAGAGTTACTTCACATGGGAACAAGGTCAGAAAAATTCCAACCTTAGATCAACCACCCCGGGAATTGAACCCAGGTTTCCCACATGGCAGTCAGATGCCCTACCAACTAGACCACCATGGTTCTTTGATACACTTCTCACTACATTAAAATAATATTGACATGGTGATGATGCTTTAAATAATATGAATTAGTTACTCTTTGTTAAAGCTAATTTCTTTTATTGTTATTTTTACAGAAGAATTGCTGAAATGCTTATAGGAGATTTCCAGCAATCTGATAGTTTGTATGTGCCAGCTCGTTCACATTTTGAAAAGATCCACAATCTCGTAGCTGCTTTGCGTGCTTTAGAATATGCTGGGTGTAAAATTGATGACAGTATCACTGGGACCAACATAATTGAAGGGAATATTATTGTGATTTTGGCACTTCTCTGGGAAATTGATAATCAGTTTCAGGTAAGATTGAGCCAAGTAATTATGTCATTGTCTTAGTAAGTAAAGAGTTTGAGAAATACAGTATGGGCACAAAGTCGTTTTCCCCAATAAATGAAGAAATACTTGTTTTGAGGAAAGTGAATTTGTGCCCACACTGTATATCCAATTTTGCTTAATTGTCATTACTTATCAGGGAATATTATATTACAATGATAATATGAAATTATCAGTTATATGCATTCTGTTTAACTCATGTTTACTAGAGAATTAACTTAGTAATAATCAGATGGAAAAATGTGTTTTTTCTATAATTATTATTTATTTTAGATAAAAGTATATTCTTCCTAACAACGTGCACTTTAAGAATGTTTTGTAATGTAAGTCAATGATTTATATGTTTGTAAATTTTAATTCATATTTTAAAATGATACAACAAATGTATTTCCCTAAATGTTCAAATGTTCCATATTCCTTGTTGAGAACAGTTGAAGTGCAGGGATGTTTTCCACGAAAATCGGTGAAATGGTGCTAACTTTTTTAGGCTCTGATCGATTTGTCACATTGTTGAAAGTTTATTTTGCTCTGAAACAATTACCAATAATGCAGTGTATAAATGCATGGCTTGTTTCGATCAAGGGCTTATTTTGGCTTTGAAAGAGGGAGCAGTTGTAGAGAAACAAAGAGACACAAAAGGTGAGTTCGCATTGAAGGGAGTTCAGTTGCAAAATTGCAAGCATGTTACACACTGTGCAAAAGGTGTGCATGTTAAGGCATACATGAGGATATCAGCTGTACAAAAAGTCAACTTGGCACTTCCTATTGTGTTAATAGAACTATTGCCAAAATAATTTCGTCTGCACACGTGCCACAAAGGTCTAGTATTACAATTATCCGGAGAAACCAAGGTTCCGTGCATAAAAGATTGCATTGTTCGTTTAGTGCGGTTACATTTATGGCCTAGGTGATTTAAAAATTAAACTGTCTAAAAGTTTTCAGGTAGTCTTGCTCGGAAGTATGTCTACATAATTCATGTAAAGCTCGTGGTATGATGGAAACCAGACGAGATTTTTCGATACCTTTTACATCTTCCTTTGTGTGTTTAGCAGCTTCATGAATAGGGTTCTCCCCTACCTTAGCCAAAATGGGCTCTTCTAATATGTTGTACAGTCGTGGAAAGAAATACTTCCCTCAAATAACTACTGGTATTAAGGCTTTATGGGGGAAGTTCTTTTTTTTTTTTTTTTCAAGGCTGTAGGTCCTCAGAAAGTTTACAACTTGTAAATTACAAGTAGCAAATCCTAAGTCAGATTACCTACCCTACCATCAATACTGGGAAAAAATAAGGAGGAACCAAATTCTTTGCATAAACTACAACAACAACTTTTCTTGGCAGACACTTATTTCATCATCATCATCCTTTAAAGTACAGTGGAACCTCGATTTTACATTTTTCAGGGGACCAAGCTGGAAAAACTTAAAATGCGGGAAAATGTAAAATCGAGAAAAATTTTATAACATCTTGCTATGTTGGGACCACCAAGATTGAATGTATAATGCGGGAAAATGTAAAATCCAGGATCATAAAATCGGGGTACCACTGTACTTCAATTTGTTTTAAAAGGAAGTAACTTTGAGGTTCTACCCTTGAATTAAAGAATATATCATCTCAGATAAAATTATATACCATGACATTTTTACATGCCGATTTTCCTGCTTCACTAAAAAACTAACTAACTCTCTAGCCTTCTTAAACCCGAAGGTTCATGGCTGCAGCAACACAGGCCTTCCATCTGTCCCTATCTTGAGCAAGATCTATATACTCTTTTCCATCCCTACCGATTTCCTTTAGGTCCATCTCAACGTTGTCCCTCCATCTTCGTCTTGGCCTTCCTACAGGTCTCTTACCATCAGGTTTCCCAACAAGAATCCTGTAAACTCCTCTTTCCTCTCCCATTCGTGCCACATGGCCTGCCCACCTAAGTCTTCTTGATTTAATCGTTCTAATAATATCTGTACATGAGTACAAATTATGTAGTTCTAAATTATGTAACCTTCTCCACTCACCTGTCTCCTCATCCCTTTTAGGTCCAAATATTTTCCTAAGGATCTTATTTTCAAATACTCTCAATTTATGTTCCTCTTTCAATGTAAGGGACCAAGTTTCACACCCATATAATACTACAGGCAAAATTACTGTTTTGTATATTTTAACTTTTAGTTTCTTAGATATTAAACGAGAAGCCAAAAGTTTATGAAGAGAGAAGTAACATGCATTTCCTGAATTAAGCCTACTTTTTATTTCCTCTTTAATATAATTTTCATTTGTTAATATTACTCCTAAGTATTTGAATTTGGAAACTGGTTCAAACGAGTTGTTATCAATAATTAGATTTTGATTATTACCTAACACTTGGTTTCGGCCTGTAACCATATATTTAGTTTTCTCTTTGTTAACTTGTTAACTGCTTCACTATATTCACAAATATGTTCAGGTTTATCTGGTCTGAATTTTGTAAGGCAAAGTAATATGATTTATGATATCTAGGGAATGGATTTTTAGATGCTAAAAAACAGGGATTTAGGATTTTGTAAACTCCATTTTAGGAATTTTAGGTGCTTTTAATAAATTAATAGGCATATTATTATTTAATAATACTTTTATGAAATAACTGGTTTTAGATTCAATTTGTATACAAGAGTTACTATTTTAGTGCAATGAATACTATTCTTTGATTATAAAAAATATAAAATTTGTCCAATGAAAAAACTTTATCTAATTTTGAAATACTGCACCACCATATGCTTTTCAATGTTCTCTGTGGTGAAGTTCTTCTAGTTGTCCTTGAGTAGGTGCTTGTACAGTCACGGACACTTCTGGGTTGTAACAATCCCATTAACTTTCAATGTGATCGTTACAACCCAGAACTGTCTATAGAGAACATTCTCTCTATACCACTGGAAGTTATTGGTGGAAACTTTATAAATGCAACTGCTCCTGATTCCCAAGGCAGGTTTGGTTCTCCCCAAGGTGTAGTGGTAAAGTCGCCTCCTTGTAAAGAAGAGGTCGTAGACTCGATGTTAGTTGGAGGTACATGGAGATTCGGATCGCACTGTAAACTGTAGGTCAAATCTCGAGTAGTCTATCTGTGCCTAAAATGTGCTCATAAAACTCAACCTGAAAACTCAAACCGCAGACAGGCTCGCAGTGGTCTCCTCTATACTAGGGCAGTTGTAGTTTCCGGCGCATACCCTCCTGTTTCACCTAAAGTGCCATACCAACCAGTGTCCATTCACACCACAGAATGGTTATTTTGAGAAATTGGGTAACAATAGTTAAAAATTGCATTTTTAAGCTCAATTTTTTTAATGAAGGGGTTTAGTCTAAGGCTTGATTTTTTTTTCATATGTAGACCTACCTGCAGGGTGTCTGTAAATGAAATATCAGTGCTTAGAAATGCACCCCTTTTTTACAGCATGGGCTCAAACATGGCCGTTTTGACAGTTTTTGGGGTTAAATATCTCAGATGGGTCCCCTTTAAAAATTCTGAAATTTGGCACATATGAAGCCCTTCATGAACCTAACTCTCAGTAAAAATCTCAACTTTTAGATTCAACTCGTTTTGGTCAATATATCACCCAATTTCTGACGTTGCAAAGTAAGGTTAAACTACATTCCATACTTAGAATAATGAAGTCTTTTCTTTTAAAAAAAAAATTGGGTTAAATATAGGCTCAGAAAATATAGTAACATAAGGTTTTAATACTTGACTTACCAGAAATTGAAATTACGAGGTATGACAACCATAATTTTCGTCCTTACGATGCAATTTCAAGCAAAACATACCTGAATATCATAGGAAGTATACTTCATTAGCTACAAAATGAATTTTGTAGGTCTCTAGCTTTAATGGTTTTTGAGATATTAAGGTTTCTGTATACTGCTACATGAGCAAAAAAATGCATGTGCCATGTTGGAAAAATGGCTGCCCCAGGAGAACTAAAGACAATATTTTTTTTTGAACATTGGTTTTGATATCTAGAAACATGTACAAAGGAATGTAATAAAAATGATTTTTTTCTAAAATGGTCATGCAACCACCATTGGATGGTATGGCATGGAATGACCCTACACCTACAGTCCCTCTAATTGCCTGGGAAGTACAGCGTTTGACAACGGAGAATGCCTCATCCAGTCAGTTCGCTTGAAATTTTTCCAATTTCGTGATGCAAGCTGGAAGATGGTGGAAATTTGCGCAGAAGTTGACACCCCTTGCTGTTGCCATGCTTCTTTTGCTGCTAAATCCAATAAATTATGCATTTTTTTCTCATTCAAAATTTCTGCTCTTGGCAGCATTGTACAAAACTGTCTATCATTGTACAAAACTGTCTGTCTTTTGGTGCATGCACTTCACTTGGTGATGCTAACTCCCCACCTTTGGTCCATCTTTACAGATTTACACTTTCTTGAAAGTAGGGTTACCAGATCATTATAAGGGAAATGTAGGACTTAATGTTCCAATAGTAGAGTATTTTTGTGACTCCCAGGCCAACTTTGATTTCTTGACCAAACGACCGCAAAAAGTTAAAAAACTCACTTTCTCTTCCTGTTCCACGCCTCATTTATTACGCTGACGATGTTTCACGGGGGCAAAAAGGCAGTGATGAGTGAAAGATGAGCTCTCATCCCCTCATCCTTCTCATCTTTCTCATTCTCTTTTTATTCTCTCATCTTCCTCTCATCCTCCTCTCATCCTCCCATCTTTCTCTTATTCTCTCATTTTTTTATTTTCTTATTTTCTTATTTTTTGAAAGATGAGTGCATCTTATCGTAATTTTCCAAGTCTGGGACCAAATGTTTATATATCATGACCTACGTAAACCTCTTTTCTCATTCTCTCATTCTCTCATTCTCTTATTTTTTGAAGGATGAGTGCACTTTATCGTAATTTTCCAAGTTTGGGACCAAATGTTTATATATCGTGATCTTCGTAAACCTCTCTTCTCATCCTCTTATTCTCTTATTCTCTCATTCTCTCATTCTCTCATTCTCTCTACCTTTAGAATATTGTCGTCAACATTAGATATGAAGTTGGAGTGCTGGAATCAACGGGGCCAAATGTTTATATATCGTGATCTTCGTAAACCTCTCTCTTGGGGGAACGATGTGGCATATACACACGCGCGCGCTCTCAGCTTAATTAATCTGCATGCATGTTTAATGTTTGATTTTTTTGTTTCTAGTTCGACATGAGATACACACAATTTTATTTTTTGAAGTACAGTTAATATTACCTAGGTTAATCTGTGACATACAACTAGCGATCGACACGACCACCTGACACACAGACACAGAGAGAGTGAGCAAATTTAAAGTGTGATCTATCGTGAATTAAACTAAGCCCCCTCACCCACCCACATATAGCCTTACAGGTGACTCAAAAGCAGAAATTGGTCATAGCGTGACAGGTTGATCTATCGTGAACTAAACTAACCCCCCCCCCACTCATACATACACACTATGTCTTACAATAAGTAAGGCTGCTATATCACATGTAAGGGCTGGCGGTTGCCAACACACACAAGATCTATTGCAAATTTTATTAACCTACGACATAAGCCATGGACACACACATACCAAGCCTTCCAGATAGGCTATAAGCAACTCACCTCTTGCAATTGTATAACGGGGAAAATTAACCTACAGCTAGCAACACTGTTTGAGCTGCTTTCGACGAGTAGTGTTACCAAACTTACTTTTTGCAAATAGGCTCTACAGCTAGAGGCTTTGTCTAACAATTGATTAAATTAAGTACCGAACATTATCGAAAAGCAATTCTGAAAACATTATACTGAAACATATACCCTACCAGAGTATGCCAACTTACCTCATGTAAAAATATTACCTAGTACGGGTTAAGCTGTGACATACAACTAGCGAACGACACGACCACCTGACACACAGACAGAGAGAGTGTGATACAGCTTATACGCAGTTTTTCCTACACACGTACTGGGTTTAAAAGGTAACTTGCAACAACTATTTCACTCACCTCCTATCATATAATAAAATTACCAGAGGTTTTTGATACTTGCTGCCAGAACATGGTGGTTTTAGACTGGAAATTCAACCCGATTATTCTATTTGTGCAAGAGAAAAATAATGATGCCTGCATTTGGAATATATAATTCTTCTTACGGTATTTTGCGTGCCCCAGTAACCTTGCTTTCGATTCACGGAAGCTATGACGTGTATTTCCTGTTTCGCGAACATACGAGAACCTTTCACAATGTCGCATCAGATAATAATATATTGCAAGAGCGAGTTGGTTGTGTATATAAATCTAGTCTTTGGGAATGGACATGAATATAATGTCAAAATTATTGCATAACTTAAAAAGAACATTTATTGCACTGCGCTTTCTAGCAAAGGTAAATGTGGAATGCCCCGGCCCCTCAGAGATTCAAATACTGTTAGTTAAACAGCAAGCATTGTCATATGGACTGACGATTATTATTTTTTAAAAAAACAGACCTCGTAGTAAGTTATAACCTGAGCTGTCTTGCAAGTCTCTCGAGTTTGATATCTGGTGAAGGAATATGATGCCACTATAAACTGTACACAAGATATACCCAGTCCCTGGCATGAGATGGACGAGGACCTATACAGTTGTACAATGGTTGTTTTTTTATTAAAGCATAGCGCTTATTTACATGTCAGCGCAACATGCATGCAAAGAAGGGAGGGAGACCATAACGGATAATTCTTATTTCGATTTCAATACTTTTGCTAGTCACGCTATCTAGACGAACACTGGAAGATGGGCAAAAGCGAGGGAAAGAGAGAAATGTTATTTTTTGCCCCTCTGCCTGTGTGTGATATACTAGTTTTACATGCATACGGCTGTATCGTGAAGCGAGGCCGAAAATAATTTTTGAAAGCAGTCTCGAGCATCTTCGCGTTCAGCCAACAAGAGAAATAAAACATTACACATGGGTGTGGGGCGCAACAGTCACAGTACGGTAATGTGCATGGATGTTAAAACTTTTGGGTTTTTCTGAATAGACATACATATCAGTTTTGCAGTCTCCAGATGGGACCGGAGCTTACTCTTCATTTGGACAAGGGGGTTCAGATCAACTATAATTTTTGTTCACATCAAAATGAAACAAAGGATTTTACTCCACTGCTTACTTATTCAATATTTTTATTATTGTAAAGAATAAAAACGGTGTGTCTTATTGTATATAGTCTTCCAACAACCACCTCGGGGGCGTAAATTTATGTTTCTGCATGTATGCAAAATGCACTTAACTTCAGTTGTGAAGTTTGTTTTGCTGCTGTGATTAAATACTAAACCAAAATCTTATTACATAAGTTTGAAGTATATTTGTTAATACGATCTATATTATATCATCGCTATAGGTGGTCCATATTATGCGCAGGAGAATTTTTAAAAAAATGTCTTGTTTCTCGAACCTGTGGCCTGTAGATTTGCTTTGTTGGCAACAGAAACAGAAAAATGGCACCATGTTATTCTATACTGATATACTGATAGTCAACAACTATGTCGAAAAGCAATAATGGGGGGGGACTTGTCTGTGTTGGGTCTTATTAACAACTTCACAGCTGTACCTGCACAACTCATCGACAACAAATCAACAATGTTAGGAAATGTGTGCATGGCCCCGAGAATACAATTTAAAATCACTGATGTGATATGAACCCCCTTCACTTGTGTGTATTTGAATATGCGAACATGAGGCATTTTGAATAATCGAGGCGGACAATCACAAAAACAGCTTGCAACGGTATGGAGAGTTCAAACTTCAGACGATTTTTGTTAATCTACGAAAAGCCAAGGGGCGAACGGAGATCACTACGAAAATTGTAACGCGAGGCTATTTTGGCTAATGGCAACGATGAGGATGAATAATGGTTGTTTTGATGAAATTGAAAAAATGGGGCACGTCTGCTTCGAAGTGCATTACACCAACAACTACAATTGTCCCTCTTCCCCACACGAGGCGATTAACAGAGGTGTATTTTTGCCGGTCTACGACTCTGAGGGCTCAAGTTACAATGTTTACCTATAGCTGTACATATTTAAAAATGACCTGAGCAATTAAATGTTACAATACCGATCCTGATTTTTGTCGGATGACGTAGGTTGCAATCCTACCCCCGATGGCGTATAGACTTAAATGTTTCCATAACATGAAATACTGTTAATGGAAATCTGTCGTTTCTAATGTAAAAATCATATAACAAGAAAAAGAAGAAAATAAATGTTGCGAGCAAATACGGAGCCTCAACCCAAACACATAAATAATCAGACAAGATGTCAACGGTGCGTTCATAACTAACAAGTGATTATTCAAAAATTGAAATGGTGCAGGGGGGAAACAACCAACTAACTAACTAGGCTTCTTAAACCCGAGGACAGCAAATACAAGCCTATCCTGATCTGAGAAAGATCTCTATCTATTTTTTTTCCATCCCAACCGATTTTTTTAGGTCCATTCAACCCCTCATGGTACACGAGTTCCCACTGCCCTGATGGTGGAGGAAGCGAATCTATTTGGACATGAAAGAGTATTATGTGTGGGAGACTATAATGTATACATGTGGTTGCTTGGATGCTTACAGAGGATGCCATAGCTCGTGCGATTGAGGCATTTTATTAAGCACATATTTTGATGAGTGTAAAGAATTAAATAAGTCACAAGGGGCTGAGGCATGGTTCGAATTTCTCGATCTAGGTATGGATGCAGACAGACACGAAGTTTTGTGTGTGGACACAAATGATAATGGAAAAATGCCGTTCACCCCGATAGCATAGTGGTAATGTTGTTCTTGCCTCGTTTCCATCGACAACATAGTGGTTACACTGTCCAATATTAAGAAGTTTGAATATGCCTAACCTAAAATAAAATTCAAGAATTAATAGAGTTAAACATTTGCCACTCTGAAATGGCGACGGCTATCATAACATCATTTTCAGCGGGATAATAATGACAATATTATATATATTAAGGATTAGGCCCGAGGGATTCTTATTCACTACACTCGTTTCCGCACAACTCATCGACTACAAAGCAACAATGTTAGGAAGTGTGTGCATGGTCCCAAAAATACAAATTTAAAAATTACTAATAAGACATGAACTCCTTTTACTGGTGTGTATTTGAATATGCGAAAATGAGGTATTTTGAATAACCACAAAAAAAAGCTTGCAACGGTATAGAGAAGGGTCACAACTTCAAACTTTAGACGATTTTTTGTTAATCTGCAAAAGGCCAGGGCGTACGGTAAATTGATTTTATTGAAAAGTATGCAGAAGCAGTGTTGGAAGCAGTTTGAAGACTGAAACGGCTATGGAAGGACACTTATTATAATGTTAATATTTCAGTATAATGTTTTCAGAATTGCTTTTCGATAATGTTCGGTACTTAATTTAATCAATTGTTAGACAAAACATACATTCGAATTCAAGGACGGAAAATATGAACAGCGAATGAATGCTTTAGAGTAGATGTGATATTTAAAGGAGGTGATTATTTTTTTTATTTTCTCAATTCAAACAAAAATTCATGAATATTATTATCATTGAATGGTTGGTTAGGTGCTCGGTTTATCTTGTCCCTCCGAACGAAAGATGGAATGTATACGAGCCTGTGCCTCCTAAGTTTATCGCGGCTATGAGGATAAATCGCGAAATGAAACGAACTGGAAATTTTCAATATATATATATTTTTTATAACATACTTCACTAAGGAGGTCAAATGACAAGTTGGATTGCTATCCTTTTTATAATTTGTTAAATTTTATTACGAACGAGGAAAGAATGCATGGCACTTAATGCTGTAATGTTATTGATTAGATCATCGTTTATCTTGTCCGCATCGATTAATCTTCTTATGTTTTTTTTTTTTGTCTTTTCGTCGCGTCCATCTCTTCTGTTATCACAATCGAGACTTCTAGATTATTATTTCTTCTCCCTGCAATTTTAGAAATGTAATTTTTCATGATCATCCAGCGAACGCCTGAGATATTTCAGCAAAATGTCGATTATTCAATAGATGTTGTAAGGTTTTATTTTGCGACATGTTCGACATGTTCGACTAATCGTGACAATACGTTTCAACCTTTCTGCATAAACGTTGAAACGTTTCAACGAACGAACGTTGAACCAAAAAAAGGTTTTCTCAAACGTTTAGACGACTACGAAAATGTTGAAATGTAAAATATTGTTGCATTGTAATTAAAAAAGAATTCGTTGAATATGCCTAACCTAAAATAAAATTCAAGAATTAATAGAGTTAAACATTTGCCACTCTGAAATGGCGACGGCTATCATAACATCATTTTCAGCAGGATAATAATAACAATATTATATATATTAAGGATTAGGCCCGAGGGATTCTTATTCACTACACTCGTTTCTAACCTGTCCACACTGGAAACCGAAAACACAAGTACGAGACACTAACTTGGGAGAGGACATGCAAAAACTCTGCAGGGCTCATCTTAAAAACTTCAGTAGATGTTTGTCATGGAACTCCCTCCTTAAATTCGATTCGAAAGGCACAAATATTCCGGTTCTTGAATAAGAAGCGCGTATGCCTTCGGAAAGAGAGAAGAAGAAATAAATAAATCAACTCATGCATATTCTTCATGTACGTACGCTTGGTGACAAGAAACAGTATTTTTTTTTCTCTTCAAGAAATTGTTTTCAACTTTTTGCTAGGTGGCCCAACAGGAGTGGACGAAATAGCTTATTCATTCAAACTGGAAGCTTGCTTTTTTTTTCAACAATGGAAAACACATTATTTCCAGTGAAATATCGACTCAACTACCTAGAATGGCTACCACGGGCTTGGTGACTGAATACTAAAAAACTATCGAGCGACTTACTTCACAGCAGTGTCACTTAGTTTCAACAAGAACAGTTCAAGGCTTCCCGGGTGTCCTGCAAGGTTCGGCATTTATTTTTTTTAATAGCAAGCAGATGAACTGGCAGTTATTTTCTGGTAATTATGTCTTGCCGATGGCGTTGTCACTTTGTAATCAAAAAAATGCTAGGTTTCGATTGATACCTGTTGGAGGCACATGGTGGTTCGATTTACAGGCCCAATCCCGATTTGCCTTTCCGTACATAAAGCAAACTTAAAGCTGCAATTCAATCAATAATTCACTGGTAATTATATTCTTGTGTCAAGTACATCCCCTCTCTAGGAACTTTTAACATATATACTGCTTGTTAAATAATATTGTGTTTCTGATTTTTTCATCCTCATAGTCATGAATGATCCAAGAGAAAAATATATTGTACTGACATTCGAAACATGCAATAAAAATGTATGATCAAAAAGCTAGCAAAAAGAATAAACAGTGAAGGTAATACACACAAGATTCGAGCCGTATGGTTTGAACAGAATTAGATACAAAATTGGATTGATCTTGCTCATTTATAGGGTGAGAGATGGAAGGCTTCTGTTGCTAAACCTTCGGGTTTAAGAAGACAAGAAAATTAGTTGGTTAATACCGAGCTATTAGGAACTGGCATCCTTGAAACTTCATGCTGCAAGCCTCGTCCTCTACATGTTTATTTCCGACATAATCCTCACTCTTGTTATGCTTTTTTTTTACAGATAACATCAAAAGCCGTGACATGCGATTTTCCGGCTTTTTCATTCACAACATGGATATTCATGTTTCTCATCACATCGCAATAATGAGGATACTCAATACCATATAGGGTTTGGCGAGTCTCAGAGCTCAAGGAAAAAATAAACTCCTGTAGGATTTTCCGTGTAGCAGTAAGACACGCTAGTACCGTAAATTGAACTGCACATAATTTAGATTTTATTGAAAAACAAGCAGAAGCTGTGTTGGGAGCATTTTGAAGACTGGAACGGCTATGCAAGAACACTTATTATAATGTAAACATTTTAGTATAATATTTCGAGAATTGCTCTTCGGTACTTAATTTAATCAATTGTTAGACAAAACACAACATTTTGAAATGAGAATTCTTTTTTGGTACTTGAGAAACTATTTAACACTCTTCGTAAAGCTGTATACACTATTTCCAACTTTTTGAGCCTGAAATTGTGGTGAAATCTTTTTTCTGTTCCTACAATAGTTAGCCTAGTTTTCTTAACAGTACATCTACAAATTCCATGGAAGTGTACCAGTTATCAGTAGTTACATTTCTGTTGGTATCAAAATTAGGTTTACACAGTCTTACTACAGCCTGCCTATGTATAGAAAGCTTTTCCTCGTTTTCACATTACTCTAGCCTACCTGTTCTAATGTGTTCTGATTATTAGTTCTAGTTATATTAGCACCAAGCGAATAGCAAGCTTGAGAATTGACATTAAATTCACTCAGAACTTGCAAAATTGCTTTCAGGGTTGACAAATCTCATACAACTCGGAAGTACTGCAAATCTAGCTGATGACATGGTTACTCGAAATATGTCCTGTTCCGTCTGTAGCAAAAAAAGATCGAAAGTTTTTGTTGTTCTATTTAAAATTATATTGTAAATAAGGAGTCCAAGGAAGCTTTTCAGTTCTGTAAGAGCACAAGTTGTGAGTACAACTCTATCAGAATTAACGTATTTCTTTCTCACATTTTCAATTTATTTTTTTTGTCTATTTTAGCATGTTCTTCTGCATAGTGTCTGTGATAATGTAGCCCCATGCATCAACTGGAACTACTTTGTTTCTTTTTTGTAGTTCGGGATGAAACAAAAAAATATATATATATTCTGGGACTCTGGTATGTTTCGTAGTCTCCACTGAAGATCTCTTGAATCTATTTTTTTATCATAAAAATATTTGTCACTTACTGTATCAGGTCCACTGTTTTGGTTGTCTTCATCGCCGTCAACTGACACATATGAATCGGTATCATGATTGCTTTGAATATATTCTTCGTCCTCTGTATTGGAAAAATTCAATATCTGACACATCACTTGAAATCTCGGCAAGCATATTTGCAAGTTTTTGTTCGAAGTTCGGATCACAAAAAAAAGGTCGCATTGCCTGATATGTTCCACATTTTTTTTATTTAACTCACAGTACGCACACAAACACAGTCGTGACGTTCGCTAAAACCGACACAGTGAGAGGGGTCTTCATATTGTAAGGCCAGTTCATCTGCTTGCTATTAAAAAAAATAAATGCCGAACCTTGCAGGACACCCGGGAAGCCTTGAACTGTTCTTGTTGAAACTAAGTGACACTGCTGTGAAGTAAGTCGCTCGATAGTTTTTTAGTATTCAGTCACCAAGCCCGTGGTAGCCATTCTAGGTAGTTGAGTCGATATTTCACTGGAAATAATGTGTTTTCCATTGTTGAAAAAAAAAGCAAGCTTCCAGTTTGAATGAATAAGCTATTTCGTCCACTCCTGTTGGGCCACCTAGCAAAAAGTTGAAAACAATTTCTTGAAGAGAAAAAAAAATACTGTTTCTTGTCACCAAGCGTACGTACATGAAGAATATGCATGAGTTGATTTATTTATTTCTTCTTCTCTCTTTCCGAAGGCATACGCGCTTCTTATTCAAGAACCGGAATATTTGTGCCTTTCGAATCGAATTTAAGGAGGGAGTTCCATGACAAACATCTACTGAAGTTTTTAAGATGAGCCCTGCAGAGTTTTTGCATGTCCTCTCCCAAGTTAGTGTCTCGTACTTGTGTTTTCGGTTTCCAGTATGGACAGGTTAGAAACGAGTGTAGTGAATAAGAATCCCTCGGGCCTAATCCTTAATATATATAATATTGTCATTATTATCCTGCTGAAAATAATGTTATGATAGCCGTCGCCATTTCAGAGTGGCAAATGTTTAACTCTATTAATTCTTGAATTTTATTTTAGGTTAGGCATATTCAACTAATTCTTTTTTAATTACAATGCAACAATATTTTACATTTCAACATTTTCGTAGTCGTCTAAACGTTTGAGAAAACCTTTTTTTTTTTGGTTCAACGTTCGTTCGTTGAAACGTTTCAACGTTTATGCAGAAAGGTTGAAACGTATTGTCACGATTAGTCGAACATGTCGCGAAAGGCAAAATAAAAAAATAACTCCCAAATTCAAAATCGACCAAACAAGAGATAGTGAAAAAAAAAAACATGGAACCTTACAACATCCATTGAATAATCGACATTTTGCTGAAATGTCTCAGGCATTCGCTGGATGAAAAATTACATTTCTAAAATTGCAGGGAGAAGAAATGATAATCTAGAAGTCTCGATTGTGATAACAGAAGAGATGGACGCGACGAAAAAACAAAAAAGAAAACATAAGAAGATTAATCGATGCGGACAAGATAAACGATGATCTAATCAATAACATTACAGCATTAAGTGCCATGCATTCTTTCCTTGTTCGTAATAAAATTTAACAAATTATAAAAAAGGATAGCAATCCTTCTTAGTGAAGTATGTTATAAAAAATATATATATATTGAAAGTTTCCAGTTCGTTTCATTTCGCGATTTATCCTCATAGCCACGATAAACTTAGGAGGCACAGGCTTGTATACATTCCATCTTTCGTTCGGAGGGACAAGGTAAACCGAGCACCTAACCAACCATTCAATGATAATAATATTCATGAATTTTTGTTTGAATTGAGAAAGTAAAAAAATAATCACCTCCTTTAAATATCACATCTACTCTAAAACATTCATTCGCTGTTCATATTTTCCGTCCTTGAATTCGAATGTATGTTTTGTCTAACAATTGATTAAATTAAGTACCGAACATTATCGAAAAGCAATTCTGAAAACATTATACTGAAATATTAACATTATAATAAGTGTCCTTCCATAGCCGTTTCAGTCTTCAAACTGCTTCCGACACTGCTTCTGCATACTTTTCAATAAAATCAATTTACCGTACGCCCTGGCCTTTTGCAGATTAACGAAAAATCGTCTAAAGTTTGAAGTTGTGACCCTTCTCTATACCGTTGCAAGCTTTTTTGTGGTTATTCAAAGTACCTCATTTTCGCATATTCAAATACACACCAGTAAAAGGAGTTCATGTCTCATTAGTAATTTTTAAATTTGTATTTTTGGGACCATGCACACACTTCCTAACATTGTTGCTTTGTAGTCGATGAGTTGTGCGGAAACGAGTGTAGTAAATAAGAATTCCTCGGGCCTAATCCTTAATATATATAATATTGTCATTATTATCCCGCTGAAAATGATGTTATGATAGCCGTCGCCATTTCAGAGTGGCAAATGTTTAACTCTATTAATTCTTGAATTTTATTTTAGGTTAGGCATATTCAAACTTCTTAATATTGGACAGTGTAACCACTATGTTGTCGATGGAAACGAGGCAAGAACAACATTACCACTATGCTATCGGGGTGAACGGCATTTTTCCATTATCATTTGTGTCCACACACAAAACTTCGTGTCTGTCTGCATCCATACCTAGATCGAGAAATTCGAACCATGCCTCAGCCCCTTGTGACTTATTTAATTCTTTACACTCATCAAAATATGTGCTTAATAAAATGCCTCAATCGCACGAGCTATGGCATCCTCTGTAAGCATCCAAGCAACCACATGTATACATTATAGTCTCCCACACATAATACTCTTTCATGTCCAAATAGATTCGCTTCCTCCACCATCAGGGCAGTGGGAACTCGTGTACCATGAGGGGTTGAATGGACCTAAAAAAATCGGTTGGGATGGAAAAAAAATAGATAGAGATCTTTCTCAGATCAGGATAGGCTTGTATTTGCTGTCCTCGGGTTTAAGAAGCCTAGTTAGTTAGTTGGTTGTTTCCCCCCTGCACCATTTCAATTTTTGAATAATCACTTGTTAGTTATGAACGCACCGTTGACATCTTGTCTGATTATTTATGTGTTTGGGTTGAGGCTCCGTATTTGCTCGCAACATTTATTTTCTTCTTTTTCTTGTTATATGATTTTTACATTAGAAACGACAGATTTCCATTAACAGTATTTCATGTTATGGAAACATTTAAGTCTATACGCCATCGGGGGTAGGATTGCAACCTACGTCATCCGACAAAAATCAGGATCGGTATTGTAACATTTAATTGCTCAGGTCATTTTTAAATATGTACAGCTATAGGTAAACATTGTAACTTGAGCCCTCAGAGTCGTAGACCGGCAAAAATACACCTCTGTTAATCGCCTCGTGTGGGGAAGAGGGACAATTGTAGTTGTTGGTGTAATGCACTTCGAAGCAGACGTGCCCCATTTTTTCAATTTCATCAAAACAACCATTATTCATCCTCATCGTTGCCATTAGCCAAAATAGCCTCGCGTTACAATTTTCGTAGTGATCTCCGTTCGCCCCTTGGCTTTTCGTAGATTAACAAAAATCGTCTGAAGTTTGAACTCTCCATACCGTTGCAAGCTGTTTTTGTGATTGTCCGCCTCGATTATTCAAAATGCCTCATGTTCGCATATTCAAATACACACAAGTGAAGGGGGTTCATATCACATCAGTGATTTTAAATTGTATTCTCGGGGCCATGCACACATTTCCTAACATTGTTGATTTGTTGTCGATGAGTTGTGCAGGTACAGCTGTGAAGTTGTTAATAAGACCCAACACAGACAAGTCCCCCCCCATTATTGCTTTTCGACATAGTTGTTGACTATCAGTATATCAGTATAGAATAACATGGTGCCATTTTTCTGTTTCTGTTGCCAACAAAGCAAATCTACAGGCCACAGGTTCGAGAAACAAGACATTTTTTTAAAAATTCTCCTGCGCATAATATGGACCACCTATAGCGATGATATAATATAGATCGTATTAACAAATATACTTCAAACTTATGTAATAAGATTTTGGTTTAGTATTTAATCACAGCAGCAAAACAAACTTCACAACTGAAGTTAAGTGCATTTTGCATACATGCAGAAACATAAATTTACGCCCCCGAGGTGGTTGTTGGAAGACTATATACAATAAGACACACCGTTTTTATTCTTTACAATAATAAAAATATTGAATAAGTAAGCAGTGGAGTAAAATCCTTTGTTTCATTTTGATGTGAACAAAAATTATAGTTGATCTGAACCCCCTTGTCCAAATGAAGAGTAAGCTCCGGTCCCATCTGGAGACTGCAAAACTGATATGTATGTCTATTCAGAAAAACCCAAAAGTTTTAACATCCATGCACATTACCGTACTGTGACTGTTGCGCCCCACACCCATGTGTAATGTTTTATTTCTCTTGTTGGCTGAACGCGAAGATGCTCGAGACTGCTTTCAAAAATTATTTTCGGCCTCGCTTCACGATACAGCCGTATGCATGTAAAACTAGTATATCACACACAGGCAGAGGGGCAAAAAATAACATTTCTCTCTTTCCCTCGCTTTTGCCCATCTTCCAGTGTTCGTCTAGATAGCGTGACTAGCAAAAGTATTGAAATCGAAATAAGAATTATCCGTTATGGTCTCCCTCCCTTCTTTGCATGCATGTTGCGCTGACATGTAAATAAGCGCTATGCTTTAATAAAAAAACAACCATTGTACAACTGTATAGGTCCTCGTCCATCTCATGCCAGGGACTGGGTATATCTTGTGTACAGTTTATAGTGGCATCATATTCCTTCACCAGATATCAAACTCGAGAGACTTGCAAGACAGCTCAGGTTATAACTTACTACGAGGTCTGTTTTTTTAAAAAATAATAATCGTCAGTCCATATGACAATGCTTGCTGTTTAACTAACAGTATTTGAATCTCTGAGGGGCCGGGGCATTCCACATTTACCTTTGCTAGAAAGCGCAGTGCAATAAATGTTCTTTTTAAGTTATGCAATAATTTTGACATTATATTCATGTCCATTCCCAAAGACTAGATTTATATACACAACCAACTCGCTCTTGCAATATATTATTATCTGATGCGACATTGTGAAAGGTTCTCGTATGTTCGCGAAACAGGAAATACACGTCATAGCTTCCGTGAATCGAAAGCAAGGTTACTGGGGCACGCAAAATACCGTAAGAAGAATTATATATTCCAAATGCAGGCATCATTATTTTTCTCTTGCACAAATAGAATAATCGGGTTGAATTTCCAGTCTAAAACCACCATGTTCTGGCAGCAAGTATCAAAAACCTCTGGTAATTTTATTATATGATAGGAGGTGAGTGAAATAGTTGTTGCAAGTTACCTTTTAAACCCAGTACGTGTGTAGGAAAAACTGCGTATAAGCTGTATCACACTCTCTCTGTCTGTGTGTCAGGTGGTCGTGTCGTTCGCTAGTTGTATGTCACAGCTTAACCCGTACTAGGTAATATTTTTACATGAGGTAAGTTGGCATACTCTGGTAGGGTATATGTTTCAGTATAATGTTTTCAGAATTGCTTTTCGATAATGTTCGGTACTTAATTTAATCAATTGTTAGACAAAGCCTCTAGCTGTAGAGCCTATTTGCAAAAAGTAAGTTTGGTAACACTACTCGTCGAAAGCAGCTCAAACAGTGTTGCTAGCTGTAGGTTAATTTTCCCCGTTATACAATTGCAAGAGGTGAGTTGCTTATAGCCTATCTGGAAGGCTTGGTATGTGTGTGTCCATGGCTTATGTCGTAGGTTAATAAAATTTGCAATAGATCTTGTGTGTGTTGGCAACCGCCAGCCCTTACATGTGATATAGCAGCCTTACTTATTGTAAGACATAGTGTGTATGTATGAGTGGGGGGGGGGTTAGTTTAGTTCACGATAGATCAACCTGTCACGCTATGACCAATTTCTGCTTTTGAGTCACCTGTAAGGCTATATGTGGGTGGGTGAGGGGGCTTAGTTTAATTCACGATAGATCACACTTTAAATTTGCTCACTCTCTCTGTGTCTGTGTGTCAGGTGGTCGTGTCGATCGCTAGTTGTATGTCACAGATTAACCTAGGTAATATTAACTGTACTTCAAAAAATAAAATTGTGTGTATCTCATGTCGAACTAGAAACAAAAAAATCAAACATTAAACATGCATGCAGATTAATTAAGCTGAGAGCGCGCGCGTGTGTATATGCCACATCGTTCCCCCAAGAGAGAGGTTTACGAAGATCACGATATATAAACATTTGGCCCCGTTGATTCCAGCACTCCAACTTCATCTCTAATGTTGACGACAATATTCTAAAGGTAGAGAGAATGAGAGAATGAGAGAATGAGAGAATAAGAGAATAAGAGGATGAGAAGAGAGGTTTACGAAGATCACGATATATAAACATTTGGTCCCAAACTTGGAAAATTACGATAAAGTGCACTCATCCTTCAAAAAATAAGAGAATGAGAGAATGAGAGAATGAGAAAAGAGGTTTACGTAGGTCATGATATATAAACATTTGGTCCCAGACTTGGAAAATTACGATAAGATGCACTCATCTTTCAAAAAATAAGAAAATAAGAAAATAAAAAAATGAGAGAATAAGAGAAAGATGGGAGGATGAGAGGAGGATGAGAGGAAGATGAGAGAATAAAAAGAGAATGAGAAAGATGAGAAGGATGAGGGGATGAGAGCTCATCTTTCACTCATCACTGCCTTTTTGCCCCCGTGAAACATCGTCAGCGTAATAAATGAGGCGTGGAACAGGAAGAGAAAGTGAGTTTTTCAACTTTTTGTGGTCGTTTGGTCGAGAAATCAGAGTTGGCCTGGGAGTCACAAAAATACTCTACTCAAAACGTTGAACATTGAATCAAAATGTAGGACACAAAACATTCGTAATAAGTAATACATATTTCTATAGAACACGTTAGAGAGTAATTTAAAATTGACAGTTTTCAGGAAAAAAAAAAGAGAATTCTTTAATTCAAAATTTCCAAACTTGTAATTATACTAAACAATGCACCTGTTTTAACGGTACTTCACAGAGGAGCCAATTTTTCCCAAAATTTCAGGTTTAGTAAAAATATATTTATGAGAGACTGGACAGTCAAACTCTTTGATATTATATGGACCAGTACCAAACTTCTTACAGACTTTATGGGAAAAAAAATCTCGTGAGTCCATTGTGCTGATGGTAATGAAAGTACTCTCTCAACCTTTGCATTATGAACTGTAATGGCAAACAAATGTTCAGCAATTACCGTAATTGAAATGGTTCCAGAAGTTTAATTTTGGGTAGTTTTTAGTTGAATAACATGGTGTCTATCAAAATAACAAATCCAAAATTCTTGTTTTTTTTCAGGATTTTTCTTTACATTTATTTTTCGTATTTGTTTACCTAAGTAGGGGTCGAATAAATAAAGGTTAAGTTGGAAATTAGCAATTAAGAAAATAATATTTAATAAGAAAATCCTACCAAAAGGCTGGTTAAAATGAAAACTGCAGCAGTATACAACAAGAGATTTTGACCTATTTTATCTATTAATGCATTCTGGACTGCATTTTGCAGACTAGCAAGGCTCTGGCGTTTGGACTCACAGCCAGTATAATCTTATGTGGGGCTTGTGTTGTCCCTATATGTTTGTGATTGCCTCTTCATCCATCGTATCTCATGGCCATTCATCCTCATCTTCGCGACTAGCCAAAAGGGCAGAAAAGTTAAGTAAAATAAACTAAATCCACTAATCAGTCATTGGGATAGCAAAAATTCTTGACCACAAGTATAATTACTTGACTTTTTATTGACTTCTTGACCTACTTTTATTATTTTTTCTTGATTTTCACGACTTTCTTGACTAGTAGACACCCTAAATAACTTTGTTCTCTAAACCCCTGTTCTACAATCAAGATAATGAATAAGAATGGGAAACACGTTGTTTCATCAATATAAACCCCAAGGCAAGAAATTACCCTCAGGCATTGAACGGTCACATCATTAGAATGTGGCCCCAAAACTTTTATTCAATAGTTGCTTCCGTTTTTCCGTTTGTCCTCTAGCAGGACAATATTTTCTTTTCTTTTTTGGCAATGACTGAAGCAAAATAAATGTCACTATTGAGTTTGGGAGCGCAGTCCATAGACTTGTAACTTGCATGATTTGTCTTTGTTAAACTGAAACATGTATTTAGCCTAATTTTATTATGTGATGCTCAAAATGTTTATTTATGTTTAAGGATATTTATGATATTTTTCAAATTCCTCCCGGACACCGGATACAAGGCTAAAATGTAGGACATGTCCAGGAAAATCTGGACGTCTGGTAACCCTAACTGAAAGCAAACATTTCGGCTGTTATAAGTAATACAGAGTACAAGCATGTCATAATGTTCTTCTGAACACCCGTCATTTCCACTTACTTCACCTCCGCAACTGCAGTCTTGCAGGTCAGTGAGGCTCTGGCGTCTGGTTCTATGGCCAGTATAATCCTTTGTAGGGTTGTTTGATTTGAGTTCTTGTTTTAAGTCCACTTCATGCACAGACAGGCTAATCGGGAGTGGACCTACGAGGAATCCGAATCATTTTGTGCCTCCACAGGGTATTGAAGCTGAGTACCCTTGATTAAAAGCTCCCTAAGCTATCGGGGAGATTACATTTGTATGGTTGTGTGTTGTCCTGTGTTTTGCCCATATCTGTGCTGAGTGCTCAATACAGCCTTACTTTTACCATGGGTAGAGAGATTTTAGAGATGCATGGTGATTTTTATCTATTGTAATAGCCTTGGCCCATATAATGTGAAGGGTGCAAATAGCCTAAGTGCTGACATATTCAAAATTTTAATTTCAATCAATCAATAACATCCTTCCATGAACACTGGTAACAATTAATCAAAATTCATGGCTAGTTTGTACTACAAAAACAACAACTAATAATAATATAAATAATAACAATACTAATAATAATAATAATATTATTATTATCATTATTATTAGTATTAATTGTTATTCCATGTATATAACAATAATATACTATTCAATAGTCAATACCAGTTACAACAGGTGTAATTAAATAGGACTAAGGACACATCCTGCTATAAGAATTTGCTGCGCACACTACATAATTTATTTGTTTTATATAAATTCTGAGGTCAAAAACAACAAGTGTAATATATCTAATTAGACATAAACGTTTGCGCTACAATTTTTGTTTGGAACACTTTCTTCTCAGATACCTAGATTATTAGTAAATTAATGATAAACATAAAATTATTAGTGAAAATATGAAAAGTTTTTACTAATCCTTCATTAACTACTTAATGGTTGCTCCTATCAAAAATGTAAGATAACCTTAAATATAGAACACATCTTAAGCTTTTATTGAAAAAAATATCTTTGAAATCGGACCATTGGTTTCAGAGATATAGAACACATCTTAAGCTTTTATTTGAAAAAAAGATCTTTGAAATTGGACCATTGGTTTCAGAGATATACAGTAGTAGTTTTTTCAAATGTGAACATCTGCCATCTTGGCTTGGCTGCCATTTCTATTAACTACCACTTTGAGATGGCAATCATGTTTTTTTTGTATCCTTACACACCCAAGTAACTGTGGCATAAAGGAAAATTATACCAAATTCTTGATTTTGACCACTTGACCCATAGACTAATTTCCTCCTTTTCGGGGTGTCAGAGAGAAGCATTAAAATTGCTCTAATACATCAGTAATGCATCGAGTTCATACTGACTTCTAGGGAGAGATGTTCGCATGCCATTACACATGATTTTTATCAGGGATACTCCCAAAGGGTTGAAGTTTGTGACTGGTTGTTTCCAACAATTACAGTGTGATGCTTCCACTGGAATGAAAAGTCCTTCACAGTGACAAAGCTAATTTTTGTATAAAGGAAGTTAATAAACAGAATATTCATAGCTTTTTATCTGATAACCAATTTTGGAGAGATCACAGCCGAATGGTTAGCGTTGGTATGTTAATGGTATTGTGTGGCGTGAGGAACATGATTGGTTAGTCCATTTTTCACCGACAGAACCTTAAATGCTGAAGGCTACTTGGAATTTTTAAATGAACAGAATCAACCTTGCTTATGGAAGAAGGTAGTTTTTCAGAGGTTTTTTTTTTTTCAACAGGATGTAGTGCCACAATGCTATGGGAACGTTGCAAGATATTGAAAAATGTTGTAATAATTTACCTCAGTGAGTTCTGTGTCAATAAATACAATTTGCAATTTATTTTATTTTCATTTCTGGTAACATTTTAATTATGTATTATTAAATCATGCATGATATTCCATATGTTTGTATCACATCATTTTCTCAACATACAGGGCTTTATCTTCGAAGAAAGCTTTCTTCTCATTCCGTTAAGCTTTTCAGTTATATGGTTGTAAACACCGGGTTCAGCGACTTCTGGGACACTCTGTAGTATATTGTGGGGGTGCGAGGATATGTTTGGAGCCGAAATGGCTATAAATGGGACTTTTTTTGATAATTTTACATAACCATGAGGTTGTTAAATAAATTTTGGAGGAGCGTTAGGGGATGTTTGGGTATGTGGATTAATTTCTCATTTTTTGTTTTTCAGTTTATGAAAGTGAATGCGGAAAAATAACAGTGAATTTTCTTTCAAATAATGACAAAAATTAATACGGGCCTATCAGCCCCGTGTTATGTAGTAACAGGGCTATAAATATAAAAAGTAAACTCTTGACAAATATCAAGTAAAAAAAACAATCAATTCCAAGTGTCCACTTGTAAAATACTTGATGGTTTATGATTCTAGCATGGAGAGGAGCTCAACTATTTGTTACCTAGTATTTACTTAGTACATGACTTTTCCCTACATTTTGTGCATTATAGATCTGGTTACACAAGTGTATTTTCAAGAAATAATGTAATCAAGAGATTAACTGTGCTTTATGCATAGAATTTATAATTAATTTGCTTTCTTGTTAAGTACAAGGTATGTACCTAATGTCATATATTTTTTTCACCTTCTAATTTCAGAAAAGCAAGCCTGAAATTGCAGCTGCCAGAGTTGAAAAAGAGAAAGAAAGCAACATTCGAAATGTGATTGCCCCAGATGATTCTAGTGAAGATACATCCTCCCATGAGACAGTTAAGGTTGAACAGGAAAAAGCTTCTATTACTACCCCATCCTACAATGGGCGATCTAAGCATGAAGTAAAGTGTGAAGCAGCAACAATGATGCAAATGAAAGAGAGTGAGAGATCATCAAAGAAACCAACCGGACCTACTCAGGTTGGAATTTACAGGCATCTTCTTTTGTATACTAATATTATATTCATTGTTGTATTGATACTAGTATTGTTACGAGCACATGCTAACATGCTAATATTGTACAGTCAAGGACACTTCTAGGTTGTAATAACCCCATTGACTTTTAATGGAATTATTACAATCCAGAAGTGTCCATGACTGTACCATAGCCCACTACTATCCTTCCAGCCTCTGCACTTTCATTATCACAAGTACGATTTTCTATGCTGGCTGAAACTCCATTATTCTTCTCTAAAATCGCTAGACACTGACTGGTGCATAGATGACTTGGCATGTGCACAGGTGCACATTTATGCTGGTAATGAGTAGATGTTTAATTGTTATTTTGTGTATGAAGTTATTGATACTTATTGACAAAGTTGAACATCTCTTAGTAACAAGATGCTGCAAAATGCAGAGTCTGATCATGAACAAATAGTCCTGTTAACCTGAGATTTGTTCCAAAAGAAAGTTCAAATGTTTATATCCAACTTTGTTGCTGTAAGTTCACTAGGCAACAATGATACATATTTTCATAGCATGCTGAAAAACCCGTGTTACTGTGTGTATTCTTTTAAAAGCAAGAGAATTATATGGTGGTGGTCCAATCTTTAGGGCTTTAAACTACTGTGTGGGAGACCTGGTTCAATATCCTGGTTGGTGATCTTGGGAAAAAAAAATACCATCGGTGTTCCTGCATAAGAGGCTCTGTGTCTCACCCAGATTCACATCCTAAGGGAAGCTTTGAGTGAATAAATGTGGCTGGAGCATGGTGCTGATCACATTACTTTCCAAAATCGAGAATGTGTGAAACTTTATCTGCATACCCTAACCTATGTACCTTCATGCAAACTATTTTTTTTTTTCAGGAGGGAGGGGTGAAACAATTATGTCATATCAAGACTACTACTTTTCCATCCCCTTCTGCCATTATGTGTTAGATTTCCATCAGGACAAATAACACTTTATTTCATTGAGAGTGCAAATAATGCATCATCAGGGAGGGAAATGAATACTTTGGTATTTTGGCAATGCTTTTTTGGAATTATTTGAAAATGTAATAATATTTATTTTACTTTTCATGTAAAAACATAATGAACCAAGTAACACTCTTCATGACCAGTTTTTAAGCAGATGAATGCTCCTCTTTGTACCCACTAGAGATGTTAGTGTCATACCATTTTGTACATATATAAGTTATTTTCATTTTTTTTACTCAGAGCATAAATCAATTACTCTGTTACTTTTTGTTTTCCATTCGAGGTTCTCAGTGGAAATCAGTACAGCCACGCATCTTCCTTTGTTCGTGTTGCTGGAATTGTAATGAAGAAAATTACGGAAATAATGCCTTGCTTCAAATGCAACACACAAATGTCTACCTCATCCTGTAGTTTGGCATGTATGGACCTGATTTCTAAAAGTGACAAAATCAGATGATGACCCATTGTCCAGTTTTATTGGTGTTTCGTGAACCTATAAAAGATTCATAGAAAATGCTGTGTGTCTCTTACCCAGTGTGTGTTTAGAGCAAAACCTGTAAGTCCATGTAGAGCCATGCTTTGAGAAAGTGTGATGTGTTGTTCTAGTACACAAATAATGATCATTCTGAAGATGTAAGTGAACATATCTCCAGATTCTTCATTCCAGTTGTGTTGAAATGCATTGCTTCCTCAATGACATAAATTTTTGAAAGACCTAAATACTTAAGTTGCAAACCTCTCAGTCGTAAAGTTCACCTGCTTTAGAAGCTTCCTGGTAGAAGGAGGCTGGTCAGACATCAGTACCATTTGGTGCAGGGGTGGCGCCAGAAAATTTTGACCAGGTGTGCTGGAGCCAAATACAGGAAAACCTCGTTAATACGAAATTCAAGGGACCAAAAAATGTCAACTTCGTATTAAACGACTTCGAGTTATCCAAACTTTTCAAGATGGCGCCTGTTTTCAGGTGTAAATAAAGTAGAGTATAAATTAGCCCCACAAAGGATATTTTATACTTGGTGGTAGCTCAGAAAATAAGCTTTATATGTACTATATAATAATATTGTACGTTTTAAAGGAAGTGTAAAAAATGTTACACAAAATGAGAACACGGAGCTTAACGCGGACACAAAGATTACAAGGAGTCGGTTAACACCATTTATCCTGCCTAGTTATACAACCGGTTATGCACGGGATGCATGTTGTGGCAAAAAAAGTCTTATAAAAAACTGTATTTTCTTTTAATTGTGCAAAGTTGTTGCTCTTCCACGAAATTCTTAGTTCATAAGAAACCCGTTTGCACGGAGACCTACGGAAAAGAAAACAATCTCGTTTATTGCAAGAAGTGGGTCTTGACAGTAGTCACACGCCAGCAAGAGACGGGAGATAATCAAACAGAATGAATATTGGATTTTATGTACTAGAACATTGTCCGTTACAGGATTAACTGGTAAGAGAAGATTCTCTTGGGAGAGAACACAACCTTTCCCTGGCACAAAACAAAACAAAAAAATCGGGCCTGTAAATTTCATTCTGGTTCGGCTGTCTAAAACACATCGTAAAAAAAAGTCACGTATTCTTTGCTTCAGTTAACTTCATATTCGCCCCCCTCCCCTTTTTCAGGGAGCAGTCCAAACTCTTCCTCAACTTGCATTGTAATCAACTCTGAAAAAGTAAACACACAACTTGCGATGTTTGCACCCAATGTGTATCCTAGGACACATTAAACAGTGCTGCACTCGATAATCACTCTGGTTTGGATCCCACTTTAAACTGTATATTTAGTCCCGCTTAGTTCAGCAGTAAAAAATGAACTAAAAACAAGTTTTACGAAACTTGAAACTTGCGTATTATTCAGATTAATCGACAATTTATTATAGGATTCAGGAGTATTCTGGAGGTCAAACACTCGTTCCGCCAAAACTTTTCCTCTCGTATTCCTACATTGAGCATTGCGGTTTTTTTTTTAACAGCAGCACGCTAATGGTTCTGAAGAAAAGCGGGGATTATATGGCTTTGGGAGATTCAAAACAATGAAGCAATGAAGCTTATTCCTTCCCACTGGATGAGTCATTGCAGTTATCAGCAAGCGAGAGCTTTCCAGACGCTAGACTAAACACTGGCGCCAGCTGCAGGGTAAACACAATGAGACCGGCTGGAAGTTAGAGCAGCAGGTGGCAGAAGGGAAATCATCGGCATTTTAAAGATAAGGCAGTTGTCGAAGACCGAACTTCTATCAGCAGTGTGAAAAATCACATTACCATGCACACCAGTGGCGGATAATGAGCTGTTGTAGGAAAAGGAAGGGGGTCAGTTTTCTTTTACTTATCATGCAGTTTTTGTTCGTTTTAAAGAAGGTTTTCAGAACTGTTTCCTTTTTATTAGACGCCAAAGGAGCCGGTGTGCGCACACGAGCAAGAATATCGTGGCCGAAACACTTAGCAACGGACCCCCCCCCCCCCCAACGTTTGCTGATAAATAAAGGGGAGAAGTCACTCAGACAACAAAACACTGTTTTGGCAAATTTTATGACCGGCACAGTTTGGAAACGTATGAAGCGGGAAACTGGAGTTGCAACATACGTAAGATCGATGTCAACTTTTGCGGGAAACCTAGATGACAACGCATTAAGCGGGTTGACGATCTTTAGTTGGCCCATGCGGCTTTGATTATCTGTAACAGTTTCCCTTTTTTTATGAAGGTCTACAGGGCACAAAGAACACGCTTTTAATGAAAGTGGTTACCGGACGTTGTCTGCTACCAGGCCAAAAGTTGCTCGCTCACGGGAAATTGCTGTATCTCGAGCTCAGAGCTAGACAGATTTGTGAGACTTCCAGGCGCCACGCGTCTTGTATTTTGGAACATTCGTGCGATCTTATCTTGCATTTCTCATCTGGCACTGGTGAATATTTCCAAGGTGGCGCATTCAGTGGGGAAAGAGCTTGACCTCCCATGTACATTGACAAAGAATGTCAATGTCCAGCGGGCATTTCGGGCTGCTTCCCTCGAGTTGTCAGCAGCTCTTAGGACAAGGAAACATGTCAAGGTCAAGTTAAAATAACGTCCAAGCTCTCTCCACATTCGATCTTCTCTTGTCGACTTACGCAGGTGTCTACTTCGAATTAAGCGAAACCAGTTTTGCGGAAGAGTCTTGTAAACAACTTCGTATTAAAAATTATCCGTATTTCGATTTATCCGTACTGAAATACATTATAAATCCTATCTTATCGGCTGGGGAATGGGAAGAACTTCGGATTAAAGGGTACTTCGTATTAACCAATATCGTATTAACGAGGTTTTCCTGTATTGATAAATTAGGATGGACAGATATAAAATGTATGATTTTTACAAACATGTATTCTCTCGCCTATCCTGCATTCCTTTGTATTTCTTTTGCCTTTTCTCTTTCCTGTTGAATGTCTTATTTGCCTTTTTTCTCAGCTTGTATCCCCCCCCCCCCAGTTCTCTCTCTCCCTCTTATGCTTTCACACACATACATGTGCGCGCACGGGTAATTTGTTCGCCAACTTTTCTGATTAAATTTCTCTCTATGCACTCTTATCTAGGAAAGAGTAATAAGTGACTCCATGTCGTCATCTGTTGTAAAGCCGCTTGACTATCATTCCTATCTTCCCTGTTTCAATCGTGATATAACCTTCCTTATTTCTCTCATTTAGGTGTCCCTTTCCTTCATTGTATCTCCCTGTCCATGCCTTTCAACTGCTCCCTGTGTACTTCAGTTTGTAAGTGGATAGTTTGTCCTCCCTTTCAATTAAGAAGGAATTTAACATAGACTGTACTTAGTTAGCTGACATACTGATAATGTGCGAATTACTCACAATTAAATATAAACTTTAGGCTAAAAGATTGTTGGACAGAAACGTATATGAAGCTGCCTATATATGCGCGAAAAATTGGAACAAACTTAATAGGGACGATGGGAATTTAGAAGACGGCTGGGTTAATTTCTTTAAAAAATGGGATAAAGCCGCAGTTAATAGGGACGAGATGGGCTTCCGTGTTACTCCTGAGGTTAGGAAAGCCGCCGAGGTGGAAGTCGACTTCTCCTTGGATTGGTGACTCCCGAGCCCCAGTTTGGAAGGATTGAGGAGGGGAAGTTTTCTTTCCCCAGGTACGGGCTGACACCGTGCATTCGCCTACCCCGAGCACTGGTCGGCAGTTCGCCGACTTCAGCCTTGGACGTTCTTTTGTTTTTTATAGCATTGCGCGGTTTTAGATGTGTAATTTATATTCTTTTTTAGAAAGTGTCCTTCATGCAACTTTTTAACCTAAATCCTTAACCTTCACTTTCACGACGAGGCACCATGTCAGGTGTCTGAATAACATCGTTTCAACCTGAAGAAGGAGGTAGTGTAACCTCCGAAACGTAGTACGAAAAATCTCATACTCACACACGTAAGTTGCTGTTTTTTAATCTTTTAGCCTAAAGTTTATATTAGTTAGCTGATCGAAGTAGATTAGATTAATTGATTTGATTGATTTGTTTTATTTGACTTTGGTTTTCTTCCACTTATGGCTAATCACGAAGATGAGGATGAATTGTGATAAGATGAAATAGATGAAAGGGCAATCACAAACACACATGGGCAGATCACAAAACAAGGTCCACAGAGGATTATACCGGATGTGAGTACAGATGCCAGAGCCTCGTTAGTCTGCAAAATACAGTCCAGAGTGTAACGTGGAAGAAGGGTTGACATTTAGGTGGCAGATTAGAGTATATTGCTTAATTTATGCGACAATTATGAAAAATATGGAACAAATTCTTTGCAAATGGAAGAGACGCCTAAAGGCTACAAGAAGTAATTTGTATGTGTGAAACTAGCCCCGTCCCTTGTAGGGGAACAAGGCCTAATGCTTCATGGAGTGAAGCAACCTAGCAGCAAAACCATTTGAAATGTAATTTTAGCATTTTATCGGAAAGCGAGTTATGCCAAAATTTGACATTTACAGTTGCTTAAGTTTATATTGACTTTATTTGCTACTACTGACGTACTTTCCAAAACTAAATAACTTGTTTTTTCATGCGATACAATGCTGTATTCTCTATACATTAAACATTCAAGGATGATTACAGAAAGTATGATAAACCCCAACAATAGTGAAGAAATACATTTTGGTTTTTGTCCATAATTGAAATGAATGATTTTGAATATACAATTTTAATAATATTATGAGTTTTTAACTGAAAGAAGCAGTGCATCTTCGTTGAGGCTTAACGAATGATTCTCTTACTTGGCTCATAGGAGTGTTGGAAATTGATACATGTAGCTGCCTACATGAATCTTTGTATTTAATTAATGCCTGTTAGAAAAGTTTTTAAAGTACTTTTGTTCATTCTGCATTAAACTTTCCTCACATAAAAACGTGATTTTTCACACAAAAAACAACTAAAAATTGCAAAAGTAAGGAATATGTGCAAATTAACATCACAAAAACAATTTCATCACTTTCTTAATAATCGTAACCTGACTGATGAAGGAAAAATAAATGCTCGATGTGGTTCAATAGAAATATGCCTAGAGATTGAGATTATCTTACTTAAACAAACATTTAATAAGTTAGGTAAAAAAAATATATCATTGTAGCTACCCTATGTGGCAATTCTTCTCCTGTTCACACCTTACCTTCATACAAATGGAGTTTCTCTTCTTCATAACACTTTGAAATTCTTAAACACAGTTTCAGTTACTGACAATTCTCACACGAGTGAAAGAAGTTACCCATTACCCAAAATGCTAGGTGAAAGAAGCCTAGTCATGAATCAAAGTTCTTTTGTATACCATAAGGAAGTAATGTTAATATGTTTTTATTTGTTTGGTAGGTTTTCTAGATATTCTTCCTGTATGTTTTGTATTCCCACCTCGGGAAAACTGCACTTTGGTTGTAGATAGATATTGTAATACATACTTGTAGTCACAGGAGTGTTATCTCAGTCACAAGTGTTATACTCCAAGTTTTAAATGTGAAATATAATTAATTATAAATAATAGGTATTATCCCTCGCCATATTTTGCTACGATTTTCGCTATTTTATTCGGTAAACTAATGCAAATCCAAAGGCAGCGAAACTTCGTACAGGATGATATTTTGAGAGTTTCTCATATCGACAATAGCACCCACCCATCCTGATTTGGTGAGTAGAGGCAGAATTGTAAGTTCTTGCAAAAAGAAGGTGAACTGGTTGAGTGCCAAGACTGGAAGTATCATAGCAGGCTTTGATTGTACACTTCCACCTCTTGTAAATTTGTGAATAAAACTTATTAAATGTGAACATTTCTTTGCTGCGTTATCAACACTTGTGTGAAAGAAGAAGGTGAAAAAACTAGGGCTGTGAAAAATTACTTGAACTGATGCTGATACTCTTACACATTAAGACAATCAGATTATTAAAATAGCTTACATTTATTCATGATGTTACATGGAGAGAGAAAAAAAACACTGTACCCATGTTGCTTATTTAACTTGATTTCTATGTATTAATTTCAAAGGCCCACTGCCTTCACTTTATCTGGTGTCTTTTAAATATTCATGAATTTGTGAAGCTTTTATTGATTTAATCTTAGTATAATTATTAATTTTATTCAGCAGAAATGGTTGCAAAGAAAGTATAAGCAACAGGAAGTTGAGAAACATCAAAACACAGGCGTATCAGATGCAGATCATGGTGGTGATGAATCTTGTTTGACAGAAATGGACATCATTTCCTCTATTGATCACATTTCGAAATCAAAAGAATTCAGCAAGATGGTATCCTATCTACATATCCTCAGTAAGTGCAGTAAAAGAGAAATGTTGCAATATAAATAAATGGAAATTCATGGTTGTTCCATGAATTGTTTTTATCACTTCACTCTTTATATTCACCTGTTCTTTTCAGTAATCTCTCAGCTTACATTTTGTAATTATCTCTTACTAGTGTATATCTCTTATCTCACTACTATGCATATACCCCTTCCTTTTTTTAAATGTCCTTTTCAAGAGAGAACATTGAATAAATTAAAACATGGTATTATTAAAAGGATTTGATGTTAAAAGAAGTCATAGGTGCCCAGCTTCTGATATCCCTGCACCAGCTACAGCAAGTAGGGAGTTAATTGTGTAACCTTGGAGTCTACCACTAAGTCTTTGGTTGTTCCAAAAACACTCAAGTCTGCACTGGATTTCAATTTCAGGATTTAATTGACACATAATGATATAATATGATATTATTTCCATAAGACTAATCCAGGATTGAAATAGAAAACCAGAACTTATGTTTAAAAAGTTTGGTTGTTCTCCAACATGTACAGTTGCACTTTGCAGGTTATTAAAATGAATAATGAATTTAAAAGCATTTTAAGTCATACTGACATTTGACTCAAACCTACAAATTTAAATATAATTCAAAATTACTTTTGCATGTAAATGTTCTAAATAGTAAGATTTCACTCTGTGCAAGTGTGAAAAATTGAGGAAAATACCAGAATAGACAGAATGCATGCAAAAGATTGTGAATTGGAGAAAAGTAGTTGTGGTGCATATTTGTTGTTGTGTTGTTTTTAGCACACACAGCTTTGAAATTGGTAAAAAAAGATTTGTAGAAAATTTAGATGTTTGTAAATGATGTGGCCAAGATTTCTTCGTGCTCCATAACCAGGAATTCTAAAGTTAGTTTTCCCCAAAGAGTTTCCTTCCTTACAGCTCACAAATGGGCCTCACCCCACCAGTTGTCTTGCATATGTAAATATTTGGTTCCAACTAGAATGGGGAGTAGAGTTCATCATAAAGTTGGAGAGAGTAGAGTGTGTAGTTTTTGCTTATGAGCTCCGTGTGTTGGGGACTCCTGCATGATAAACTATGGTAGCACGTTAGAGCTATGGTGAATAGTGTGCTTGTAGAATAAACATCCTTAAGAGTCCATTTCTTGTATACACAGAGAAGAGAAGCATGGAAATAAATTCTATGTAAAACTATCTCTGTGAAGCATGATTGTCTGAACCCAGTAGATTGTATATGCATCGTAGCTACTAAGGAGTAAATTGTGTTTAGGGGTTCTGGGTTGGCTGCCTATTAGAAACCCCTAGATAAGAAATAGTCTGCTGATCTGGGTTATGTGGTTTGTAGACTTTCAAACAAATTGATTAATTACATCATAAAAACAAGGAGTTCCATGACCTCAATGGGAAGAGCAGTTTTCAGTGAGATTTTAAACCCCTGATCCCTTGTAAGATAAGCAGCAAGTCCTTTGTACTATTTTCTGACATAGGCACGTTGCATCAGTGGGCGAGATGTATGCTGCTGTTTGTCTAAATGGTGTGAAATTCGGGCATAAATTTGCAATTCTTGAGAGTTGTTTCCAAGATATAATTGTGGGAAGGGATTTTTTGAGGCAAAGTTGGCTTATGTTGCACATTCTGGAGAATTTAAAGTTAGTGACATTGTGCAGGGAAACAACAATTCACCCTCACTGTTATGCAAAGAAATAACACAGAACAAGGAAAGAATAACTTGTCAGATCACTCGGGTGTGCACCTCAGGCTTCCATCCAGAAAAAGTTTTATCACCCCACCCAATGTGGTTTCTTTTGTGACCTTAGATGATTAAGGGTGGGTTTTTCAATGTGCGATTGAAGTTCGGGTTGGCAAATAACTAGATGTTACTGCAATTTTGGGTTTTTCCATCTTAGGTCAGCTCCTCGACTGGATTTATTGATAGATTTGCTTTATTTTACTTTGCTTTTGTGCCACTTTTTTTTGGCTAATTTGAGAAGATGGGAATGAGTGATAATGTGATGAAATTGATGAATGTCCAGGGCGGGAATCGAACCCGGGGCCCCTGGTGTCATAGTATGATGTGCTAACTACTCTGCCACAGGGGCTAGCTCCTCAACCGGAGGTTAAGTGGCAATGATCTTGATCCATGCTCTATCCAGTGGTCAGCGTGATGACTGGCAGTATTTGCGAACAAACATGGCTGCCTCATCGGAAGATTGATCTTCACCAGATGATTTCTCAAGCACATTTAACGAGAAAATATTCAATAAAATGTTACATTGGTGTAAAACTAAACTTGTGCTTGGCAGAGTTGAAATGAAGTGCATAGTAACAGGTAGAACAAAGGAAATGGTCACCAGACTTGGATTTGTGTACACATACTGAAGACATGTGGCAAGTTAGTGTAGTGGATAAGGGTGGTAGCTTGGAGTGGGTGTTCCTTTTTATGTCACGAGTTTGAGTCCCTCTGCTGATTCTTTTTTGTTGTTGTTATATTCATTTACCACGATTTGGACATTGATTCCATGTTTTATTTTGCGTGATCATAAGATACATATTTAAAATTAAAAAATAATACATTTTAATATTGTCAGGTAGAGATACTATGTAAAAGTAACCTACAAATTACAAACGTTCAATGAAAATATTTAATTTCTCTGTGATGTGACATTCTCCCGGGGAGAAAAAGAAGTGTGCAAACCAGGAATAAACTTTCAGTCAAAATATACATGCAAAATGTCACTTATTTTTCTTATTGCATAGCTAGATAGAAGTTATTTATATAGGATATCGTCTCTTTCATTCTGTAAAAAAAAAAAAGGTAAAGTGTTCCCCTGTGCATAGCACCACGCCATGAAGGCGTATAGGGGGTGCGGGGGTAATGCCCCACACTTTCTTGATCCGGTCGTGAGTGGGGGTGATGTGATCAGCATCACGCCCCTGACCGCCTTTACCCCCCAGGGTTTCCCCCAGGTACCCATGTTATTCGACGCTGGGTAGGCGCCGGGGCCGCTTCCACCGTTAGAAAAGTTCCGGAAAAGAATAATTATTTATGCTACATATTACCATATTGTGTTTTGTGAAGTCTATCTGTTTTAAGAAGAAAGCCAAATGTGTGGTAATTGTTTTCCCCTTAAACCGTATTTACTCATGTATAATGTGCACTTTTTTCCAAAATTTTTGCTCCCAATAACTGTGGTGTGTATTATGCACAGAATAATACGGACAGCCTACATGAAACCGTACAAGGTCAATCCATGATTTTGTAACACTATCTCGTTATATATCGTTGTAAAGCTTAAATCCTGTAGTTTGTGAATATGGCAACAGTATTCCATTCAAGATAGTGACACTAATGTGAAATGTGATAGAAATAACTTGATTAAAAAATGAAGGAACATTGATTTTTATGATACTTTTGATGAAAGAAAAGATAAGGAAAAAGAAAATAATAATTAAAATGTATTACTGGCCAAATAATATTATATATAGAGAGTGTGTAAATGCTTTAATGGAAGAAATCTTGTGCTGCTAACTGCTAATTTGAGGGTCCTGAATGTACCTCATATAATGTTATGTTTAATCCTTTGTGCAACAGCCCTGAAGGGCCTTGGCTTACCTACCGACTGCCGGTCTCCCTCCCACACTTTCCTTCATCACCTCTAAGCATGGAGATCTGAAACCAGTATTGGAATAGTTGGGGGGTTAGCCCGACGTATCCCCAGCCGTTGTAGGTTTCCGGGACTGGATTACGCTTACTCATTCGAAGCTCCCCAATTTCCTCAAGATGGTGGGTTGCCACCGGCCCTATACATAGGCTGAATAAACTCTGACCAGAGCCAGATTCGAACCTATGCAATCTCGCAGAGAACGAAATGTTATGTTAGTCACCAAAAATATATTTTTTAGAAAAAGTAAAAAAGGAATGAGCAAAACCTCATATAAAAGTTTGAAGGCCATTTCCCATGATTTTTTACTTTGTAATGTAATGTTCTGTGACACCAACGAAAGCAGTGCCATTCTGGCAGAATTTGAGAATGCAACTCCCGTCACATGGGATGCGAATCAGCGGTATTTGTTGGGCAAGAAATAATAGAAAATAATTTCCTGAGCACTGCAAATCCATAACATAACTTTGATCTCGCTGTATACTATTACAGAATAAATAAGGTGGTTAAAGGGTGTAAGCTTTGGGATGCTAAACACAGTGGAGGGAGAGGTGGGAAGTGGTGTGGGTTGATAACTCATGGCATACACAAGTGATATTCTTCTCCTCTTGGTCCACATAGCAACATGTGATTCATTGAGCCAGACCCTGTGGCCGAGTGGTTAGCACATTGCGCTGCGACACCAAGGGTCCCGGGTTTCGAATCCCGCTCAGGCTTGGTTGTGTGTGAATGTCCATTCATCAATTTCATCACTCATCCCCATCTTCACAAATTAGCCAAGAGGCACAAAACATGAAGTAAAATAAACTAAATCAATCAAATCAATCAAGTGATTCATTGAATAGGTATGATGTCATTCACTCTTGATCAGCATAATAACAGCTTTACGACCTAACAACTAACTAAGCCATTTCTTGAAACTGGATTATACAGGGTGTCCGACTTAGACCTTTAACATTACAAAAGAGCATAATTTTGCAGAGAAACCCAATTTTATTACCAAAATTTACATTTTGGTAGAAAAACTCATGCATTTTTTTGTCCCAGCACCAGCACTTCACACAACCTCGATATGAGCCCCCCTTGTGACACGGCAGATGTCGAACCGATATTCCAATTTCGTCCAGGTATTCACTAGCATTTGAGGGGTCACATTGTTAATCACCTGACGAATTCTGTTACACAGATCTTCCAAGTTCTCGACGGGCATACTGTAGACTTGGTCCTTGATGAACCCCCAAAAGAAAGAGTCTAGGGGGGAAAGAGAAAGAGTGCTGAGACCAAGCAAGTGGTTTAGATCCTCTTCCTATCCATCTTGTGGGAAAATGCTCATCGAGAAATTCTCGTACAATGATAGCAAAATGTGCCGGGGCTCCGTCTTGTTGGAAAATGGTACTGGAGGCATATGAGGCACAGTGTAATGCTGAAGCATGTCTAAATAATTCGTTCCTCTCACTGTTTCTTCAGCAAAGAAGAACGGGCCTATTATCTTGTCTTTCATTAACCCACATTAACTTTTGGCGAGTCTCTCATAATTTCACGAAACTCATGAGGATTGTCACATCTCCAAATACGGCAATTTTGCTTGTTAACTTTGCCACACGTGTGGAATGCAGCTTCATCAGAAAAGCACACCTTGTCCAGAAAAGCATTGCTGTTGTCAATTTCGGTTAACATTTTGCCCGAAGACGTCTGTCTTTAGCTTTATCATCAGGATAATTTCCTTGATCTAACTGGATCTTGTACGCCCGTAGACGTAACCTTTTGTGCACAACATCATGGATAGTAGACCGAGGAATGTTGAGCTCTAAACTTGAAGGTCTTATTGATTTTCTTGGGCTTCTTGTGAATGCAGTGCAAATCACTTCAATGTTTTCCTCTGATACCTTCCGCTTCGCGTACTTCCCGCACACCGACACAACACTTCCAGTTTCTCTTAGTTGTTTATCCCACATAGCAATACTCAAATAGGAAGGAACATTGTCGTGATGTTGAAGATTGAATTCACGCCGAAAAGCATGTTGAACAAGCTTCACAGATTTGTTTTCTGCCAGTGAAAGAACGCAGAACACTCTGCTGAACCGTCCACTCCGCCATCTTGGAATTTATGCGTTACACGCGCATCCGCGTCACGTCAACTCGAAGTACTGGTGATTCTCGCAAATGGCCACAGTTGCCAGTCCCATACAAACAATAAGTTTAATTTGAAGTTTAATGTAACTAAAGTTATACTGTTTTGTAATGTTAAAGGTCTAAGCCGGACACCCTGTACTGCACATTATATATGAGATATAATTGTTTCTTGTCACTTTTCCCTATCAAAAAACAGGGTGCGCATTATACACGCATAAATACGGTATGTATTTCTTTGTAGTAAAACAATACATAGACCATTAGGTTCTGTATTTGCAATGTAAACAATGAATTTCAACAACCACATGTGCCATATTGTAGTTCTACCTTTTCACACCATGTGAAATTTGATTTGAATGTTGACATCTAGATGGCAGTGTGATGAAATATCTCAGGCAAGCATTGCCAACTCACAATTGTTACATGCCCAACCAACTTTCAGTGAGCCTTTGGTTATTTTCACATTGAAAAATCCAGCATTGGTTAAGACTGGTGGCTGGCTGACCAAAAAGTTGACCATATATTGAAAAACCGGCCCTCATTATTTGATAACCTGACAAGATCACTAAAAACATTTCTATTATATCAACATTATTGTTGATTTGCAAAATAGTTCATACAAAATTCCCTCCCTCTCTCCACTGGTAATAGTAAACAAGGATAATAACAACATTTATACAGACCAAACAAAGAAGCCATTTACCACACAGAAAATTAGTTGTAATTGGAGTTGTTTATTTCTCATGACCAACTGACCAAACCAACAAAATCAAGAAAATAATAAATATAAAAAATAACAGTGCTCACTCAGTCCACACTGCCCTACTTATGAATTTTTCTGCTGTATCTACTTTTATTAGTAGCTATTATTACTGCAGTCACTGCATGCTTTGTAGTTTGTTTGTTTGCATCATTTTAAAAAAAAATCAAAAACGTCTAATATTAAGTCTCTGCTTTGCTGCGTACAGTTTTCTCCTTCATGATGATTGGCACTGAAAGAGCCACGAGCTTTTGATGATGCAACTGATTGCCACATCCATGCTACGGCAGGGCTACAAGGGCATTTTACCTTGGCCGAATTTACAATGCAAGACTTTGTTTAAAACAGCACTTTGCTCTCCGTTTTTCTCCTCTCCTCTTCCTTCTCCCCTTTCTCATTCAAGACAGGACACCAAAGCACTCGAGGATGTTTATGCCCCTATCATTCTCAAAATAGGGCGAGATAGGAATTTCCCTTTTCTAAAGAAAATCCCTCAATTTGCAATGATGTATGGCTTTCCTCGACTCCCTCATACAGTCTCGAATGGAATGGGTTGCAACACTACATTCTGACACATGTCTGGTGATGATAATGCATGAAATGCTGTGCAACTGAAGTCCCCAATGTTTCAAGCCAGAAGAGCCCCCTAGCAGACTGCTTGTAAGTTCTGTGGCAAACAGCATCAACTAACATGCATTCATCTCCATCCCGTTGACCTCCCTATAACTAAGGGTCCCGCTAGAGGAGACAAGCTCGAGAAAGAAACCCTATCCCAAGGTGTTGTGGCACGTACTGATGGGACAGTTTGGCTGTAGGAGTAGTTGCAGTTGCGAACATGGCCACAGGGATTTAGGCTTGGCCCTTGTGTAGCCTTCAATTTTTGGGGTAGGCCTTCCTTGGTATAGAGGGCATGTTGAAGCGACAATTTATGGACCCTGCTTTAAAAATCTTATGTTTATGGGAACAAAATCACTTTCTAAAAGTGGAAAACCCCCAAAATGTTGGAGGCCTTGAGCCTGACAAGATTATTGGAAAAGACAAGTAACTTCACGTCAGTGCCACGTTACCTTGTAATTAGCATTGTCATAAAGACAGACAGTAAGGATGAATCTACCAACGCAAAGAAAATTGGAGCTAAAACATTAAAAGGCCTATCACTGTTCCTGTTCAAAAAGCAAGTGGACTTTGCCACTGTAAGTGATGTCCGTGACATCAAAAAACTGCATAATGGAAGCCTCCTCATCCAGACAAGTACAGATCGCCTGACTAACAACCTTCTTAAGCTTAGAACATTGGGCGCCTTTCCTGTTCAGGTTGAACATCAGCGTCAACTGAATAGTTGTAAATGTTCCATTCACCACTGGGATCTGTAGAACTCCACTGAAGAGGAAATCCTTGAAGAGCTATCAGATCAATATGTGACCGCAGTTCAGCGAATAAAGACTCGAAAGTCTGGAGAACTTGTACCTACTGCTTCACTCATTCTCACCTTTAATACAACCACTCTCCCAGATAAGGTACAGGCTGGTTATTAAAGACTTGATGTCCCACCTTACATCCCGAATCCGATGATGCCGTGCTTCAAATGTCAGCACTTTGGGCATACACAGTCTTCCTGCAAGGCCACTACTGCCATATGTGGCAAATGCAGTGAGCCCCGAGCATGGGACAGAGCTATGCTCATACACGTGTTAACTGCAAAGGCGAGCACCCAGTCTGGCATCATGGCTGCCCCACTTTCCAAGAGGAAAAGAAGATCTGAGAGTTGGTCATCACAGAGAAAATCTCTACTGGTGAAGCAAAACGATGTCTCCATGAAAGTGTATGCACTACTTTACCTGTGCCATTCTCTACAGCTGCTTCTAATGTTCTTGCCCGTCTCAGTATTGGCGTTCAAACAAGTGACATGTCAACTCAGACCACACCGCTTTCTGAAGTAGCTCACCCAGCAAACCACTACACGCTCCACAGATAAGAAGTTCAAACAGGTTTATACCAAAGAATACTTTCTCAAGTTGACTAGCTCTCCAGTCAGGGTGGCATCCACCACTCTGAGACTTAAAGCGCAGCTGAAAGCTGCCTGGTGGACACTGAAAGCACCCATCACCACTCCCCCATCCCCATCCCCCTCTGTGTCCATGCCTGAGGACATGATAGAGGACAACACCATGGATGAGGAATTTACAAAGGTAACAGGGATATCAAATAGAGTATGCCTTAGAAGGCCACACTAAACCTTACATCATGGCCTCTTTGTCTCCAATGGAACCTTAACAGTTTCCCCATGCATCTCGAGGAACTGCAAATTTTATTATCCGAATTTGACCCTGCCATCATTTGTGTCCAAGAGACACATTTTTGCCCAAATGAATCAGTGATTCTCAACAGATACATGCTTTACCGCACCGACAAGCTTCCTAAGAGTAGTCGTGCACATGGTGGTGTAGCAATCGGTATTCGAGATTCCATCCACTCTTTCTCACCACCTCCCTCTAAGCTGTTGCCGTGGGAGTTCATCTACCACAGCCAATATCTGTGTGTTGTGTATATATCACAAGGGAGGAGCGATTGATTCTCTCTTGAGGGCCTCCTTTCTGTATTCGAACAACTTCCTATCTCCTGTGGTTCTTTTTGGTGATTTTAATTCTTACCTTCGTTTGTGGGGCTCCATTTATACAGAGCCCCGGGGCAAATTGTCAAATTTCAGTCCGTCCTCAATCACATGCTCTGCATTGCACTTGTCCTTTTGCAGTCCCAGCCTTGCTCCTACCACCTCTTGGAGCATTCACACTCATCTCTGTGGGAGTGATCACTTCCCTCTCTTTCTCACTTCTGAACATTTTCAACACTTACGTGAACAGCTCCCTCATTGGCATCTCAGTCGAGCTGACTGGGGTGTGTTTGAGCATGCAGTGGACCTTGAAATCGATCTTGCGTCGACTCTGCCATAATCAACGCCCTAGATATCTTCGTGTCATGAGTCCTTGATGCAGCACATGCCTAGATTCCACATCCCAGTGAGCCTGCGAAGCAACGCCCAGTCCCATGGTGGACTGCGGAGATCAGTGCAGCAATCAAGGACCGCAATTGTGCCTTAGATTGATTCAACAGGAACCACAGTGCCACAAACCTCGAGCATTTCCGCATTAAGCATGCCCGTGCCTGTATATATGGATGACCTAACCATTTTTCGTTGCTCACGGAATCTCCCTTCAGCTTCTCGTCAGTTTCAACTGATGATGAACTGTTTGCTTGAGTGATCCTATCAAACTGGTTTCACCTTCTTATCTGAGAAATCCGTGTGCGTCCACTTTTGTCGTCAGCATACATGCCATCTTGACCCTGACCTGTACATGGGGAAATCTTCCCTGTACTTCATAAGGCCTGGTTTCTGGGCCTCATTTTCCTTCGAATTCTCGACACTGTTCATCTTGCTGGTATCCGGGTATGTACCAGTGCTTTCCGCACCAGTCCCGTCGAAAGTTTGTATGTCGAGACAGCTGAGCCGTCGCTGTTTCTGCAAAGACAGCTGCTCATTCTAAATTACAGTCTCCGATGAGAGAAGGCTGGCTCTGTACCAGTTACATCCTTGTGCAACTCGACCATTCGGTGTGTGTGCAGATGAGATTCTGTCAACACTAGAAGTTGACAGTGATCTTCCTGGCGTTTCTCCACTCATTCCACCACTCCCAAGCTGGAAGTTTCCTGCACCGTCTATCGATTTTTCTCTGACTGCTCTTCCAAAGGCAGTAACACCAATGGTTATATACCAGCAGTGGTTTTTAGAGCTTCGCGCAAAACACCCCAATTTTAATGTATTTTATACGGATGGGTCCAAGACAGTCGAATCAGTCAGTTGCACTTTCGTCCTAGACTTTCAAAGTTCCAGTTATTCACTACATCCTGCCTCCTCCGTCTAGATGGAAGAGTTGCACGCCGTCCTCAAGGCACTGGATTTTGCTGACGTATTTGCTTACGTCAATGGCCTGAAAAATGTCCTTATCTGCAGTGACTCGAACAACCTTTTGCAGACTCTGCATTTGCCGAATTCCCGGCATCCAGTAGTGCAGCACATATTCTGACAGCTTGTGTCTTTATCTGCCAGTGCTGATGTCCACTTCTGCTGGGTCCCTAGTCACGTGGAGGAATGGAGTAGCTGATGCTGCCACCAAGTCTGCTGATGCAGACGGCGACATTCTTGTCCACTTGCTGCCAGCTATCAACCTGCAGAATGTGTTTTGTTGTTACCTTCTTGACATTTGGCAGGCCAAGTGGAACGCGGAGATGGGCAACAAGTTCAATGCTATTAAGCCCACCACAGGTGCATGGTGCTCCTCATCCTGTCCCTCTCATCGAGAAGAAGTTATTCTTACTAGGGCTGGACCCTCCAATGTGTCGTGTTTGTAACGCTGTTTTAAGTGTTTGGCATATTCTTATTGAATGTGCCAAATTTGCTATCCTCAGACAGACTTTTAGTCTTCCCAACTGTTGTGAATGGGCTGTTTATGCAGGAGAACTGCAGGCATTGATGAAGCAATGCAAATGGCAGGTGAAGCAGTGTGGGGACATTTGATGTTTTGAAGGAGTTATGTTCAGTGAATAAATATAATAAAAAATAATTGCATTACAGATTTATTTGGGTGTGTATGAATAGGCAGAAGCCACTACTGGCAGGAAGTCTATGATTGATTGATTGATTTGGTGTTTTAAGCCCACTTTATGCACAGGAAGGCTAATCGGGACGTGCTTTTTCTTTTTCCAGTCAACTTGTGAATGCGGGTTCATTACTTGCTCTATGATTGGCTGTTGGAAAGTTGCGGTGCTCTGATTGTGAGAATATCTTATTTGCGCTGTACGTTAGGTTAGGTTAAATTAGATTAGAAAGCATCAAATTTGCGCTGAAAATAGGAAATAAGATATTCTCACAATCAGAGCACCATAACCTTCCAACAGCCAATCAGAGAGCAAGAAATTAACCCACATTCACAAGTTGACTGGAAAAAAAAATCACAATCGAGACTGGACCATACAGTTTAAAGTGGGATCCAAACCACTATGAGCCTCCACCGGGTATCGAACCCGGGACCCCTTGATTACAAGGTGACGACGCTACCACTGCACCATCGGGGAGGCCCTAGGAAGTCTATGAACAAGGATACAGGCAAATTAATGAATTCTAATGACCTCGAAGTTCAAGAGACGCCAAACATTAGTGCATTATGTACTTGCAAACTTGATAAAGATAAAGAGATAACAGATGAAGGGAATAGTAAGGGAATGCAAATTTCCCTGAAAAAATTTCCATTTCTGCAGATGAAAAGAACAATGTGTTATTGTTCCATTTTGCTTTAAAGGAGAATGGAAATTCTGAAGTACTCTCTCCTGACAGGCTACATAAAACTTATTTCAGAACAAACTAGAGACAGTTTGTTATCTCATATACTGAAGCAACTGAAGGAAGAGCAATTCTTTGGGAATAGGAAATGTAAAGCGAAAATTGCTAGGTTGATGATGAAGAAGTTTTAGGCAAAAGGTTAGAAAATGCAAGCACATTGAGAAGGAAACAGTCAAGACATGGGCATCAGTGAGTTTGAGATCTCATATCACTTCACAATTCTGAATTTGCAGGACACTATGGGAAGCAGAAAACTTAGTCAAAAGTCAGGTGAAAATATCCATGGCTTGAAATGACATGAGATGTCACTCAGTGCATCAGAAATTGCGTTACTTGTACCATTTCCAAGGCATCCTGCAAACAGGCTTTCATGTCCAGCAAAAGTGGAACAGGAGTAGTGAGACAGAAATTTCAGAAGATGAGCCCAGTCTTATGTCAAGTGTTTCCAGGCTGGCCTGGTTCCTGCCTTCAACTCCCCTCCAACTTTCTGAAAACTGCTGTACCAAACCTCAGTTGTATCTAGTTCATTGTATCAGGTAGATTATCAGAAAGCTAATTTATTCATATTTTCCTGTGAATTTAATTATATGTGTTGAATTTGAATCAGTCAAGTACAATTTCAACCACGTAAATCAAAAAGTAAAACTTTAATTCCAATGAGGCATGGTGAAAATTGAATAAAATTCCTGATTTTTATTCTGCAGACATTTAGGAGCAAGAAGCAACTTTAGCACACTATATGTTTTTGAATTTATAAAAAATAATTCTGTGTACCCTACTCTATAATGCATAATTCACCACAACAATTAGGATTCCACTTCATTTCCATTCAAATTATTTTTGTTCTATTTTCCAGATGTTGCCAGTAGCGTGTCACCCAAGTTCTCAAAACTAATTGAAGAATCGGGTGGCTTGAAAGTCATGTATAATGTAGTTGAACGTGGTAACCAGTCTCAGCCATGTTTGGAGGCTTTGACGCTGTGCACGGGAACTCTACTGAATATGCAGAAATGGAATGAAACAGAATGTAGTGTTTGGATGGTAAGTTCCATTTTGTACCAAGAGATTACTTAATGTAGAGCAATTTATGTAGCTATTCCTAAGCACAGTGGTAGTGAGCTTACGCACTAAAGCAGCAGGTACAAGTCAGGGAATTTCATTTTATGGAATTTTAGACACCCTGCTATCCTTATACATTGTTTTTATTTGTTTTCCCAAGTGTCAGCCCATTTTCAACACAACTTTGCATAGTTGTGGGAATGTGCTGCTGCTAAATTTTCAAAATTCACTTTGGTCTCCTTGTGGTAGTTGCAGGAGTGTGCCAAATAACATTTTTTTTTATTATTATTCCTTTAAATTCCATTATTGAGAGGTCCAATGTGTAAATTTCACCTCTGCTAAAAACCTTATCATTCTAAAGATAAAATGACTTTAGCTCTCGAGCTACAATTTTTTTCACATTTCGCTGCAAGTTTTGAGAAGTGCTCACCCACAAAAGGCTAAAACACAGGAGAGGCTCTCTTCCACTATAGATTAATATGATTAGAATAGTACATCAGAAAAATGTCATGCAGGAGAAAAGGAGGAGTTTTATTTGAGCTAAGAAGATGACACATGCGAGTAAGACCAAAGCAGTGTATATTGTATCTGATTTGATTTTATTTCATTTATAAGCTTTCATTTAACTTTAAAAAAAAAATATCGTGGAATTGTTATATTGATACATGCAGTTGATAGCAGCATATATATACAAGGGTGATCTGAAAAGTTATCAGCCTAACAATAGAAAACAAATTTATAATTTCAAAATTATTTTTATTTTTCAACATAATCTCTCTCTTAAGATCAATACATTTATTCCATTGGTGTTCCAATTCCATTAGACTGTCCCTGAAGTTGTTTTCTGTAAAGTGTGCAAAATACTGCTCTACAGCTGCAATTCTCTTTTGATTTGATTAAAGGGCCTCCCCGATGGCGCAGTGGTAGCATCGCTGCCTTGTAATCAAGGGGTCCCGGGTTCGATACCCGGTGGAGGCACAAGTGGTTCGGATTCCACTTTAAACTGTAGGTCCAGTCCCGATTAGCCTTACTGTGCATAAAGTGGACTTAAAACACCAAATCAATCAATTGATTTGATTAAAAATTCTGACAAGTGACGAAGATTTTAAGTTTTAGGAAGACATAGAAGTCTGAGGAACCCACATCTGGGAAATAGTGTGTATGTTCTAACAATTCATGGTTCATATCCCTTAATTTTTCCTTTGCCAAAATATTTTTATAGACAAGTGCATTGTAGTGATGAAAATTGATTTTCTGTTCTGCAAAGCAGGTCACTTCTCATTTTTTTAATTTTTTTTTTTAAATCTAGTCAGTTTAAGCCCCACCTAGTGGTTGCAGGACCTTGTAGTTGGTGGTAGGGCTTGCGTGCTCTGATGATCCTCTAGGCTATACCGGCGGTAGCATAGCTACTTGCAGGGTCTCCCATGCGGGGCAGGCTAGCGGGTAAAGAGCCAGACTAAGAAGTAACCTAACAGTCAATGGCTCCAAAGGCGGAAGAAGATGGATGGTCATCTCAATGGCTGAGGAGGCGGAGGAACCTAGAGGAGGAAACCTCTTTAAAAAACCTTGGTCCATCTGGCCCCTTACCAGGGATACAGTGAAGACCTCAATGGCATCTGTGGCGGAGAAGGAAACCTTCGGAATGGCAGAGATGAAAGAGGCAACCCACCCTCTTGGGAGAAGAGGGAAACCACTGCCTTGTGGAGAAGGGGAACTTCAAAGGCTAAGGGAGTAAACCCTGAAAGAAAATCCTGGTCCCCAAGGTTGGGGGTTGGGCGCTGTGCAGACAACTCATCCCTGAAAAATTCCAACTGTTACGAAACCACAATCAGAGCCTCGAGAGGATGAAGATAAATTAAGACAACCAAGGCGAAAGGATATGGACATTGAGATGGTACATGGAACATCAGAACACTTCTCAAACCAGGGGCCCTGAAAATAGTCACTGACCAACTGATTAAATATAACATACAGATAGCTGCCCTACAGGAAACAAGCTGGACAGATAATGATATATGGGAAACAAAGACACATGTTATATACAGCAGTGGCAAAAAGAAAGGAAATAAAGAAGCAGTAAAGAGAAGAATGAAAGAGAGCATAATTGATTTTATGCCTATAGATGAGAGAATATGTAAAATAAGAATGAGAACTAAATTCTTTAATGTAACCATCATAAATGTCTATGCACCTACAGAAGAAAAGAAGAATTAACAAAAGATGACTTCTATGATAAACTAGAAAAGACAATAGACAGTGTGCCATCCAGCGATGCAAAGATGATAATGGGCGACCTGAACGCACAAATAGGCAAAGAGGAAATTTATAACGAAACAATTGGAAAGCACAGTTTACATAGAAATTCTAAAAAAAATTGGCCAAAGACTCATTTACCTGGCAATTAGTAAAAATATGATAATAGCATCCACAATGTTCTCCAGAAAACAATGGAGATCATGTGATGGAAGAACCAACAATCAAATAGACCATGTTTTGATAGATTGAAGGAGAGCAACAAGCATTATAAATGTACGATCATACAGAGGGGCCAGTTGCGGAACAGGCTATTACCAAGTCAAAGTAGTCTTCATAGGATGAATAACAAAATCACAAAGAAACAAAACAGAAACGAATCAGAAGTACGATATTAAGAAACTGACAGAAAATATACATAGTGAGAGGTTTAAGAAAGAATTAGCGCACAAACTAGAACAAGTAGGCACAACCAACATGCAAGTAACAGAAGAAGTAGAAGAAATATGGAATAAAATAAAATCAAATTAGACCAACAAGAGCAAAGAAACAAAATCTGGAAGAGCTAGGAAAAAGAGTGTACAACATATGTCATAGGAAGAAAAGAAAACATGTAACAGAGAAAATAAATAATATCAATTAAGACTTTAATCAAAGAAATACATACATAGCATACAAGGAAATAAAGAATATAAGGGAAGGATTTAAACCAAGAAGAAACATCTGCGGGCCTCCCCCATAGCGCAGTGGTAGCGCCATTGCCTTGTAATCAAGGGGTCCCAGGTTTGATACCTGGTGGAGGCACAAGTGGTTCGGATCCCACTTTAAACTGTAGGTCCAGTCCCGATTAGCCTTACTGTGCATAAAGTGGACTTAAAACAGCAACTCAAATAAAAAAAAAACATCTGCAAAGATAAAGAGGGAAAACTACTGGGGAATGAAAGGCAAATATTAAATAGATTGGCTGAATATTTTGAACAGTTACTGAACAACATAACCCCAAAATAAGGACCAAGAAATGAGACCAAGTAGGCAAGAAGAGTCAGAAGAATCAGAAGATCCACCCACACTAGCAGAAATTCGAAAAGCTATTCCAAACCTAAAAAATAACGAAGCAGCAGGGAAAGACAGGATACCAGCAGAAATATGGAAATATGGAGGGAAGAAGTTGTTAGAATCCCTACACTTACTCCTATGCAAAGTCTGGAGCCTTGAACATATACCAGATGAGTGGAAAAAGAATATAATTTGCCCCATATTCATGAAAGAGGATAAACAAATGTGTGAAAATTACAGGGGAATATCGTTGCTTTGTGTAGCATACAAGATATTGACAAGCATGCTTAGGGAAAGACTACAACCATATGCAGAAGAAGCATTAGGAGAGTACCGAGCCAGTTTCAGAAAAGGCAAGTCTACAATAGATCAAATACACACAGTCAGACACTGGAGAAGTGTTAAGAGAACATAGAAATAACACAAGTCTTTGTCGATTTTAAATAAGCATATGACTACATGGATAGAACTGAAATTGGAAACTTATTGAGTACATTCAGAGTACCTATAGATTTAAATTGATTGGTAGAAATGTTCCTGTGTTTAAGAAAGGTGATAAAATGAACTGCAATAATTAGATATATATATGTATATATATATATATAGATCTTGCTCAAGATAGGTACAAATGGAAGGCCTCTGTTGCTGCAGCCATGAACCTTTGGGTTTAAGAAGGCTAGAGAGTTAGTTATTTAGTTAGAAATGATGATGCAGAACACCAAAGCACATGTGAAGATACAAGCAAATATGGGAGAGAGCTTTTCAGTTAAACAAGGTCTCAAACAAAGAGATGGCTTGGCAGCACTCCTGTTCAATCTGTCTCTGGAATATGTGATAAGGAAACTAATGATAGATACAAGAAGAACATTAGAATATAAGCTGACCCAAATAGTTGGGTATGCAGATGACATCAATATCATTGAAAGATCAATAAGATCAATTAAAGAAGTAGTGGAAACACTAGATGAGAAAGGGAAGGAAATTGGATTACAAATTAACACAAATAAAACAAAAAAATTAGTCCAAACAAAGAAAGCAAAGTCAAAGGAAAATCATATAAAAATTAGAGAACATGAATTGGAAGTGGTATCAAGTTTTCCTTATCTAGGAGTATTCATCACAGGCAAAAATGAAGAGATGATAGAAGTAAGAAATAGATTACAAAGAGCCAATAAAGCATACTTCTCATTACTACCATTGAGTAAACCATAGAGCCAAAGTTACGTTGTATGAAACCCTCATCCCTGCATAATTATATATGGGAGTGAAACGTGGGCATTTAATCAGAGCGCAGCTGAAATGGTAGATTTGTTTGAACGGAAAATACTGAGGAAAATATATGGGCCAATACAAGTGAAAGATATTTGGAGAATAAAAGGCAATCAGGAATTACTTGAACTTTACAAAGATGTACCCATCTCAGCTTACATAAGAGCTAAAAGGTTAGAGTGGGCAAGACACATAATCAGGATGGATGACAGCCGAATCCCCAAGAAGGTGATGCAAGGAAGTTTTGGATAGAGAAGATCAGTGGAGAGACCCAGAAACAGATGAGAAGAAGTGGTTGGAGCAGATGCAGTACAACTGCTTAGAACTAGGAACTGGAAGAGAGCAGCCTTGGATAGGATGGGATGGAAGAGGAAGATTGGAGAGGCCATGGACCGAATATGGACCGGAGCGCCATAGAAGAAGAGTCAGTTTAAGAGATTGGAATAGTATTGTCCAGTTATTATTGTACCCTTGTGAAGGTAATCAATAAATAAAATATCTTTAGCATCCGAAAGGAATTTGGGGGGGGCTGAACTGTACATCTGTCAACTTCTTTCAAACCTAAAATATACCAACGAGGGTCATCTTTATTCCACATCCAATTCATACTTAGCCTACTATGGTATATGAAATGGTCACATATTTATATCTAGATACATGGCTCACAGAAAATGCAAATGGATAAGCAACAATCCTGAGATTAGAACACTCGTGACATCAGCAGACTTGCTTCTTTTACTGCCTTACAGTTTTGAGTAAAGTCATTCAAATACCAGTTTGAGTCAAAAGTTCATTCGTATTTTGACATGGGAAACAGTGAAGCCGGAGAAAAAGCCTGTGAAGCCAAGCGAGCACCTCACAATGGGCACATGACATGCATGCCAACTGGTACATACATTCACACAGGCACAGTGCAATTACGGTGGTCCATCATAGAGGTCAACAAATTGCCCGTACGTATCTTGTTGTGACATTATTGGAAAGAAAGGGTGAAAGCTGCGAGTGCTGTGAGGGAATTTGTGTAGTGGAATATGAGGGCACAGTGAAAATTAGGATGCACAGAAATGGTTCAAGCAATTATCATCTGGGGACATGAGTGTGGGAGACAAGCCCCAATGTGGGAAACTGGTTCCCTGCTACAGCACGTGACAGCCGATGCAAGCGTCAGTACGTGGCAACTGACACGACAGGTTGGATTGTCCCAAAGCACTGTAGTTCACTCTCTTCACCAAATGGGTTTTGTCTCTTGATGGCCTTGATTTGTTTCCCATGAGTTGACACCACTTCATACTGAACAACGAGTCTCAATCCATTAATAATTGCTTCAAAATCCACGGGACAACAGGTTTTGGCATCAAATTGTCACAGGTGACGAAAAGTGGATCTTTCTACGATATTCTGCCAGTGGTAAGTAGTGGTTGTGGCCACGGCAAAAAACAATGCCGCTTGTTCAAAAGTGATGGTTTGAAAAGAATGTCATGTTGTGCATATGGTGGAATATCGATGGTCCATTGTTCTGGGAACTCATACCAGATGGCCATGCTGTCGATGGGAACCTTTATGCTGTACGTCACGGACACTACCGGGTTGTAATGAATGCATTGATTTTCAATGGAATCGTTACAACCCGGCAGTGTCCGTGACTGTACAACAGCAGTGGGTCCATGAAGTACCCAACATTGATGCGTCGGAAGAGAGTCTTGTTGCAGGTTGATATGATTCAAAGATTTTTTTATTACTGCTACTGAAATCCCATATTGGTCCAGTTAAGTGTACTCATAAAGAAGTTCATGGTTGACAGCATCAAACACTTTGATTATATCTAGAAAATGCCTGGTTATATCTAGAAAATGCCCACACATTGTTCATTTGTGTACGGAAGTTGTTATTAATTATTTTTCTGTGAATTTATGTGTGATGGATTGTGTAGGTGGTTGTCCATAACCTTTTCAAAATGACTAAGAAAAGATAAATTGTTTTGTAATTACTCACTTCATCTTTTGATTATCTGGTTCAACACTTGAATAATGTAATTTGTTTAACCAAACAAACACATTATTAATAAACCACTACTGTAACACATAAGTATAGAAAAATGTGTCTTATCAATACATACAATGGCAGCGATTAGGGGGTCCATTGGGGCAGATCCCTCCTTCCATTTTTGCTACTTTTTGCCTCTGCACTGTGGCATCTCAATGCTAAGCCTTGTCTACCAAGAGAAAGTAAACTGTCCTTGCCCTCCCCTCAGTTTTGGCTCCGAATCACCACTACTGCCTACTATCAGATTAAAAATTATAGATACCCGAGTTTGGACTCTAATTAGAAAGTACAGGAAGAGAGAGAAAGACAGAAGATATCTCTCTCTCTCTCTCTCTCTCTCTCTCTCTCCCTCCCTCCCTCCTTCCCTCCTCCCCTCCCTCCCTCCCTCCCCCTTCCTCTTTCCATCTCTTTACTTCCTTCTCTTTCACTGTAACTAGTAGACCTATGTAAAAATGAGTTACATCAGAATTTAGCCTATTCAGTTCTGTGTTAAGCCATGTTAACATTTTTTTAAAAAAGTATGCCTTTGATTTTTTATCATTGTGAGAATAAAAATGTGCCGTTTGTTTGTGCTTTTGAAACAACTGCTCCCTTTGAAGTTTTATAAATAAAAAACTTGTGATGTGGTCATGATGAAATTTTAATGCAGTGCAGGTAGAAATGTTTAAAATACATTTTTTTAATTTTCAGATTTTTTAAATTGGGCAAAATAAGTTCTTGTGAATTTTGTGTAACAACTTTTCCTTAGTATTCGGTAGTCCCACTAATATAATCTTGGTCTTGTTTTGAAGCCCTTTGCAGGTGTCTTTAAAATCCACTATCATTATCAATTCACATTGCAGAACCGATTTTACACAAATTTTTATTCAACAGAGTAGAGATCTGTGTTAAGCGTGACAACACCACTCACACTGAGAGCCTTCATTTTCCTTGGTATAACAGACATTGTGGTAGTGACAGAACATGCTAATTTTTACCTAAATTTTGATGTAAATCATTTTCATGTAGGTCTACTAGTTCATTTTAAATTAGAGTCTAAACTCCATAACTTTTAATCTGATAGTACATTGCGTTGCTCTGATTGAAATTTCCATTTCTCTCTCACAAAGACAAAGGGATGCTCTTATGTTCCATAATAAAATCAGTAAGTATGAAGTACATTGTTTATGCATGTTAATATAGAAGTCCTTCATGACAGTTGTTTCAATCTATGAGGGTTTTGTTTTAAAATATTCATAGGTTCCAATATGAGCTGATCAGAATATTAAAATATTTATGTCATTGTCATTTAATCAAATAATCCACTTTTGCCACACAATGTATTAGAAATTTATTAAAAATACACATTTTTCATAATTTGCAAGATATTTAGACTGCAAAAGATTTATGTGGCATCTTGTAGACCCTCCTCCCAGGCTACCTGGAACTCTGGAAAAAAAATATTGGTGGTATTATTGATTGAATTGGAATGATAGTTTCCATTACCAGTGTCACTGGTGTTAGGTAATGCAAACTTAGCTATAATATATATGTAGTATAACGATTGTAAATTTTCTAAAGAAAGAAAAGAATTAAAAAACAGGAATCTTTATTTGTTCTAGTGTCAGAATGATAAGTGTGACTTGAAAAGCAATTATGTGGTTCATGTATTGACTTCCACTATCTCAAAGTATAAGAACCATCCTCCGATCTTCAATAACTGCTGCGACATTCTTTGGAGGTTTGTGCAAGACCCTGTCAAAGTATCTGTAAGTATGGAATACTCTACCACTACTATACATAATAGGGTTTGTAATATGAAAATTATTTTCAAAGCAAAATAGTGACAAATATTTGAAGCTGTACATACTCTTGTTTACTGATCTTGAGAATTTTAACTTGAGATCATTTTGAAATCATTTGTTGTACAAGCTACCAATTTGGAGTGTTTTGCTGAAAATTACATCACCCACATTTTACTGATATATTAAGTGCATAGTGTGACAAAGTTGTTTCACTAGATCCCACTTGAAACTGTAGGTCTAGTCTCAATGAGCCCATCTGTGCATAAAGTGGACTTAAAACAAAAACTGTAAAAGAAAAGAAAAGAATAGGTTGTTCTACTGTTGAGTTTCACATGTCTTCAAATGATTGAACTTTGAACAAGGCAGGTGTTAGATTTAATTCATGGCAGTGTAACTAAAATGGAAGTGTGTTAATAGTTTTCCAAAAAGTGTTATCTTTCTGTCATCCGAAGATACACTGAAGTAGATTTTTCCATTTTATGAACTGCTTGCATTACATTTATTAACCCTCCGTCATCTGCGCCCTCATATTAGCACGAATGTCCCGCGTGCGGCACTATGTGCCACCCTAGAAAAACGAGGCTATTTTCATGAATTATTGATGCTAATTGATGTTGAATTACACTAGCAGTTACTGGAAACTAGGCCAAATATACATAAATGCAATCATGTCCATTTCGGACATTTTTATTATCTATTAAAAGAAATAAAATAAAAAATGAAAGTGTTTCATAGAATTACAAGCTTAGAATCTTGAAGCCAATACACCAAAACATTATTCTGGAAATAATTAAAACTTTGCCATACAATAAAGGAACTAAAAAATTAACTCGCCATTCACAAAATTTTCAACGTATTTTTTTTAAAAAAATAAACTTATTTTTCAAAACAAACTGAAATCGTACAACTTATGTGGGCTTAGAAAGGAACTATTTGTTCCAAAATTCTCAATCAAAATCTTAATACTTGCAGAAAAATCAATCAAATGTGTAAAATACAACTCGAAGAAACTTACAAAATATTTTAAAAAATTTTAAAATCTAAATATGTTTCTTTTACTCTTACGAGATATACATAAAAAAGCCATATTGACTCAAATAAAAGGAACCGAATGTTGCCACTTTTCAATATTGTTATTTTGACAACTAACATTTCGTATGCAATGGTTTTTGCATTCTAAAAATTTCCATTCTGAATCATGTAACACCGTTTCATTCTTCTTATTTCTGGCACATTGGTGGCTGGAATGCTATGATTTAAGATAGGAAACGTTCCGGTGCACGGTACTGAGTGCCGCCAAAGGGGGACCTGTCACTTCAAAGACATGTATGCAACTGAAGGAATGCTGCACAAAAGGCACGAACGCCTCTATGTTTTCGTGGGTATAGTGTAGATGAGTTACCTAGTGCTTTCCAGACCATTATTGTGATGGTAAGGAAAATAATTCAAAATTTCAAAAAAGGCGGCAGTTAGTGTGGAGGGTTAATGTGTTGTTCTTTTTAGCCATAATTAGATGAGTGCATGGTGTCAGTTACATAATAGGCATGTGTATTGTTAGTGTTTGTGCTAATGGTGTTTGAAGGCTTATAAAGTTAGTTGCTTGAAACTCTGAAAAGCTAATAGAAATTGTTGTGCTAAATGTGAAAATTGCAAAACTCTTGATTTGCCATAGCCACTATCAGCAACACACTCAAGGGAATGGTGTGAGTTGCAACCTACCTACCTGTAATCCAATTTCCATTTTTACAATGGACTAATGCAGACTAATATGGTAAAAAATATAATGGGCTCCTAAAAGAAAAAGGTCAATAATCCTCCTTTTGAATAATTTCCTGGCACACTTCTGACTTTTCTTTCTACTGTGGAGGGAGATGTACCACCACAGGAGAAGCCTTTTTGAATTATTTAAATTTATAATTGAATGCAGTATATCATTCAGTTTCTGCAGCTTCCATTTTCCATCATGTGGATTCTGATGTTAGGCACCTTGAAATTTGGCATACATACTAATATTGAAAATTTAATTTTTTGTGAAGGAAGTGATTATGTATCTTTACATCCTAATCTCTTTTTCATGCATATAAAATTGTAAAATAATGAGAATGTGCTATTTCTATGTTCCTTTTAATTATTACTTCATGGCATTTTACACTTTAAAAGGATAGAAAATACAATGAAAATGAAGCATTTACAGTTATGACAATACAAATCAATATTTCATGAATCCTTAACTCTTAAATGCCAAAGCAGATTTTCACTGATCATATTTTCAGTGGGATTTTTTTTTTTTAAAAAAAATGTAAGGTTTTAAATATAAATGTATTTCTCTGAAACTACAAAGGTACGAATTACGCTGTAAGCCTGGGGTCTAAAAACACAATTTTTTTAATGTAAAATGTTATATCTCAAAAGCTATGAATGCTAGTGTTACAAATTTTAGATCATTTTGTTCAGTACAGACTAGTCTATATTGCACACTTGCTGCTGATACTTTCAGAGAAAAAATATTCTTATGTAGAAGCCATACTTGTTTTTGGAGGGAAATTTAACCCTTCCCCCAAAATCAAATTAGTCTTTACTAACTACTAATAAGATACCTCAAAGCTCATGTAGCACTCAAAACACATATCTCAAAAAAATTCCTGAGTCACAGTATGATCCAAAAATCGAGAATTCCTCATTTTACATCCTGCCACGAAAATGTGACATGTGTCAAATCTGGCTATTAAGGCATTTAGTTACATTTTAGTATTCAGATATCTTAAATTTTGATTGATTGATTTGGTTTATATTACTCTGTTTTTCTGCCTTTTTTGGCTAATCGCAATAATGAGGATGAGTGATGATATGATGAAACTGCTGAAGGGACACTCACAAAGAACACTCATGTCCTTGCCGGGATTTGAACGAGACACCTGGCATCATAGCATGTTGTGATATCCACTTCACCACGGGTGTCGGTACTGCGTGCCTATGTTTCAAAGACATTGTTTCACGATTTTTTTTCACCTTTCACATTCCTTTCATTGTAGAAGTGCACAGTCCAATGCATTAATTTTTATGGTGTAAGCTTTCAAGCAACTCTCTTCTTTGGCTCTATGACACACAAAATTTCCTGCATGCGGTTATCAAGTTTGGTAGCAAACAACACTGCAGGGTGGTGTTTCCTGAGCATTTGCTTTGGGTGTACCGTTTCACTCAATCGCCTCTGAAGCTGGACTTTAACTCAATCAACTGTGCCACTTTATGTGAACAGAACTGTACCTCCCAATAATGAAAGTTACAGGAATAGACCAAATGAAATGAAAAATGTAGTATGTCTACAACCATGCAAAGTTTCATTGAAAATAGGTTGATTCTTCTTCAGGAAAAAATAATGATACACAAGAAAAGCAGCATTGCCACCTCACGTGGAAAAAAAATCAGGAAAAATCACTTCTAGTGTCAAGCCTTTGGGCACTGGATGAATTAAATTTGCAGGGAAGCATGACAAAGACCACTCTTTGAGGACATGTGATGCTCGTCCCCCACAATTTTCAAATCAGTGAAAATTTTTGAAAGTAATATTTTTGTGAAAATCTTCAAATATGAGTATTTCTCCCTGGAAGCCTAATTGTCATACATAGTGGACATGTTCTTTTGTTCTCATATTACATGTAAAAGTGAAGTATGTTAGCCAATAGTTGAGGTTTAAGAGTTATAGCCCATCTTATAAGATCTATTGCATAATACCCAGAGGAAAAACAGACATTTTCATTTTGTGCTTGTTAATAATAGTAACAATGGATATGTTCTTTTGTAATTCAAGTATGTCATACTTTCATATGTGTACAAATGAACAAATAAAGACAGAACTGAAATATATTGTGTAGTTTTGATGAAAAGTGTATTAATTTCTGCCATGTGGGGGTGGTAAATATAGCTAACAGCCTTCTCAATCTGAATACCAACGGTGGTAAACATAGCTACCCAACTGTCCTGAGCAGATTAAAGAGGATAAGTAATTGGTCCTTTGTTGAGGGGTAGTAGACTTTTTCCTTTGCTTTTACAGTGTACAATTCTAAGAATAATATAATTTCTGTTACTAAAAGTGGTCACTTTTTATGGATTTTTAAAACTCGCATGCAAGGCATGATTTGTAGTAGGGATGAACATGATTTTTTTACCAATCAGATATAAAATTCAAATCTTCATTTACCTCCATAATTAATCTACAAATCCTGACTGAAATAAGTTTTGCCTTGGAGAAAGAAACTTCATATTTAGTTATTTATTTTACATAGTTATATGATTTTTACCTTGGAATTCATATAAATAACAAATTAGGAATTTCGAACATATTTGAAATTGTTACCAATAAACCTATATCAGGTGATACTGATGTAATACCAATTTACTTGTATCTATCCCATCTCTAATTTATGCTTGAATCACGCAAGGCTAGAAATCCTGCTGGATTTTCCAGTTGGACTTGGACTAGTTGTGTGGTACTTGCTCACTGTCTAGTTTTCATCTCACACAATACTTGTTGCCATGCTTGTTGGTAGACTTTTGTTCCCACATGGCATTGCGCAGATGAGCAACTTGAGGAGGAATACCTACTGCTGCTATTTTTCTTAAAATTGCCAAAATTAAAAGTAAAGCTTATGCTAGAAATTGGCTAAAAAAAAATATGGTAGTCAAGGTGGGCTCAACATGCTTGTAATGAACCCAGGTGTTTGCAGGATTCAAATACATACAATTCACAGGAATCATTCATAAAGAAATATTTTGTTCAACATAATGTGTCAAATAATTAAAACAGTGGTAATGAAGATTTTAATTATCAGCCAATTACTTCTGTTGTGTACACATGTTATTGCTATGGATACATTCCTAAATATTAATGAACACAAATGCAGCTCATTTCTGTTAACCAACAATCGGAAAGCGCAGACAAGAAACCCTTTTCCTTGCCAAGACCTTAACTATTGCCCCTATGTATCAGAAAATTTTGTATTACTAACTTATCAATATTGGAAATTTTTTATATCAATTCCTCTCCTTATTTTAGATACTACACTATATTTGTAAAGTTTCAAGTCGTAAAGAAAATAATTATGTAATTTCTCTTTGAAGGTTATTCTGGACCAGTCTCATGCCTGTAAATATCTCACGTATTTGAATAAATATCTTGGAGGGGCAGGTGTTAAGGAAAAGTGGAAAATGCAAGCTAAACAAGATTCACTAACTGTAAGGCAGCTGTACATGTATAAAATTGGACAGTGTGCTGAAATAATGGAAAAGTTGGGCATCAGGTCATAAATAATATGACTTTAAGATGGAACTAGCTTTTCTTCCTTTCGTTCTCAAAGTTTACTATTTCATATGGTGCTACATTAGTTTTGTTTGTTTAAATCTGTTTTATTATATTTAAAAACTTTTTTAATATGTGATATAAAGTTTTTTTTGTTACATGCAGAACGTTGTCACATAAACATTTGCTTTATCAGTTTTGTTTGTTTTAAAAATATGTTTTTTAATAATTGATATGCATGCTTTTTGTTACATGAAGAATTTTTGTCTTATAAATCTCCTGCAAGAATCAAACAAGTATGGGTGGCATTATTTGGCTTTTCAACTAAAACAATCAATTCATGTGTTGGCAGTTTCATAGTAAATTAATGTTACTAAATTCAGAAGGTATACCTTTATGTAGTAGATTCATGCAAAACCTTGGTATGGAACAAGGGTTTTTTCCTCAAATTTTTGCTACCTCAGTTTCATTTGTTTAAATATGTTTTTAATAAGTGATATAAATGTTTTTGTTACATGCCAAACTATTTTCTTATATCTCCTGCAATAATCAAACAAAATAATTAATTACACATGGCATTGCATGGCTTTTCAACATTACAATTAATTCGTGCATTGACAATTTCAAGGGAAATTAATGTAACTGAATTCAGAAGATCTATATATGTTTGTAATGTAGGAGATTCTTTCAAAACCTTGGAATGAAGCTAGGTTTTCTTCCTCTCAAAGTTTTGCTATTTCATTTGTTTAAATATGTTTTCAATATGGATATAAATGTTTTTTTGTTATATGCAGAACTTTTTCCTTGTAAATTTCCTGCAACAATCTAACAGTTACATGTGGCATTATATGACTTTTTAGTTATTACAATCAACTCATGTTGACAGTTTCAAAATTAAATAATGTAACTAAATTCAGAAGCAATATGTGTATGTATGTACAGTCATGAACACTTCTGGGTTGTAACGATTTCATTGAAAGTCAGTGTATTTATTCATTACAATCCAGAAGTGTCCATGACTGTACAATGTATGAGATTAAGTAAAACCATAAATATAAATCTTTTTCCTCTATATTTATGGCAAGTGGAAATGCATCCTTTGGGTTGAAATTTAGTGTGAGGACAGATTAAAAAGGTAACAGTTACAGTAAAAATGACTAAGTGGATGTACTAAATGTGTTGTGTGATGTAAAAAACAATCTTGTTTGTAATTATTGTCACTCTTTTTCTTTCTTTCTTTCTTTCTTCTGTGTAAGAAAAAGTGCATTTTCTGCTTTGTTTCTATTTTAATGGTTAAAGTTCTGGCAGCATATTCAATAAAATCATAATTCAGTTTTGGTGTTTATTATTATCATATATTTTCTTTGCTATTGTGTTACACCCATAATTTGTACTAGTTTAAATCAAAACTTGACTTCATACATTTAAACGTCATTAACATAAAATAAAATCAAGAACAAGAAGTTACCATGACAAAAACAATATACCTAGGTAAACTGAAATTATGGCTGATTCAATACATGGCTGCATACTAAAACTTCCTAATATATGTAAAAAAAATATTGAATTATAGTTTACAGTTGTGAACATCAGTGTTGGTATAAAAGTAAATGAAAATAAGATTAGAAATATAAAAAAATATTTGATAAAAACTCACATAACAGAGAAATCATGACCAGTTGTCCTTTGAGATTAGATTTTTAATATCATGCATATTATATACCTTTATATCAGGATAACATATTCTGCGAAACCTGAAGCCCTGAGATTAAAATACAGAAGGAAAATCTATTAGTAATTGTGAATAAAATTGTACATTTCAATGTGAAGATGATTACGTTTCTGGAGTTAGCAATCTGATTTCTTAGCAGTTTGGTATGGCAATGTGGCTTCCTTGAAGCTGAAACAATCAGCATCGCTTCCCGGGGAGAAGTCACTCAGCCAAAGGTACTTTTTTTTGGCAAATATTATGACATCGGCAGTTAAGAAAATGTTTAAAGTGGGAAACTGGAGTTACGATGCACGTAAGATCGAAATAAACTTTTGCGGAAACCTAGATGACAACTCATTAAGTGGGTTAGCAATCTTTAGTTATCCTATGTGGCTTTGGTTATCTCTAACAGTTTTGCTTTTTTATGAAGGTTACAGGGAACTAGGAACACATTTGAATGAAAGCAATTACTGGAAGTTGCTGGCTACAAGGCCAAGAGTTGATAACTCATGGGAGAACCTGCTGAACTCTAGGTCAGGACAGATTGGCTAAACTTCCAGGCACCACACTTCTGTACTTTGGAAACATTCGTGCGATCTTCTTTCACATTTCTCATGTGACACTGGTGAATATTTCCATGGTGGTGCATTCATCAATGAAAGAGCTTGACCTGTCATGCAGATCGACAAAGAATGCAAGTCCAGCAGTCATTTCGGGCTGCTTCACCTTCACCCCCACCCCCCCACGAGTTGTCAGCAGCTCTTAAGACAAGGAAGCAAGTCAAGGTCAATTTAAAATAACATCCAAGCACATCGTGTATCCAAGAGCAAGCGAAATCACAATAGCAAAACAAGCCTGGCAGATTGGATAGTGTCCGTCGCATGTGGGGTAACATTGACATGCTTGGGGGAGGGGTGGGCAGACGTCAAGTGCTATTGGATATCACTCAAGCGTAGTGTGGTGGTATCTGTTTTTAGATCAAACCCATTTGGAAGTGGTAGAGCACTTGTAAAGAGAATGCGTGCAAATAAAATTAGTGCAACAAACATATTTTTCAGCCAATTTTTCAACTTTTTTTCAAAATTTTTCATGGTTCCCAGGAAAGGGGTTGTTACTTTGAGAGGGTCTATATATCCGGGGTCGTAGAATCAAGAGCTGACTGTATTCATAATAATTAATGGATTATATATTTAATTGAAAAACACAAGGTTCAAAAGCAAAAACCCTGATGATAAACATGTCTGGAAAAAAATCATTTTTGGACTGGAAAACATGGAAATGTCAGGGAATTTCATAATCAAAAAATAGTAGCAACCCTGGTAGTGGAACATTTGACCCACGAGTACAACAGCAGGCAGGTACATCAGATTTCCACTATAAACATGTGATGTACCTTGCATCGACTTGGGCTCCAGAGCTGTAGACCAACAAGGGTACCCCGGTTGAAACCACATCATCACAAACAATGCCTCATGTGGGCAAAAGTGTTCATTTTACTTAAAATGGGCAGGGGCAGGGAGATGATATAAAGAAATATCACATGTGGCTACAATTTTTGAACTGATAATGCTAGATCTGAGCATAGTTATTTGCTTACTTTATGGTACTTTTCAACATATTTAGGTTAATCACACCATAAGATTAACATTGATTAGAAGTATGCAATAGAACACTCATACACATTTGTCTATCCTCGGCATTATAGCATGCTAAGCTAACAATGAGACTACAGAGTGTGGCACAAAATATATAACGTAACTTTTTTCAGTTAAACTTTTGATTTTATCAATCAGATTTCCTACCGGTTTCCCCTAGAACAATACTCAAATGTAAGCATCATCATCTTCACCTCACCAAGAAACTTGCCATTTTTAGAAGTATACATATGATAAAATACAACCTTTGTCAGGAAAGTTTCGAGACCGGTAAAATAATTATAAAAATATTGTACTCACCAATTATTTGCCCTGGATACCTTCAAAGTAGTCCCCTCTGGCATTTATACACTTCTTCCAACACTTCTGCAGGTTCTGGTAGCATGCAGAGAGATCCTCTTCTGGGATGCTGTGTAGCTTACCTGTCGAGGCTGCCTGATAATTGCAACGTCTCTATGCCATGTCCCTTTCTCTGTGATTTCCAACCATGGAAAGAGGAACGCATCACACAGACACATATTAGGGGACACTTTAAGCCTTGTTTCCATGTTAATAAAACATTAAAATGCTGACCAAGGCAAACTTTTATAGTATAAAAATATACATAAAAAAAAAAAAAAACTTTTCCACCCTCTAAAAGGCTCTTCTTCAGAGGAAACTTCGCAATAAATTAATGAAAGTTACAAAACAGCATCTTATATATACACTCCCAGACAGGGTCCATACACAAAACAACAGGAAGGCACCAATACATATCTTAGAACATTTCATTTCAGGAATTACCGAGTGAGGAATCTCCTGACATTTAATTGACACTAACTGACTAGTGATTGACAGGTACCTGGTAAAAGTCTGACCTTATAAATACCTCCACTAATGGACCTAGACAGATTCCTTATCTCCTGGACTTCTTCCTTCCTCTCTTCTTTCTTCGTTTTACTTCGTTCTTCTTTCCTCCTTCTTTTCTCTCATCCTTTCCACTCTTTCTAACACTCCTTTCCATTCTTTGTTAATTTTCAGCCCCCCATTCCAGTTCATTATTTTTTCTTCTCCTTTTTTCTATTTCCTTGGCTTCCTTCCACTTCCTCACTTTTCTACTCTTCTCCCTCAGTACACGAATCAGGGTTCTGGCATACCGTGCCATTGTGTTACCAACTGAGCCACCCTTGATTTCGACAAATTTTTCGCTAAAATGTCTACATGGTACGTACATGTCCTGTGTATGTCAAATTGTAAGATGTTGTCTGTATAACGAACAAGCACAGAAAATAAAGGAGAAAGAACAAAACTGAGGGGCATTCTCACCGGTTGAGAAGACATTTTACTTCTGTAGTCAACATGAGGTGCCGCTTCGAGGTGACGATAATAGTGACCTACTAAAGGAATTTTCACACCGTGTCACCTGAGGATTTCACAAGTCGAACATAGGTTTGTGCGGTCTTTTGTGTCGCTACAGTGTGAAACGTTGCTGTTGATTGGCTCATTCCAAAAGACATGTATCGCATGTTCCTTCATTCTGAAACCTTTCTAAGTCTTGAAGATCCAAGTCACAAGGATGGAAAATTAGGGCTTTGTTAAGGTTAGGTGCGAAGGCAGGCGACAGCACCCTAAAGAATAATATCCAAACCTGCAGGAAGAACGCATCTTACTTAAGTCTCCAATACGAAATGATAAAAACTTCTGGTGAGTAGATTTTAAAAAAAAATGTGTCCGAGATGAAGAGTGGGGTGCCCAAGAATTTTGAAAGTTAGGGGGTTATCGATATGCATATTATTTTTGGTGGTCAGTTCTCATTTTGCCATCTTTTCCTGTCTTTGACATTCTTTTCTTTTAAGATATACTGTGTCAAATGGGGTTATAACCCCACCAACCCACCCTTGGGCATGTCACTGGAGATAGAAGAGTAAGCATTTGATCGTATTGGGAGACGAAACATTAGATGTGTTGGGAACGGAAGGGTTAATTGTTTCTCGATCCAGCTCTATTTGAGAAGACTTCCTTTGCTTCGTACCGATACATGACAAGACTGACGTGCAGTGGCGCAACCACAGGGGGGCAGGTGGCATTGCCCCCCACCTTGGATTAAAATGAGTGTACGGGCAGGGTACTTTTCGTAAAATTTTATCGCTCGCAATACCTGTTTTTCTTAGTCTTATCAAGTTCAGAACCATAGCAAGGGGGCAGCGGGTGTCAGCCCTGGGCACCAAACGATCTTGCTTTAGCATCAACTTCTACCCCCTTTTTGCATAATTTACGAGGGTAATAACGTCTTTGATACTACCACTGCCACTACTATTATAACTACTATTACTACTACTAATAATAATAATGTTGGTCCCGGGTTCGAATTCCAGCTTCTTCTTGGATGTTTGTGATTGGCCATTCATCAATTTTATCATATAATCACTCATCCTCATCTTTGCAAATTAGCCAAAAGTGGCACAAGAAGAGAAGTAAAATAAAGCAAATCAATAATAATAATGTTATAATAATAACATTATTATTATTATTAATGTTTTATCATTATTATTATTATTATTATTAGTGGTGGTACTTTTATCTTGGTACTTGCCTCTCCCAAACAAAAATTTGTGGTTGCGCCTCTGCTGATGTGACACAATTTTCAACACTTGCGAATTCTTATGCCTGAATATGAACAATTTGGTAGGTTTTGGCTTTTATAAGAGCTGCAAACATGGGAGGACAAGACACATTATTGGTGTTCAGACTCAAATCGGAGAGAAATATTCGAGAACTGCCTGCATCCAGTCCAGTGAATTGTCCATCCCGTGCATCTGTAACAGCTTCGAAAACACTCAAAGCCACCATAGATGTTTTGATGACTGATGAGAAGAAATGGACAAACACACGTACTCAGATGGTTCCGGCACACAATGTCAGTGCATGGAAAGAGAGGTGTCGAGTGGTAAAAAACGTTCCGATTCCACATTTTGATTAAAATGGCAGCCTTAAACAGTAGCGACCGCGTTTGTTAGAACCTGTCCCATTTCCCGTGCTAGCAATGGTGCCAATGAGAAACGAGGAAAAAGTTGTCTGCTGGGCAGCGAGGAGCAAATGGAAGGCAGAAGAGAGGCACTTACGTAGACGCTGTTGCCACATTGCGGTCTAACTCACGTGTTTTGTTTGTGTCTTGTTGAAGAAGCTTGTTTTGTAAGCGTGGTGCTGATTAGTCTGTGTTTTAAAATGTCCAGAATGGAATTTATTCTGATGATATTTGTTTGTGTCCTTTTTGTGTTTAGTGTCATAAGACACTAAGCCACTGGAACATTCAGGAAGGGGAATTGTGTATATTTGCCCATTGTGGTTGGTGTGGCTGATACCCCCCCCCCCTTTTAGGGCTCAGTATTTCTAAAAATAGAATGTCAATAACAGGAAAAGATTGCAAAATGATGAATGAGTACTAAAAAAATACACGTAACCCCCACCCCATTTGAAAATAAAAAAAGAGTTGATTTGACTACTAAGTCAGAGATCCTGGGTTCGAATCTCGGCTTGGCCATGGTTATTCTTTGAGTGTGTCCCTTCATCAATTATATTGTATCATCTTTGCGATAGCCAAAAGTGGCAGAAAAGCGAAGTAAAATAAACCAGATCAAGCAATCAATCAATGATTTGACTTGATTTTTGTTACTTAGCGTTGCTTTTTTCTCACATTTGGTTAATTGCAAAGATGATACGATAAATTAATGAAGGGACAAACACAAAGAACACCCACGCCCAGTTTGGGGTTCGAACCTGGAACTCCTGGTGTCGTAGCATGCTGTGATAACCACTCCCCCATGGTTGGTTGATTTGGTGTTTTAAGTACACTTTATGCACAGAAACAAAACAGGTAACAAAACACACTTTTTTGTAGTTTCTTCAAAAATATTCATTTGGCTTCTTGAGTTCTGGGATACATTTTTAATTTCAAATTATTTCATTATTCACTGCAGAGTACATACAACAGGAACAAGAATGCACTCTCATCACGGGTTCGAATCCCGGCATGGATTGTTCGAGGTCCCTTCATTAATATCATCACATCATCCTCATTTTCGGGATAACCAAATGTGGCAGAAAAGCGAAGTAAAATAAACCAAACCAACAACAATATGAATGTGCGTTCTCTTGCCCAAATTAATACATCCGTTAAAGGCCAAGAGATTAGTATATTTAAAAATAAAACAGTACTAAAACGAGAGCGAGAGAGAGCCTGAGCAAATATTTGTAATTTAATCATTATATATTCCATATTTGAAAAACAAAACGAAAACAAAAAAAAGAAAGAAAGCATAACATTATTGTTTGCACATAACACGTTCCCATTTCATAAACAATAAAACTATATCCCATATTATACATACATATTGTACAACGTGTAAACGGTTGTGTAAATACAGAGAACATAAGTACTGCAGAAAATTTTCCCTTTAGTTCCTTAGAGGATTTACAAAGGAATCGAATGGAAACCAATCCCCTATCTGTCCTATAGGAGATAGACTGGGGGACCTGTAAGCACGGGCTTTCAACCATTTGATTTTGATTTTGAATTTAAAATTTTGGGAGCATCAGCACTTAGGCTATTTTGCTCCCGTCACATTATACGGGGGCCAGCCCCTTACCATTACAAATAACAACTCTAACGTTGCATAACTAAAAAAATTTTAAAAATTAAAATGTTCTGACTTCTGTTAAAAGCTGAGGCTGTAAAGGGGCACTCAGCACACATAAGGACAAAAGAACAGGACAAGACAAACGAAATTATACTGGCCATGGGGCCAGTCGCCAGAGCCTCGTTAGTCTTGAGTCCAGGGTGCACTAACGTGGAAGTGAGGTTGACATTTGGGTGTACTACGTGGAAGGTCACCCCTTACACCCCTTTCAACCATTGCAGCGGGGGCGAGGGACAAGGGAGGTAGACGCAGAAATCTTCTCTTTTCCTTCGGAAACCAGTTTCTACCTGGAACTGCTAAGGCAGAAGAAGAGCGAGCTAGGCCACTTTTCTCCGCGGATCACACCAAGGGACGAGAAGCGCGTGAAAAAGAAAGTGTTGCATATGAACTGTGGCTTTAAAAGGACAATAAATATTGCGATTTGAAAATAATTAGAGATGGGAGATTGATTAATCTATCTCTGCTAGACTAGCTACTCCTCAGTGCACGTCACTGTTGTTTGATTTAGTTAGTTTTACTTCACTTTTCCTCCACTTTTGGCTTATTGTGAAGATGATACAATAAAATTGATGAAGGGACAAACACAAATAACACCCATGCCCAGGTCGGGTTCCGAACCCGGGATCTCTGGCTTAGTAGTCAAATCAACATGTTTTGGATTTTCGAAAGTGGGTGGATTAACGTGTACTCCTTCTCAGTAGTCCTTCCTCATTTTCCAATCTTTTCCTTTCTTTGACGTTCTATTTTTAGGAATACTGGGCCCTAAAGGGGTAGGGGGATTATGATTATGATATTATGATTCATTTTATCCATTATATATATATATATAATGGATAAAAGCAAGGAGGGCCAAAGGGGCTAAGTAAAAATCAAAGAAGGTAAAAGGAAACACTCACCGGACAGTAGAAAAATTCAAAATTTTCGATAATTTCATAGCATCATCAGTGTGAGGAGAAATAGACGGAACCGGAAGTTGGGGCACTGCAGAGTTGCCAGGTCCCCATCGAAGAAGAAGCGGTGCGTAGAACGAAAAAAAAACAGTTTCGTCACCAGGCTCGTCGTAAACTGTGAGTGTGTGGGATGAGCTGGGAGGGCGGGAGGGATGGGCATTACTGGGTGGCCTTGTTCAAGCCAGGTGGAGTGGTTGCACTCATGGCCAATATATAGGCCCTCTCCCATCTTTTGCGAACAGAGGTGTTGGCTGGTTGGGGTAGGAGATGGATAATTGCTACCCGGAAGCAGTCGTTGAAACTGATGTTGTGGTGGTTGGTGTGGACGGCGACAGTGAAGTCCAGGTTGTGGGTGGAGGAGCGGTGGTTATTGATGCGGAGGTTGAGGGCCGTTGATGTTTCCCCCAGGTAAAAATCACCACAGATGTTGCAGGTGAGGATGTAGATAAGGTTTGAGGCATGGCAGGTCCCTTTGGGATGGAGGGTAAATTTGCCAGTGGCCATGTGCACCTGGAGGGTGTGAGAAGTGATGAGGATGGGGCAGGTCTTGCACCTGGGGCAGTTGCATTTATGGGCAGGGGGGGGGGGGGGTGTTGGATGTGTGGTGAAGGAATGTTGTGGACCAGGATGTTTTGGAGGTTAGGGGGGGGGGCGTTTGAAAACCACTCTGGGTTTGTCGGGAAATATGGTTTTGGTTTCAGGATCACTGTGGAGAATTGGGAGAAGAGAGTGCAGTGTGTGCCTGATTTTGTTGAGGTGGGGATGATATTGGGTGATGAGTGCAGGTGGGTTGGTTGCAGCAGGTTTCTTGGTGGTAGTGGTATGTGAGGCAGCTCGCGATATTTGCTTGGTAACCAGGATGGAGGGATATCCACGGTTAACCAGGGCCTGGTGTAGGCAGAGGTTATAATTCAGGCGGGAGGTGGGTGAAGTGTTCAGGCACTGTCCCCTGAGGGCCAGAGAGAATCGAATGGCTTTTTTGGTGTGGAACGGGTGGGAGCTGGAGAAGTGTAGGTATTGCATGTGGTTGGTGGGTTTTATGTGGATGGAGGTAGTCAGGTGTCCTCCCTCGATGTGCACGTCCACATCCAGGAAGGTGATCTGGTTGGGGGAGTGCGTCCAGGTGAATTTTAGGGAACTTAAGTGGTTAAGTTGGTCTTCGATGGGGACCTGGCAACTCTGCAGTGCCCCAACTTCCGGTTCCGTCTATTTTGTCCTCACACTGATGATGCTATGAAATTAGCGAAAATTTTGATTTTTTTCTACTGTCCGGTGAGTGTTTCCTTTTACCTTCTTTGATTTTTATATATATAAATATATATATATATAATCTTGTTGGAAGGGAATAATATTTTCTGCTGTATTGATTGAGTTGGATTATTTTACTTCGCTTTTCTGCCCGTTTTGGCTAATTGCAATGATGGGGATGAGTGATGATAGGTATGATGAAATTGATGAAAGGGCACTGACAAATACCCATGCCAAGGCTGGGTAGACTAGATCTACTAAATGGGTGAATACCAGCACAACTATTTTCCATAATTTATTTTGCATTCTTTGCAGTTAGTATCTGAATGCATTTTGATATTAACCTTAGCATGTCTCATTCAAGAAAAGGCTTTACATGTTAGGGGGATTTTCATATAAAGTTTGTTGTGTGACCTCTCGCCTACAACTGTAATTATTAGAATTTTGAAAACTGTGGAACCTTGTTTCTGTATTTTTCACTCAATGCTTTCGATTTACTTTTACTTTGATTATTCTGTTCAAATACTAACTAAATGAACTCTATTTCTGTTCTGAACAATAAGAATAACCAACTTTTTGCTTTCTTGTATCTTTAAATGAACGATGTCAATTTCCAGGGGGTCTACCGACCCGTTCTACCTCCTTCCCGACGACCATGCTTGGCACTCATACACTCCCTCCCTGAAAATAACGTACACTTCCAATGCTGTCTGGTTGCCGTGTATAGACGGGGAGGGGAGGGGCAGAACAGCTAAGATATAAAACAAACTCAAAAAAGATATCCATCTTTTAGATAAGTTTGGGAAACAAGCCAGGAATTTCTTTTTAAACAATTGAAGTACTGTGTGTTGAACACGAAAATATGCTTTTATTCCACACTTTTGGGCCATAATATGCCCTAAACCGAAAATATAGTAGAAATATGCATATATATGACCAATAAAAACAGTGTTATTGATTTTAAAACACCAAGAAAGGTGCTTAAACTAACCTAACAAACAGAAAACAAGCCCCTGGGAAAATATGATATGTCATAAAAATCCGAGCCCTAGTGATTATCAATGTGTATTTAAACGTAACAGATCAACAACAGATCAAATTTTTCACATCAGACAGACACTTGAGAAAAAGTGGGAATATAATCAAAATGTCCATCAGCTATTCATTGATTTCAAAAAAGCATATGATTCGGTCAAAAGAGATAAATTATATAATATATTAGTAGAGTTTGGAATACCTAAGAAGCTTGTTAATATGATAAAAGTATGCACCAGTGAAACAGAAAGTAAAATTCGTGTGGATATTAATATGACTGACAAATTTACAATTCATGATGGGTTAAAACAAGGATGCATTATTTCCATTGCCCTTTAATTTTGCCTTAGAATACGCTGTTAGGAAGGTAAAAGAAACTAACGAAGGACTAAAATTAAATGGTGTGACTCAGTTGTCAGCATATGCAGATGATGTAGATTTACTGGGGGGGATGATGTAAATACAATTAAGAATAATGCTAAAATATTTTTCAAAACTACTAAAGAGATAGGTTTGGAAGTTAGCAAAGAGAAAACTAAATATATGCTTACAGGCAGAAACCAAGTGTTAGGTAATAATCAAAATCTAATTATTGATAACAACTCGTTTGAACCAGTTTCCAAATTCAAGTACTTAGGATTAATACTAACAAATGAAAATGATATCAAAAAGGAAATAAAAAGCAGGCTTAATTCAGGAAATGCATGTTACTTCTCCCTTCATAAACTTTTGTCTTCTCGTTTAATATCTAAGAAAGTAAAAGTTAAAATATACAAAACGGTAATTTTGCATGTAATATTATATGGATGCAAAACTTGGTGCCTTACATTGAGAGAATAACATAAATTGAGAGTATTTGAAAATAAGATCCTTAGAAAAATATTTGGGCCTAAAAGGGATGAAGAGACAGGTGAGTGGAGAAGGTTACATAATTTGGAAGTGCATAATTTGTATTTATGCCCAGATATTATTAGAATGATTAAATCAAGAAGACTTAGGTGGGTAGGCCATGTGGCACGAATGGGAGAGGAAAGAAGAGTTTACAGGATTCTTGTTGGGAAACCTGATGGTAAGAGACCAGTAGGAAGACCAAGATGAAGATGGAGGGATAATATTGAGATGGACCTAAAGGAAATTGGAAGGGATGGAAAAGAGTATATAGATCTTGCTTGGGATAGAGGCAGATAGAAGGCCTGTGTTGCTGCAGGAATGAACCTTCCGGTTCAAGAAGGCTAGAGAGTTAGTTAGTTAGTTTCGAATATTATGTCTTGCAGGTGTCTGAACACAGTGATGACATTCCCCCCAGTCAGCCTGTGAGAGAATATTCTCACGGTTCCCACATGAACTCTAAATGCATTTTCCCTGAGATTTCACTGAGTTTTCCAAAATACTCAATTTTTTTCCAGAGTTCTCAACACTCACATTAATACCTATTTCAAATATATGAAGGGCTCGATGCAAGAAGGAGCAAACTCTCAAAAAGTTGTTTTCGAGATATTAGCATTTGAAAGTATGAAAAAATCCATAAATCTGAATATTGTTTGTATTGTCGTATAGTTGATTTCAAAAGCATGTCTGAAGTTTCCAGTTTACATGGACACATTCAAATGTGGTACAATTATTGCAAAGATGATTAAATTAGTTTTTTTTTTTCAGTTCATTATTTCCCATTGTTGGTTAGATCCTTATTGCATCACAATCTTCAGTGTCAGTTCTGTGGAATAACAACAAACAGGAATGCATGATCATTATATACTGAACAAAAAAATATACATAAGAATGAAAAATTGAAGTTAATTTTATAGGGAGAAAAAATGACATACAATTTTAATTCATATGCAATGTCAGCCAAAATATTCTCAGCACTAACACCAAATAGTGGCATATGAATGCAGGTCACACAAACTATTCTGAATTCAACTGATCCAGGCCCTCCTAATGTATCAGTCATCAAGTCCATACAGAATTTCTGCACTCTCCTCTACAGCTTCTTCTGTCGGAACAAGGCTGAGATAAAAATTATGGTATATTGGAGGGATCCATTCCAACAGGGACATTATGTCTGAATATTTCCAGACATCTATGGGAATCTGTTCTTTGTACCTGCATGGCAAATCACTTTAGGGGTACCTCTGGCAGTGGATGGTCTCTTTTCTTTAGGGTGCACCTAGCCCATACTGGCGCTTCTTTCTGGTATGAATAACTTACATGCAAAATATGGGGAGTAGCGGATTCCATCATGAACACCGCAGCCTCTTTAAACTTGAGGGGCTCCTTACCAACTGTGGTGGTTTTCTTGGAAATTGATGCCACAAGTGGTGTGAGATCCTTGATGTCGGTTTGTTGCATGTGTGTTACATGAAAATTCTTCTTTCTGTTTGCACTGCTGATCACATCTGCCCATTCATCTGTTGTATACACGATGGGATGATGCCTCCTTGCGCACAGCTCTATGCGGCCAAAATCACGATCATAGACTTCTTGCACATATCTACACCATTAATTTTCAAATTATAGGAAAACATGAATGACCTCCTGGAAGATTGTCCCTTTGTGTAGGAATGTTTTGTATTCTGAATTCTAATATTTTTCATGAGGTATGTGTTCTGTGCTGCATAATCGGCCAAGTCCTAGAATGTGTGAAAAATGAACTCTGCCTCCCCCTTAATTTTGTTCCAGCATTTCTTTGGACAAGTACATGGCTCACCTATCTTCCTGGCTAGAACAACATCCTTTGTGTTCCCGGATGTGTACTGCTTCCCTTTATTTCTTCTTCTCTTACATTTCACTCTCTCCCAGTTATCTTATTCGCATTGTCTCTTTCTGGCTGGAGGATGTTTCACAGGATATCACTCTGTCGTCCTTGTGATGTGAAGGTCATTCTGAAATGGATCAGAGTAACAAATTTATTTGAAAATGTAAACTAGCACATAGCAATAACTGTCCAATCCATTCGACAAACAGAAATTTCCGAAACACATCATTTTTGCAAATGACCAAACAATTATGATTATTTATCTTTACATTATTTCTACAATACCTTTCCTGTTGATTGATTGATTTGTTGTTTTAAGTCTACTTTATGCACAGTAAGGCTAATCGGGACTGGACCTACAGTTTAAAGTGGAATCCGAACCACTATGTGCCTCCACCGGGAATTGCACCCAGGACCCCTTGATTACAAGGCGACGACACTACCACTGTGCCATCCGGGAGTCCACCTTTCCTATTCTGTACGATTTATCGCAATGTCCTTTATGGTACGTTGTTAGAATTTGTTATTTTTAGGGAACCATGTACGTGTGTCATGTCAATTTCTTCGTGATTAATCATTTCAGCAATATGCTGCTAACCTACATTCATTATGTTAGCAGCAGTTGTCATCAGAATAAGTTGATGATTTTACTCTACTAACTTGCACGACACCTGACAAATGCATAGTGAGCTGATTTGCGCATTAACATGCACATCACGATGCACACTTACCAACTGTTTTCACTATGCCCAAGTCTGAGACAATAAGGTGTTAACCAACATTTTAAAAAAATACCAAAAATAAAAACTTCTTTCTTACCTCAGAGTTGGTGCTATCGCTGCTCGACACTCCACACACATAGTCTGGGTCACCAAAGCTGTTGTCACCGCACAGAGGGCCATTTTCCTCATCAGAATCACAAATATATGAGGAGGTGCTCTCCAGACCTTCCTCGTTATCCGACATTTTCTTGTGGCTTGACACCTTGTTGCACTGAACTTTCCGTTCGTACGTTACTTTCGAAGAAGGGTACCATGCAATTGCGTGCGAATGTGACACAGCACCATCACCACCTCTTGGTGAATGCAGCAGATGTTCATGCCGCACATACTGCACGGTGTATCTCAATTTTGACAGAAGTGAGGGTTAACTCCTTATTGCACCGAGCCCTTCATATTTTAAAATGGCCTCTCCCCATTTCCCCCTCATCGCCATACCACCCTCCCCTTCTTTGTTATTATTATTATTGTTTACCCAATTTAGGTGAAAAATAACAAGAAATATTTTATGAAAATATCACAATAGAAAAGAACTGTAAAGACACAGTGAAGCCTGCCTTAAGAGGAACTGGTCAACATAGGCATAGAACTACAGTGTATCTGTTTTATCAGTAATATTTTGACCTGATATATTTATCAATAATATTCATTCAATATACAGGTTATACACAAAAGAATGGTGCAGTTACAAAAGTTAATAACAAATGTTTTTCTCACCTTACACGAGTGCAGCATACACCATCAGCTACGGAAACTGTCCAAGTTTCTCATACGCTACCAACAGTTCTATTCTAGTTGTAACTGGGAGACTGCGGGGTCAGTTTCCAAGATGGTGTCACAACAGAAGAAGGCTTTCTGTGTGCTCCATTTTGAGGTGTCCATATCTGTGATTACAGTGCAGCATGAGTTTATTGCACAGTTTAAAGAAGATGCACCACAGGAGAATAACATAACCAGGTGGTAGCAACAATTTGTGGAAACAGGATGCTTGTGTGAAGGCAAGAGTCCTGGCTGACCTCGTGTGTCTGATGACAACATTTAAAGAGTGCATGAGGTGTTTCAGAGAAGTCCCTGCAAGTCAGTGGCTAGGGGGATTTCAACCAGGGTTTCCCGACTGAATACCAATTATGATGATTAGATTCTACAACTGAATGGAGCTTCCCCCCTTCCCCCAAGTTTCACAGGAACGTATCAGGTCCTTAGCCAGGGCATCATCGTCAGCCCCCCTGGCATCGTCGTCATCTCCCCACTTGCATTGTCGTTAGCACGCTGTCATTAGGTAAAACTATTGTATAATTTGTTTGTAGTGACAAGTGAAAATGTAGACAGTGGATATTATGTGCTCATAACTTGATTGATTGATTGGGTTGGTGTTTTAAGTCCACTTTATGCACAGTAAGGCTAATCGTGACTGGACCTACAGTTTAAAGTGTTATCCGAAACACTATGTGCCTCCACCGGGTATCGAACCCGGTCATAACGAAGATCAGCTATCACATTCATTCATCTTGTTTATGAACTGAAGTCTAAGTAGCAGAAAGTACAGGGTGTCTACAAATGATTGAAAGCGGTTTCATTATGTTACTGTACATGTATTATTGAACGTATCACGAAGTAACTTTGCAGTTTTGTAGAGAAACTCAACAAGTTTTGTAACACGTTACAAGTTATGGGAGTTTTCCATTCGCCATGGTGCCGTTGAGCATATTCGTGACTTTCCAGAACTCAATGCTTTTTGTGCAATCTCAAAATTTAGAATTTTCGGCCGCTTCTTCTCCAGCGAACAACCATTACAGAATACGGGTATCTTGACATGTTAAAAAATTGGCTCATGCCACAGTTCGAGACAGACAGTGAGAACTTCATCCACCATTTGGATGGTGCTCCGCCTCAGTTCCATCACTGTGTCCACAAAATGTTAACCACCAGAGTATCAAACCGATGGTTCAGTCGTTGTGGAAATGATGATCAACAACTGCTGTCATTGCCCCACGGTGACTTTTTTGTGTGTGGGGTTATGTGAAGGATCTAGTGTTTGTGCCTCCATTACCGAGTGATCTAACTGAACTGCAGGCTCGTATCATCAGTGCTTTTGATCAAATTGATAGATACATGAGATTCATCGCGTTTGGGAATAACTTGATTATAAAGTTTATGTCTGCAGAATCACGAAGAGGGAGCATATCGAACACTTGTAATGTGTCACAAAAATTGTTACAAAACTGTAAAGTTACTTCACAATATGTTCAATAATACACGTACAGTATCATCGTGAAACTTCTTCAATCATTTGTAAACACCCTGTATTTAGTAGGTTGTATAAAATTTAGAAAGTTCATGCATAGCCAGGCTGAGGTCCCCCTTGACATTAGGTAAAACTATTTTGTATAATTTGTTTGCAGTGAAGAGTGAAAATGTAGACAGCAGATATTATTTTGCTCACAGCTTGATCAAAGATAAATTCACAGAACATAAACTTCATCTTGTTTATGAGCTGAAGTCGAAGTAGCAGCAAGTATTTAGAAGATTCTCTAGACTATAGAGTGTTCTTTCACAGATGTGCTTCTTTATCCATACAATTTGCTGCCCCTGTTGCGGTCTCCCGTTTAGACAGAAATCTGTGACTTTGACGACATCATCCACATTCCTTCCATATCTGCATCAAATGTCAACAGTTCCTAAGTTTTGGGAACAAAGGGAAGTTTTATTCCTTCAGCTGGGGGTGGAATGTACGGTAGGCACTATGATTGAATATTGTGCATTTTTTTAATATAAATATCTGTATCATCAAAAGTAGTGTGTAGTATGCATGGGTGTATTTAAGGGGGGGTTCAACAGGTCCAACCCCCCCTTTAGGTTCAGTAAAATTACCAGATTTAGTGCTCTATCCACAATTCGCAGAGACTTGTTCGTAAAAATTTATTTAGACTTATTTTGTTCTCATAAAATACAAGCGTATAGAATGGGATATGGATAAGAAAGAAATTAATTCTACACACCAGATGGGACTGCGAAGCAAATGTCTGCAATTTCCTGATAATTTCTGAATTTCTATGGAAAATACTCAAAAAAACTCGATATTTCACAAATTCTATAATGCCACATGTAATTTCTGCCCGAAGCAGTTGCTTGTGAACTTATAGCACAAAAATTATAATTTCATTAGAAGTTCCCGATATGGTTTGTTACCATTCAAGATTTAAATATTCCTCAGGTTCTAATTTTTTTGATAATTTGAAATTTCCCAACTGTCAAAAGCCGAAAAACCATTTCCAAACTTTAGATCGGAATGGGAAACTTGTCCCTATTGGAGACTGTAACTGCATCTGGGTTAGCTTCAGCTATTACTACTTCTACTCTCTCTGGGTTGAGTGGGTGTGGATAAAAAAAAAAAAAAAAATAGTTGGTGAAGAATATGATGGTGCTTTTGTAATGGGTGGTAGAATTAAGGGGGTGAGATAGATAGATAATTTCAGAGAGGTGTGCAAAAGCAATTTTTGTACATTGTTCAGCACATATTAAAATGGCTATTGCCCATTTCTGTGGCATTTCTGCGATATTGAGACTGTTAAATCAGTTATAATTTTTTCCCCTTGAGTCTTCTCAAAGGAGCAGCCCCCCCGTGGTTAGCACATCGTGGGTCCCAGGTTCGAAACCCGGAATGGTCATGGGCGTTTGTGAGTGTCCATTCATCAATTTCATCATGTCATTACTCGTCCCGATCTTTGGAAATTAGCCAAAAGTGGCACAAAAAGTGAAGTAAAATAATGCAAATAAATCAATCAATCTTCTCAAATTAATCTGGTTGTAAAAAATGCAGTGCAAGATAGCTAGGGAAGTTCTGTAACATTCTCAAGTTGTTTGACACAAGATGGAAAAACTCAATATGCTGACCAAAGAAGTAATTAATTTTATTATAAAACATGAACTAAAATGTAACGTTTCAACCTTCAAGCAAGGTCTTCTTCAGACTCTGCACTAAGTACAAATGTAACAAGGTACAAAAACAGGACGATATATATATCAAACATTGCTCGCCTTCAGACTATTAGAAAGTTGTTCTGGAACATTCTAGCAGGTGGCTTTCCCTTGTCAACTGTACTTTCACCTAAAAGGCTAAACATATTTACTTCCATCTATGTAGAATGTGGTTGGACTCTTTATCTCACACTCTATTTCCTTCATTCTTCTTCCTTCTTCTCTCCTCTTTCTCTCTTGCAGACGTCCATGGCAATGGCCCATGCTTGTGCGATTGGTCCTTATTTTTTGAGGACTATGATGTAACAGTCACTGAGTGCTACAATGACATGTCAATCACCTTTACCATTCCTGAAATAAAGCAGCTGGGTCTGACAGAAATGTTGATGCAACAAGATGGTGCCACTAGTTATACAGAATTAGTAACCCTTTGAGAGATTTTCCCTTGTCCCCTCATTTCTAGATTCGGCAATATCTGTCAATTGGTTATCCAGATCATTAAATTTACCTCCCAAGACTACTTCCAGTGTGGTTACCTAAAGGAAAGGGTGTACACCATAGACCCCAAATAATTGCGGAGCTCAAGGGAAATATCTGGAGGGAGATAGAGGCAATTCCAGTCGATTTGCTGCACTGCAATATGGACGGTATGACTTTGAGAACCCAAGAATGTTCTCTTCACGGTGGTGCCCATCTACAGGATGTTATATTCAAATGGTGAACAGTGCTCTGCACTCCTGTATCTTAATTATGTATTGCACATAGTGCTTAATAGATGCTCTTGTTCCATTCCTAGAAATGTACATTTGAGGTATGTCTGATCAATATGGTCCACCCTGTATACATAGTACAACATTCTACTACATGAATTTGGATTTTCATTACAAAATTATGGATACCTTTTTACTCTCCTTCAAACTTTTAATCAATACTGTAAATCTTAATATACTGAAACAGACTTTTAGCCAAGTTTGCAGCCACCGGTTTCTCTGTACACCTGGTCATATACTGAAATGGGGGAAGAAAATCTTTGTACACAAGTAATATGTTAAGGTGCTTTGGTAATTATTTTGACATCAATGCCTACAAGAACTCTTGATGTACTTTGTGTTTTATATAAGAATAGCCATGTAATACTAGATGACATGAAAAGCACATTTTCGTTCAGAATGCTGTTGCTCTCTCAGCCAAGGCACACTGCAGTTGAATAAATTCCATTTAAAACTGTAGGTCCAGTTCTGATTAGTCTATCTGAATGCGGGCTTTAGGGTTTAAAATATATGCCCCCCCCCAAAAAAAAAATATGCTCCAGAAATTTATATATTCCCATTGATGAAGTTAAGGGAGGAGGGAGGCCAGGTAAGATGAATTGATTTATTTAGTTTATTTTACTTCATTTTTCTACCACTTTTGTCTAATTGTGAAAACAAAGATGACACAACATGATATTATACCGGTGTAAGTCCAGATGTCAGAGCATCACTAGTCTGCTATGTGGAAGGGAGGTTGACAATTGGATGCCTTCAGAAAGGGTCACCCCTTACACCCCAAAAGGTCAGGTAAGAAACTGCAAGGAAAGGACCAGAGAATATCAACAGGAGAATGAATAGGCAATGACGTACACAACATTTTAACAAATATGAATAAGGTGTTTGAGTTTTTAAGTCCACTTTATGCACAGGTAGGTTAATCGGGACAGGACCTACAGTTTAAAGTGGAATCCGAACCACTATGTGCCTCAACTCAACTGGGTATCCAACACAGAGCCCCTTGATCACAAGACAATGATGTTACCACCATCAAATACAAATACAGCACATTTTTATTTCTGACTTTTTTATTTGCAAAAGTAATATACAAAATAACTTTTAAACACAGAGCTTCTCATTCAACATATGACCACCAAACATTAACATGTTAAACAAATAAATTAAGTAATTTAATAATTTCTAACATTGTAATACTATGAACTGAAATCACAACTGACAATGGTATGCCTTCAAATTCCAAAGCTAGAATTGTAGCCCATCAAAATCTTTCTTTTAGGAAAACATTTCTATCCTAAAACCTTATGATAAAATACAACCTAGTATGTTACATGGGAAAATGGTAACTAATATACAAAAGCACTTTTAAACACAGAGCTTCTCATTCAACATATGACCACCAAACATTAACATTTTAGACAAAGAAATTAAGTAATTTAATAATTTCTAACAATGTAATTCTATGAACTGGAGTCACATCTGACAATGGTATTCCTTCAAATACCAAAGCTAGATTGTAGCTCACCAAAATCTTTCTTTTAGGAAAACATTTCTATCCTAAAACCTTATGATAAAATACAACCTAATATGATACATGGGAAAATGGTACATCCATTTCTGCTGAACATAAGGTACACTAAGATATTTTACAACTACTCAGGTACAAATAAATCAAATGCAAATACAAATAACTTCTCAATCACATCATCACAAAACTCATTCTGTATATATTTAATAAAATTTTATGTGGTTCCACTTTAGCAATCATGGTTCTTCTTACAAAATGAAAGACATGATGTTGATATATCAACAGTGGTCTCTGAAAGAGAAATAATGAATTATTACAAGTTACATGCTCTGAAAAAATAGCCAGTCTTAAAAGACACTAACAAATTAAATTCCAATGGTATGTTTTCATTTTATTTATACAGGATGTCATTAAAATGGGCCTGCAGACCACAGAAATGTATAGAAGACATCAAAATAAACAACAAACTTGGTATCATATCAGAAAGGAAGTGGTAGAAACTGAGGAGGAAGGAAAAGAAAGAATGTATTATTTGTTTTTTCATCATTTTTCCTATTGAGTTACTGCACATGTTCCTCGCTATGTTTTACAACACATAATGAGGTAGGTAGAATATCATTTTTAACAGAATATGAGTTCCTTGCAACACTGGCATGAGCCAATACAACACAGGAAGCAATGTCACAGGTGCGATCAAATGTTATTTTGGGTTGCAAGCATACAGGCATTGAACATTTGTAGTGCTGAAATGACACATTAATGGCAAACATGGTACTAAGAGGTGTTCATTTTTATGTCCTCTATCCATTTCTGTGGTTGTCTGAGGGTGCCAAAGGTGTCACTCAAGCCTCCCTTTCAATTTTCCAATTTTCCATGGACCCAATCAAGCAGCTCTAAAGGGGATGTCACAATGAACCAAGAAGTGGCATGTGCTGCATGCTGCAGTGTCAGGGATGATCAACAAATCAAATCATGGCTTATGGACCGTGTCAATTTGCTGCAGTGCGAAACATTGGTATCCATTGGTTTGTTCTCAAGTGACAGGTATTGTATGTCACTTGCCACTTTGGTGTAAAATCTCCCCAAAGAAGTGCAAAACTACACCTATTAATTTGTCCCATAAAATGTCATGTCTTGGTGTTCAAGTTTTGTTCATTTTGGTATCAATAATATTATTACGTCAACAATCGCAGACATATGCCATCTCAGGGAGATTTCAAACTGAAGTGACAAGCTACAAATGACAAGCAACAAGTTACATGGGGTTTGGCAATGAAGTGAAAAGTGGCACAAGTCCCTCCAATCTGTAAAAAAGCCTCCACTGTACATGCAGAACCAACAGACTGAAGTGACACATGATAGACGAACATGCTATCAGAAATCAGACATCAAATTGTGAACCTTCAATAATTTCTTATATATCTTGCTCAGAAGTGCATTTCTGGAAAAAAATTAACACTGCCTTCCACCAGTTATTATTTTATGTAATTTTGTGCATATAGTAAACTGATAATGTTAAGCATTGAAAAAAATCTCAATAGATGAGGCTTTATAATGCAAAAAACACAGTGTAAATATCCCTTACGGTTTTCATGATAAAAATTTTCAAAATTTCAACTTTTGAACACACTGTATTACTACTACTTCTCATTCATTTTTATATCAATAACCTGATGCACCTTCAAAAATGTCTAGTCCATATGGAACATTCTACTTTCCATGACGAAAAACTATTCTTAAAAAAATTCTGTGGATGCTCTAGTCTACACTGCACCATCTACATTGCTTCTTCAACAATCAAACTTAAGGCTCTGGAAGACATCAATGTCATATGCATTCTAATGTGCTGCAAGTCAATTTCCTTTGCAAAGAAACTGGTGAACTACTTAAACAACAGTAGCCCAGATTCCAATTCAACACAACCTAAATTTCTATGAATGTTTCCAATCAAACTATCATCATATACTGCCTCCTAAAATCTGGTTATGTTTTGGCACTGGGTACAAGCCTATTTAGCATGATTTGAGTGTCAATATCAATACATGTTTCAGTAAAATCTAATGTCAATCAATTAAATCTGCAGCTCTCCAATAGTTCAAAACACAGATTCTGCAAATTGAAAATTGTTCAGAACAGTTATAAAAGCTACAGGGTGATTCATATGAAGAAACTAATGCATTTCTTTCTCATTTTATTTCAACAGAAATACATTGTAATGCTCAATGTTAGTTGCAGATGATGTGGAAAGTCTGGAAGATTCATACATTCTGAAGAGAGTGCACAGCTGTGCAGGATTTGGTAGCTGTCATTGCCGTTATTGCCTCAGTTGCTGTGAAGATGCAGCCCATGTATGAATTTTTATGGTGTTTGTTGAGCAATTGAGTTACATAGGGCTGCATCAAGGGTATTTTCCACAGGATGGTGCCATGTGTCATACATCAAATGAGTCCTTGGCACTAATCCAAAGTTCCTTTGAGGATCGAATAATTTCATGGAATTTAGGGCCATGGAGATTACCTAATTTGATACCTTCAGACTTCCTTCTGGGGGGGGGGGGTCTTAGGAGAAAGTGTACACTTTGGACATTAGATGAATTGAAGGAGAACATTACAGAAGAAATAACTGGTATTGATAACAGCATGCTCCAATGAATGGCCAGGGACATGTAACAAAGTATCCAGCTGTACTTTCAGGGGAGGAGGGGGATTTTGAGCATGAGATATAAAATTATTGAACTCCCATAACTATGCTACATTTCAGTTGTAATAACTTGTTGCTAGCTTTATTCTTGTTCACAAATGTTGATAATGAAATGTATGTCAGTTTTATATGAATCATCCTGTAGAATGTAATGATGAACTACAATGTAATGATGACATAAACAATACACAAGAGTTTTGCTTTAAATTATTAATAAGATAGTCAGAATATTACAATAGCTGTAATTTTATCACAAACTTCACATTTATCACAAACTTTTGGTGCAAAATTAATGAAAACATTTTGATCTGATTTTAGTCATAATTGCCACTATACAAATATATTGGTCAGTTTTTGATTAATTGATTTTGTTTATATTACTTCGCTTTTCTGCCACTTTTGGCTAATTGTGAAGATGAGGATGAGTGATGACATGCTGAAATTGATGAAGAGGTGCTCACAAAGAACACCCAGGTCAGGATTCAAATCTAGGACCCCTGACTTCATATAGCATGCTGTGCTAACAACTCCGCCACAAAGGTCAGCTGTTGTTTTTTTTTACATACCTTACACAATACCAGGAGTCTTGAATTGTGCTGTCTGAGGTCAGTATTAAATCTGAAGAGATGCTTTCCAATACTTATACCACTAATACCTCCATGTGGAGTTACTGGTCTCCCATTGGGTAGTTCCCCAGGTGGCGGATAGGGGAATGCTCACTAGATATAGTGGGTACTGGACAATCAAAATGCCCAGCGTGGACAAAAACCAAAACTGCTGGCCTGCAGTTAGTAGAGGGATTTACAAGGCCTAGGGGAAGAAAATCCTGAAAACAAATTACTTGGTCCTCCAGATTGGGGGTTGGGAATATGGCCAACTACCAGACTCCATAAAAGAACCCACAGTTATGGAAACAACATGACAGCCTCAGATGAGAAATGGAATCAAGAGATGACCCCGGCAAAGAAAAAAGGATAATGACATCACAATAGAAACATGGAATGTAAGAACCATGAAGATAGCAGGAAGAATGCAGGAAATAGCAGACATAGTCATGGACGTCCGCAGGATTTTTTCCAGGGAGGGGCAAGGAAGGTATTTTTTTGCAGGGGGGGCAAACGAAGGCAAATTTTCCCTAAAAATATTGTTGTTCCCTAAAAAACATTGCTTAAATTTGAATTTATGGTGTTCATGCAATAGTTAACACATATTATTGTGGCTAAAATGAAATTATATGTGTGAAATACATATTTTTTTGGTTGACTTTCATTTTCCAGGGGGGACCACGGCCCCCCCCCCTTGCCCCTCCCTTCTGGATGCCCATGGACATAGTAATAAATAACAAAATAGATAAAATCGCTCTACAAGAGATAAGGTGGTATGGAAGAGGAAGGATAGGCAAACCCAAATACACAATGTTACATAGTGAAACACTGGACAAAATAGGGTTATGTGGGACTGGATTCAAACAAATGAGAAGAAATATCTGGCAGTTTGAACCAATAAATGAACATATATGTAAATTGAAACTTAAGGGTATGTTCAGAAACATTACTATGATAACAGTGTATGCCCCAACGAACGAGAAAAAAAATAAAGAGAAAGATCAATTTTATGAGTGGCAAAATATGATAGTGATATGTTAGTAGTGATGGGAGACTTTAATGCTAAAGTAGAAAAATAAAATTTCATGAAGAGAATAGCCTGAAAGCACACTCTACATGAATAAACTAATGAGAATGGGCTGCTCCTTAGTAAATTTCCGATAAGAGAGACAATGGGGATAAAATGCACATTCCACCTACACAAGAACATACACTTAGTTTCAGTGGTGGAAATTAGTATGAAGGCACTTCCATTTCTCGACAAAGAAAACAAAGATATTCATTTATATGAATGTTTCTATCATATTATTGATGTACCTGTATATTATGTACAATTCTTAGGAATAACATATCACACCAATTTTGTCAGTGCGTATGTGATAGAACTGCACAAAAACCAACAAAACACTCTCAGGGTGGAAATTACTATAATAGTCCGGCCGATATATGCAGATATCTTGCTGAATTGTGCATTTTTGTGATAAAAGCATGAAACTTCGAACATAGTTTAATATCCATCTTAATATAATTTTAAAGATTTGAGGCAATTAAAATACCCTGTTGGTCATCAATGGTGGACGTTTTCAAAATGGCAGCTGATTTATTAGTATATGTGAATGAACATTTATTGGTCCTGTTTGAAGATTTATCTCTGTTTTTGATCAAAGAAAAGGAAAACTTTTCTATAAGGCCTACGAAAGCATTCTAAATGTGTATTAATGATGAAAAATGCCTTTATTACCTATGTTTTAAGGGCACGTTTTTCAACATTGTTTATAATAGCATGTTGCTGTTCAAACTGCTACAGTTTTTAAGTCTGAAGTGTAATCGTTAATTATCAGCACTTTAGTTACTAATTATCATATTTCACAGATGTGGATATATAGGATGTATAAATTCCAGGGGCAAAACAAAACATGTGTGCTGTTGATGTGGGAACTGGCGATGCTTAGTCATGTCTATGTTTTCGGTTTACATACTTCAATTTACTTTACCTTACTAAATAGGCATCGTAAATTTGTATAATTTTTTTCTTTCATAATTCATTCTTAGCATTAAAGAGTAAATGTTATAGTCTTAGTATTTTTCCGAAACTTTGTGGAACACTGGGAGGGTTTCGCAGACCCCAGAGGACAGTGATAAAATAAATATCACTTGCCATTATATATAAAATTCATTTTCTGGATAGATTAAAGATGGAGAAGTATTTTTTCCTTAGAAATGTCTCACATTAACAACAACTTTTAATAAATGTAAAGATAACATTTTATCCATCAATCTACTGTTGGAATTGGAAAAAAATAACAGATCACTTTTGTCATTCAGAAGATAATATATATATTGTAATAACTATTGTGACATTTTTGCACATTTCTTGGAGTGTTAACATTAAGCTAGCTTATTCTTCCAAACTTAGTTTGAAAAATGTTGCTATAGCTTTTCTGTGTGTGATGCAATTTTTCAAATCAAAATTTGAATTACTTGCTCAAGATATTCTCCTTTCTCATTTCATAGAGTATTGTGACTTGGTTACAGTTATTATCCTACCTAGAGCACAAAGGTAGGTTTGTTTAGTTTCCATAAAGTTAATTAATAATAAATTTTATTGCTGATTTAGGTACAATGTAGTACTTTTAATTTAAAAGTGAAAAAATGTGTGAAGCTACAGAGCCTATATTAACCATGATCTTGAAAGAGGCATGTTAAGGCTAGAGAAGGATACAGAAGAAGAAAAATGGTAAGAGAGAGAGAACAAAAGGAAAAAGAGCAAGAGATCGTTAAGAGAGGGGTTACAAATATTAAACAAAGAAAGTTTTACATTTTTATTAATTGATTGATTTGATTTTTCTACTTCACTTTTTGTGCCACTTTTGGCTAATTTGTGAAGATGAGAATGGGTGATGATATAATGAAATTGATGAATTGTCACTCACAAACGTCCATGGCCAGGCTGGGATTTGAACCTGGTTAGAATGATGTGCTAACCGCTCCACCATGGGGGCCGGCTTTTGCTTTTTGAGCTAAAATAATAGCTTTGCTATGGAAGCATATCCTCACTGGTCAACTAATAACCAAAAGGTTAAATAAATGTCTTTTTTTAAAAAAAAATATATTTAATTACTTTGTTTTTTATTGCAAAACGGACCTTACTTAAAAAATAACCCTCAAAATTTTTCACAAAGTTCAAAATTTTAATATGTTTAGAACACCAGGGTTGACATGGCAAGATCCTCGATATATTCATGATATTGTAAAAAGTGCAACAACTTACTGAATTTCCTGAAGAAGTGACAGTTTATTTAGTTTATATATTTTTTTGCAATTTTATATATCTTTTCCTACTTTTCGCTTATCTGTTACTTTCACTAATTATGACACTGAGGAAGGATAAATGATGATGAGCAGTATGCGGAATGGGGTTGTAAGAGGATACTATCCTCCACAACTAGGCATTATTTTTTTAGTTTTTGTTGTAAAATTACATTATGCATAAATAGGCTAATTAGGACTGGACCTATAATTAAAAGTGGGATCCGAACTGCTATGAGCCTCCACAGGTATCGAACCTTGGACCCCTTTATTACAAGGTGACAATGTTACCATTATACAATTGATGATGCATTGACAACCAGGAAAACTTATGTAAATTATAATTCTACTTGTCTCTCTTTGAGACTATGTTAAACATAAAAACAGACCAGTTTCATCAAAGGCTCATGAGATGAAATGAATGAAAATCGCACTTTTATATTATTTTATATTATAAACTAACCAGTTTTAGAAAGATATATTTTCATATAACTTGATGAAATCACAAACGTGTGTATTTCATTATTTTCTTGCACATGGCTTGCAGGAATATCTTTCAATAGAATGATCATTACAAAGCATAGCTTTCCCTCTCTCCATTTCTCTATAGTGTAGGTACATTGTTGTACACAAATTTTTAGTGGAAATGTCCATTATCGAATAATTATTTAATCTTAATGGCAGATATCTCAACAATTGGGATATCTGGAAATCCACCATGTTCTTGACAAATATCATCCTGGAAGGAGTCAGTGGGATAAAATTACCATTGACGTATTTTTTGTTCAAAATACTACCTTCTAAGGGCATATCCAAGGTGTGGGTCCAGAGGGTCCAGACCCGCCCCCCTGCAAATTCCTTTCTTTTTTTTTTTGAAAATACTATGGTAGATTCAGCTTACTTGATTTAGATTACTTTCCAATAAGACACTTGATGTGGCAGGTATAGAAAATTCTCTCTGTGTGCACGGTTTGTAGATTCTGAAAATAACATCCACTAAAAGTTGTTTTCTTGTTTGTTTTTTTAACACTGGATAGTGATATACCAGCTGAAAATGTGACTTCAGTTAAATGGAGCTGTCTGAGTGAACCATCCCACGCAAATTATCTTGTAGCTGCAGTTGAAAAAGGGTACTTTCTTAATTGTGCTCTGTGAAAAGGTTTTAACTTTTACTGTACAGTTGTCAAAGTATTTAGAACCCTCATCACAATTTAGCCTCTGCTCTTTCATACCCAAGAGATGTCACAGAACTACTTCAGAGACTTCGGCAGATTTCAGGTGAATAGTTCAGCTAAATATTTCAAACTGCTTCTGAAAAGTGTCAACAGACATTCAATTCTGAAATTACGATTCCAATAATAATAATAATAATAAAATAAAATAATTATCCTTGTACTATTATTGAAGGGGGGCATGCCATTGACCTTGGGACATGGGCACCCCTGGCTGGACCCCCCCCCCCAAATTTACTTTCTGGATATGCCCCTGCTACCTTCATATTATTCGTCTATTAAAAATGAAATAAAAAAATATTCTCATTAAAAATATATTGATACACAAACATAAAGATATGTATCAACTTGTAACTGGAATGTTGCAGGCCAACAATTCTCTGTGGTTTGGAGCTACAGTGAGTATATTCCTCTGTATGCCTGTGTGTTATCCTATGTTTTGTCATTATATAAGTATGCTGTTTGACCTTTCACAGCTTCAGCTTTTAACCTAGGTAAGGAAATTTCAGTCCTCAGAGAGAGAGTGTTGATTTTTGTCATTGTAAGGGCCTTGGCCCCCAATAAAGTGACAGATGCAAATAGCCAATATGCTGATGCATGCACCCAGAATTTGTATCAATGCTTCCAATTTCAATCAATGCTCAAAATTACGCTATATAGCCAAAAGTCACTGGACACTCAAGTGAACATGGCGGTAGTGTCATGGCCTGGGGCTGTTTTTCCTGGTTTGGGCTCAGGCCATCAGTTTTGGTCAATGGCAACATAAACAGTGGTGTTTATGAGTACATTTTAGACAACAGCATGCAGTCCACACTGTGGTAACAGTTTAGACTGGGCCCTTTTCTCTATCAGCATGATAATGACCCTGTCCTTAAAACATGGTCCATTGCATCATGGTTTGAGGACAATCAGGTGGATGTACTTAGCTGGTCCAGTCAAAGCCATGACTGGAATCCCACAGAACATCTTTCTGATGAACTGGAGGGTTGGTGGCATGCCAGAAAAATGTGACCGAAAAACACCCATGAACTATTCATGAGGCTACAGGAAGAATGGAAAAAAGGTCCACAAGCAACATACCAGAACTTAGTTGCAAGCCTGCCCAAAAGAATAAATACTGTAATAATAGCGAAGGAAGGTTCAACATTTTATTTGTTACCTGGATGGTGTCTTTGGAATGAACAGCACTGGGTGTCCAATGACTCTTGGCTATATAGTGTATATTTGTGTATACTTGTAAAAGTGAATTTGGTAGCATTATAATTTCATTACTCAAAGGAAAATAGTAAAGTGCTCCCCTGTGCTTTGCACCATGCCAAGAAGGCATATAAGGGGTGTGGTATTAGAGCGCCACACTTTATTGATGTTGGATGAAGGTGGGCATGATATGATCAACACCACACCCCTGGCTGCTTCTACCCCTTGGAGTTTCCTCCAGGTACCCACTTTATATGACACTGGGAGGGCACCAGAGCCACTTGAACAATTACAAGATATCCTGGTTCTCCCCAGCGAAAATTGAACTCAGGTCTCTCACATAGTAGTCAGATGCAATAATGACTGAGCTACCATGGCTCAGTCATTTGCAATACTCAAACATCAAATTTGAAATGATATGCCACTTACATAGGCACCTTAACATTCTCAAACCCTATAGTGAAAAGAAGCTGCACAGGTAACACTGTTATCAAAATATATTGAATCGGTTGAATTTTTTTCACCGATACCATTGTCTTTCAGTTGCTAGAAGGGTGGCCAAAACCAACACTTGTTTCTTTTCAAAGACTCGTTCACCTCTTCCAACTTACCTTTGACTTTGCAAAAAGTTAAAAATACGTATTTGTGCATTTGTTAGTTGAATGTGGACTCAAGTACGTGACAAAGGTCCATACACAGATAAGAATCATTGTCAAGTATCTTCCAAATCTAGGGTAAGGTGAAATTATCCCCATAGGAGTTCCTAAGAAGTCTACCAGGCTTTGTCCGTACAGATGTGGTCTTGTGTAACAGTAATCCCAATGAGGTCCCAGTGCCAACGAGGCACCTGGTGTATTGTGGGCAGGCATCTCTCTCTTTAGACATCTCCCACAGTAAAAACAGTCATTGCCCATGTGAGTGATGGACGTGTGTCAGGCATAGTGCATAGCGTATTCCTGGATATTCAAATGCCTGGGCTAATCTCCCTTTTCCTTTCCAACTTTCAGTTAACCTTTCCCGACCTAGATAACTGGGTCTGTACAGGGAGCACAGCAAGGGAATGATTTTCTTTGAGCACTTACTTTCTGAAAAGTGTAGTGATGGGTTTGGGATTTCCTTCCACACCAAGGGATAGAACTACACATTTATTTTTTTAGAAATCATTAGTCAAAAGCAAAGTCACTGTATATAAATATCACTGTACTGAAGTCAATCACCTGATATAAATTCAATGGGCTGGTAAGTTTCATTCTCTCCTTACATTTCATTCATTATTTGTTTTTGTTAGAGGACCAAAAAAGGGACGAGGTACGTTTTACATTACAGTTTTACTGCTTTAAATGCCATGCCTGGGGCTGGTAAATGGCCAATTAATTCTTCTGTTCATGGATGATTTAATGTTAGTTAGGAAAGAGTGGTCCTTTAGTTTTAGAGGGGTTTAAGAGGCATAATCTCATTTATCAACATTGTGGGAGGGCGGACACAATCGCCTCGCTATTAGCTTCTCAATATTTCTCTCATATTTCAAATACCTAATTGATTTTCATTGATGTATAAAAAATCTCTAAAGTTGATATGCATTGTTGCAACACAGCATCGATTGGTGGGTTTAATTATTCATCGTCCCTTGTCAGAAATACATAACTAGAAAATGTAATAATACTAAACATACAACAGGGTGATCCACTTAACTTGACAAATAAAAATATCGCGAGAAATATGCATCGAACGAAAAATGTTCCATATGAAAGTATAATAGTATTGTGGAGGCAAGTCACCTACTCTACAATGAACCTACCCCTCCACCCCCAGGGCACATTTTGTTCTATTTGTGATAGATAGATGGAGCAGTCCATTTGCCTCTCACCATTGGGGTGCTTGTTTTGGGTGAGTTCCCTCACCTCTCACCATCGCAGTGTTTGTTTTGGGTGAGTCCCCTTGCCTCTCACCATCATGGTGATTGTTTTGGGTGAGTTCCCTCGCCTTTCTCCATCAGGGTGCTATATGCAATTATTCCAGGCAATGCTAGAAATGATGTCCTCGAACTACAATGCATTTGTTGATCCTTTGTTCAAATGATTGAACTCAACGCAGAAGTGTATCTGCATCAATTTGTGTGCAAGCATTTCTTATTCGTTCGATCATGTCTGTGCAGGTTGTTGGCACATCTTGTTAAACATGTTCTTTCAGATATCCCCACAAAAAGAAATCCAGCAATCTAAGGTCTGGCGATCTGGCAGGCCAATGCACCAGACTGCCTCTACTGATCCAACGACCATTGTACATGCAGTTTAATTCCCCCCGTACTACTATTGCATTATGTGCTGGACAACCATCATGTTGGAACCACATGTACTGTCGCAGAGCAAGGTTTACTTTGTCAAGCAATGTTGGTAATTCCTCATGCAAAAACATTATATATATATCTGTGCCCATCCAAAGTACCATCAAAAATGTAGTTTCTTGCCTATGATTCCACACCACATGTTAACTGACCAAGGAGGTTGACGTTCAACTTCAAGCAACTAATTGGGTTTCCTACACTCCTATAATGCATATTGTGACGATTAACCTGACTGTGACTTGTGAAAGTTGACTCATCAGAGAAAAGTACTCTACAAAAGAACTGCTGGTCAACTAGTATTTGTTTGCATGCCCATTCACAAAACACCACTCGATTGTGAAAATCGTCTCCATGAAGTTCCAGATGCATGGACATGTGATAGGAATGAAATTTGTGTCCTTCAACTCTTTGCGGTCACGTTGCAATGACCATACAATCACTGACTACTGAGAGCGAGATCACAATGCTTCTAGGCCACAGTGTCCCTCCTCACACACTTGCCAGCCACTGCAATTGTGAGACACAACCAACATATTGTGCTTACGGAGCCAACTATCTATCATGAATGGAACAAAAAGTGTCGGATAAACCTACGTATTTTCGGATGTTGAATTCAAATCTGCAATAAAAAATAGGGGTTCCCTTTTAATATTTCAAGGTTGCCACCCCCAGGGGGGGGCAGGGGGGTTCATTGTAGCATAGGTGACTTGCCCCCACAATACTATTACACTTTCATAGGGAACATTTTTTCGTTCGAAAGGTATTTCTCGAGATATTTTGATTTGTCAAGTTACATGGGACACCCTATATAAAATTAATAATAACTAGCCTTTGTTATTTTAAATTGGAATTGTACAAGTATCGGAATCAGTATCAGTTCAAAGTGGTATTGGCTTATCCCTAATATACACCTAGTCTTACCATAAATATTGTCACAAAGTTTTAAGTAAACTGACACAAAATGCTGAGAGATATTTTAATATCCTAATAACATTACTGAAATGGATGCATGACAAATCAAAATCACAAATCAATATTGATAATGGCCGCCCTTAGCACGCACACATTCCGTAAGTCTTTGTGGCCACGCATCAATTGAATTATGCAACACATCGACTGGAAAATGAGAACTGCCTTCAGAAGAGACCGACCGCTTTAAACTTTCAATATTGGGATGTCTCTTCTTACAAGCCATCTCCTGAAGCTTGGACCACAATTTGTAGTCCAAAGGGTATAGGTCCAGACTTGCAGAAGGCCAATCGGAAGTGGAATGAAGTCTGGAACATTTGCTATGAGGGCACGCTCCATTTCTGTGAAAAAGGGGTAAAAACATGAGCCAAAGTGTACCAGCAGACAGTGCTTGAGAGACTAGTCAAGAATCTCAACAACACTCTCTTCCATGGTCAGAACTGGAGCTTCCAGCAGGATTCAGCCCCAACATATTGTTCCCGAACAACACAGCAGTGGCTGGAGGCAAATGTACCAGACATAATTTCCACTTCGGATTGGCCTTCTGCAAGTCCAGACCTATACCTTTTGGACTACAAATTGTGGTCCAAGCTTCAGGAGATAGCTTGCAAGAAGAGACATCCCAATATTGAAAGTTTAAAGCGGTCTCTCTCAACCACCATACTTGTAGCTTTTATCGCCTTGCTTGAGTATTGGACACAATCTTTGCCACCAATGGTTCTAGATTAAGTCAATTTCAAGTTGTTGTTTTTTTTTCATCAAAATTAAATCAACAAGATTATAGCAAGTCTTACCAGTGCTGGATTGGGACAATATCAGATCTCTTCTTGAAGACTTCCTCAAATCCAGGCGGCACTCGAATGGGTTTTATTGGTGCAAAACCAGGTGGAGGTCGTATCTCATCCAAATCTGGTAATAAAATGACAAGTATTGATACACTTCACAACTAATTTGTGATGCAAAGGGAAGCAATTTCATCCTGAAGATTAAGGAACATAAACAATGCTTAACAAACTCTATCATAAAAGAACTGAACGGATTTAAATTACTTCATTATAGAGTACCACCAATTCTTTAGTTCATATTCCCCACATTTTAATGCTCCTTTTGAGAATTATTGTGAATAAATAGAAACTATACAATAATTATAGACTTTATGTACACTTCTGTTCACAAGAAGTGGCACACTCACTGGAGTTCAAGTCCAGTTTCAGTGGACATCAAGTGTGGTGTTACAGCCAAAGTAAATTTTTAGAGATCACTACCCTGCAGTGTTGCTTACTACGTAGTAATGTTTTTCACCACATGCAGGAAATTGCATGACTTGCTGAGTGAAAGGAAATGGTTAAGGGATGCCTAATTATTAATGTAATACAGTGTGTAATTTCACATTTGAACAACAAAAAAATTACTTTAACAATTTCATTGAAAACTAACAATAACTAGGGTAAAAAAAGAGGAAAAAAGAAGAAAACTTGCCTCAATTCCTTCACTTGGGGAAAAGCTCATCTTCATTTGGAAGCTCTAAGGAGTGAATGATTGTTGTATTACCCAAGGTTGGAATCCCAGCATTGTGATTTCATTTTTTTTTTCTGCTAAATGAATTCCATGTTAAGCATTTGAGGGTGTCATAGCTTTTGTCACTTTTTAAAACATTTGTCATTTTACTTTAATTCTTGTGGCAAGAAGAAAATAATTGTTGTAATGATTAAACTTTCAGAGCTTGTGAAAATTGCCTTACACAATTGTGAGTTTGGAACATATTTTATCTTTGTTAAAACACTAAAATAACACACAAACAGCACAATAAAAAAACACTTCGTAGTACTTCCAAGCTTTCGACTCCTTCACGGAGTCATCTTCAGGGCTGGTCGAGGAAAGACAGAGTAGACGCGGTTGTCGTTACACTGGCGTTACTTGATGTGTCCGCCGGCAGATGTCGTTGCGGTCTTGCAGTGTTTGGTAAGTCTTGGTGTGTTTGGAAAGTTGGTTGGGGGAGATGGATTTTTGAGTTTTACTGTGTTGTACCAAGACGAATAAAGATTTCCACATAAATTGTCATTGAGATTATTTGTGTTTTTGATTATGTGTACCCCTTCCTTAACATCCCATTCTATTTTTCCTTTCGCATGTGCAATGAAGGAAACGCAATCCTTTGGAAGTTGATTGTTGGTTTCTAAGGTGAGTTTGGATAAACCAGAAGAACTTTCTTTTCTACGTATGTATCCTAGGTGGTCAGCGAAACGGTCTTTGATGGGTCTCTTGCATTGTCCTATGTATTTTCGGTTGCATTCGCATTTGATGCTGTAAATGCGAGAGTTTGTTAAGGGGTCTTTGTCATACGTTTTGAAGCCTGCTAAGTTTTGTCCTATGGATTAGTCGAGTTTATATGCTATTCTGTAGTTTCGTTTTTCCAGGATGCGTCTGAGTTTGGTGGAAAGGCCTGGTATAAATGGTATCCCTAGCCATAGTCGTGGATTCTCTTCTTCTTTTGTGGGAAGGTGGTTTTTGGCTCTTTTCTGTTTTTTTTCCTTTTCTTTCACTTTTAGCAGGTTCTGGTCAATTACACTGGGGCTGTAGCCATTAAGGGAGGCCTGTTGTATTAGAATGTTCAATTCTTCTTGTAGCACTTGGTTGTTGGAACTTAAGTGCACGGCTCTTCTAACAAAGTTGTTACAGATGTTGTCTTCTTGACCTGGTGGGTGGTTGGAATGTTTATGTATGAATCGGGATCCTACCGTGGGTTTGCGGTAGATTTTGGTTGCGAAACGATTGTTTTCTCTGAATATGCAGATGTCTAGGAAATTTAAAGTCCCGTTCTTATCTTTTTTCTGTGGTAACTTGAATGGATATGTTCGAAGATTATGTCAACAGCTGGAACCGGGTATGTGACTGATTAATAAGTAGAATCTATTTATTAAAAATTGGACATTCTAAGACAACAGGCCTCCCTTAATGGCTACAGCCCCAGTGTAATTGACCATAACCTGCTAAAAGTGAAAGAAAAGGAAAAAAGCCAAAAAGCACCTTCCCACAAAAGAACAAGAGGATCCACGACTATGGCTAGGGATACCATTTATGCCAGGCCTTTCCACCAAACTCAGATGCATCCTGGAAAAATGAAACTACAGAATAGCATATAAACCCAGCAAATCCATAGGACAAAACTTAGCAGGCTTCAAAACGTATGACAAAGACCCCTTAACAAACTCTCGCATTTACAGCATCAAATGCGAATGCAACCGAAAATACATAGGACAATGCAAGAGACCCATCAAAGACCGTTTCGCTGACCACCTAGGATACATACGTAGAAAAGAAAGTTCTTCTGGTTTATCCAAACTCACCTTAGAAACCAACAATCAACTTCCAAAGGATTGCGTTTCCTTCATTGCACATGCGAAAGGAAAAATAGAATGGGATGTTAAGGAAGGGGTACACATAATCAAAAACACAAATAATCTCAATGACAATTTATGTGGAAATCTTTAATCGTCTTGGTACAACACAGTAAAATTCAAAAATCCATCTCCACCAACCAACTTTCCAAACACACCAAGACTTACCAACACTGCAAGACCGCAACCACATCTGCCGGCGGACACATCAAGTAATGCCAGTGTAACGACAACCGCGTCTACTCCGTCTTTCCTCGACCAGCCCTGAAGATGACTCCGTGAAGGAGTCGAAAGCTTGGAAGTACTCCGAAGTGTTTTTTATCGTGCTGTTTGTGTGTTATTTTAGTTTTTTAAGAAATATGTTCTCGGCACATGACGTAAGAAGTTTTCTACAGTCATATTTTATCTTATTGTGTTGTTGCTAAAACTGGATGCTTTCAACAACCACTGCTAAAAATGCATGGTTAGAAACCGACCATAAGGTAAAATATTAATCAAAGTAAGAAAATCAAATGAATATTATAACAAAGTCACTGAAATTCAGTGTAAAAATTTTTATTCACACTGGAAAATCTATTTTAATGTGTTGCATTATTCATGAATCACTTGCCGCACACACACTCACACAGACACACAGATTGGGTGCATACTTGCTTCTATGTCAGTAAGTTCTGGATGGGAGGAGAAATTTCCCGGTCAAAGTTGTACTGTCAGAACATTTCTATTGTGTCTCGTTGAAAGTGTTATTACTAAGAACAAAGTAAATAATCTAACTACAATTATTGTCTGATAGATTGATTGAGTTGGTGCTTAAAGTCCACTTTATGCACAGTAAGGCTAATCAGGACTGGACCTACAGTTTAAAGTGGAATCCGAACCACTGTGTGCCTCCACCAGGTAACCTGGGACCACTTGATTACAAGGTGACGATGCTAACACTGAGCCATCGAGGAGACCCAATTATTGTCTGAAAAAGCATTGATGGTATGCTTAGGAAACAAGCATAAATTCATTTTGTTTATTATCCAGTGTGGTGTTTGTAGGGGGGATTGTGGGAATTCCACCCTCAGGATACTTGTGTCCCCCTCTCTGCTTGATAAATTGTATCCCTGGGAGAAACAAGAAACTATAACAATGTAGTTATAGATTTTCCCACTTTGCCATTCAACTGCAACATTTTCTGTCAGACAACTGGACTCTTCACTTGGTGAATGCAGATATGGCCTCATGTGATGCTCTATTCCTGAAACTGTCAAACAAGTGGCCTCACCTACAAACACCTACCCTCTTCCCTTTTCTTTGTTCACAAAAATTGACAGGAAAATGCCACAGCAATGAATGTGGAAGTTACAAATGAGTTGTCATGTGACTTGAACTTGTCACCAGAGAATGTCTGTATATTTGTATGAGTGGAACAATAGTGCATGAAGATAGCCTACATTGAATTTTTGACGCGAGCCCGATAACATTATATGAAGTCATTTTTTATAAAGAGCAGTGTGCTTTTGTTTAGAATAATGAGCTAGATTTCTTTGTGAAGATAGAATGTTAGTAAAAAAAAGTGAGCATTACAAGATCCAGTCTCGGCAATATCAGGAATCTGCTTTCAAAATGAACAAAATCTGATAAAGCTGGTGACGGTGAAGGCTGTGTTGATAAAAGGATCGGTTCTGAAAATTTGCAACTGCATCTACATAAGAAGGAAGGAGTATTAAAGTGGTGAGTTCTATTTGATTGTTGGTTGCAGATGAAAAACTTAACAAACAGAAAATTACATGGCTTGATGTAGTTAGCGATATGGACGTCCGCAGGAATTTTTCCAGGGAGGGGCAAGGAAGGTATTTTTTTCCAGGGGGGCAAACAAGGCACATTTTCCCCAAAAATAGTGTTTTTTCTAAAAAAAACTTTGCTTAAATTTGAATTTATGGTGTTCATGCAATAATTAACACATATTATTGTGGCTAAAATGAAATTATATGTGTGAAATATGTAATTTTTGTTTGACTTTCATTTTCCAGGGGGGCCACGGCCCCCCCCTTCCCCCTCTTCCGGACGCCCATGTTTAGCGATGAAGTTACACATACATTATCTTTCAACATCAGTGACTTAAAACACATGGGCGAGTTAGAATGTGGTGAATGTTTGGGAATATCTTTCGGTTTCATCATGAATAGCCAAGTTGGTAATTTCGTGATTTTGCAGCAATCAAAACACATTTATAAAATATCATGACTAAGAATACAGAATAATCTATATTGAATTCATTATCTTGATCAGTTCCATAACAACAATTCCTCATGAAATTATGTACACAATGATGGGCATTAGATATAAAGTAGTGTAGTGTTAATCGCTATTGTCCTATATTCAAGGAGTCCTAAATTAATTATGTGTAACTTAGAGAAACTAGCAAATTTTTAGAATTAACAAGGTAATGGAACTTGTGTTAAGCTAGTAGGACCAGAGAAGCAAGTTAATGAGTAATTTTTATGATTTCGCAAATCTATCCATAGCAAAGTAGTCTTGGGTGCTATTTCTATGGGGTATAAAACTTTTAGTTCTGCCACCCCCAACCCCCCCCCCTCCCAAAGTTATGCCTAAATTCGATTCAGATCCCCAAAAGTTATGCCTAAATTTAATTCAGATCCTAAAAAGTTAGGTCGCAGATGAGAGGGTGTCAAAAATTTCACTTTAAAAACTGTTGGCCCAGTCCCAATTAGCTGTTCTGATCATAAAGTGGACTTTGCCATTTCTTTCTGTGAAGATACAAATTTATATTGGCAAATTTTCAGAAATTATTAAAAATGTGTTTTGTTCAAAACTCTTTTTTTTAAGGTTGAGTGACATAAAACAAGTGTGAAATGACCCCATCAAAAATTGTCTAGCCACTACAAACGTACGTACACACACATATATCCATATATGTATGTATATATATACAGGGTGATTGGTAATTCGACCTATTCCTGGAAAGGGGTAATACTAAAGCACATTTGCAACTGTTTCTTTCTGTGGGTATGGGAATTTTGGGCATGAATTTTTTTTCCCAGTAGTCACTCATTCGTCAGCTGTTAGCAACGTGTCGATTAATTGTCCAGTGTGTAGTAGTTTTTTTACAATTAGTAGTTTTTTGGCTGCAAGTCGGAATATGTCACAAAAATCTACAAACTGCAATAACTTGAAACCCATTGATTTCCGAACCCCGGTGCATATATTCAAAATTTGTTGCAAATGTGCTCTAGTATTACCCCTTTCCAGGAATAGGTCGAATTACCAATCACCCTATATATATATATATATATATATATATATATATAAACACAGGAATAGGGTTAGAAATGGTGCCAGAAGGGCGGATAAATACAAATAATGAAGGAGACAGTAAACACTTACCACACGAATAGAAATAATTAAATATTTCGCGATCTGAGTCGCATTTTCAAGAAGGTAGATAAAAGATCGACGACACTTTGAGTAGAGGCACAGAATACTGACCGTAGCGTCTCTACGGTCAGTGTTGCCGGAAACAGTTGAAAGGAAACACGAAATACTTTAGCCAGTGTTTACTGTAAGGTGGGTGGGTAGTTTGGGGGAGGAGAGGAAAGAGTTACTGGTTGGTTAGGTTGAGTCCGGGGGGTATAGTGGCGTGCATGCCTGCTATATAGGCCCTTTCCCATCGCCTGCGGAAAGATGTGTCAGAGCGGGGGGGTAAAAGGTGGATGATGGCAACACGGAAGCAGTTATTGACATAACAGCCATAACACCACCTTCAATACATATACACACACACTCTATGTGATCAAAAATATCCGGACATTAACTGGAATTAGGGCGTAAAGTTCGAAGCAGCCTCCATCAGATGCACTGGCAATCAATACCGTGTGGGGTCACCCTTGGCCTTGATGACAGCCTCCACTCTCGCAGGCATACTGGCAATCAGGTGGCGAAAGGTATCTTGGCGAATGGCGGCCCATTCTTCCCGGAGTGCCGAGATGAGAAGAGCAGTGGATGTTGGTCGTCATGGTCTGGCACGAAGTCGGCTTTCCAAAACATCCCAGAGATGTTCAATGGGATTCAAATCGGGGCTTTGTGCAGGCCAGGCCATAAGTGGGACGCTGTTCTCTTGAAATCACTGTCCCACATGGCCTGCAGTGTGTACGGTCGCAATGTCGTATTGAAACACGCAATCATCATCCGCGAACTGTTCTTCGATGGTAGGCAGCATGAACGTTTGTAAAATGACAACGTAATGATGTGCCGAGACAGTACCGTGCAAAGCAACGAGGGGACCAAGCTCCTTCCAGGAAAAACATGCCCACATTGTCACCCCACCTCCACCGAATTTCACTGTCGGCACAACACAGGATGCTAAATGTCGTTCATGAGACATTCGCCACACCCACACACGACCATCGGATCGCCACATGGTATAACGCGATTCGTCACTCCACATCACGGATTTCCACTGTTGTAATGACCATCTGCGCCTCTCCTTACACCATGCGAGGTGGCGCTTCGCATTTCGTTGGGTGATGTGGGGCTTATGGGCAGCTGCTCGTCCATGGTAACCAAGTCGTCGGTCCTCACGTTGCACAGTCATGCTGCTAGGATTACATCCTGCCCTGGTTTGGAATTCCTGTGTGATGATGGCGATCGCTGATTGCCGGTTCTCTCGTACTACCCTATTCAACACTCGGCGGTCTCTGTCTGTCAACATGGGCGCTCGGCCAGAACGTTTTGCAGTTGTACATGTCCCATTACGTTTCCACTTTACTATCACATCGGCGAAAGTGGACTTCGGGATGTTTAGGAGAGTGGATATCTCGCACACTGACTTATTACCCCTGTGGCTCCCAATCACTTCACCACGTTCGAAGTTCGAAGTTCCTTCGACCAACTCATTCTGCTGTCTTGTGCACTATGCTGCCTGTAGTGGTCCCTTACTTGCCTCACCTCGCTGTAGATGGCACCACAGAGTGGCCTACTATGCGCAACACACATTTTACCTGGTGTCCGGATATTTTTGATCATATAGAGTATATATATCTATACACACACATATATATGTGTGTGTGTGTGTGTGTGTGTGTGTGTGTATCAGCATTATCTCATGCTGTCTTTAGACTAGACAGTCAGTAAGATACCCTCCCCCCCATCCTTTGGAAATTTCTTTAATACCAGACTGTTATTATCAGATGTTTAAATTCTTATCACGAAAGATATGATTTATTTTTCATAAATTTTGATGCTGGTATTTTTTCTCCCTCCTTACCTTTAACTCTCTCTTTGAATCCTGGTGGTGGTGGTCTCACCTCTGCTGCACTCAGCAAATCCAGTTTTACCCTTTTTTGTGCCGGTACTAGACGTCCTCGTCCCTTTCCAATGCAAACTACCTCAGGATTCATCTACAAAGAGTTGATTTAACAATAATTCAAGTACTTGCATGTAAACATTACTCACATACAGGGGCGGCACAAGGGGGAAATGAAGCATAATTTTCCTCCGCACCCCCTTCATCACACCCTATTCAAAACCTATGTTGAAAACATTTACTCTTATACTGTTATATGTTGTAGTCACATTGCGTGCTGGAATGTTAGGAATGAGACCACTGTTATTGAATACAACAACCAAGCATTGAAAGAGAAGCTGCTTATATTTTCCTGTACTGTTGATAGTCTCTCATCAGTATTGTTGTTAAGAATTTTCTCTTCTTTTGTTTCAAGTTGCCTATTTCTGTTTATCGATATTTGTCTACAGATCAGCGAGTTCTTTCTTTTGGCACTGTTGTTAAACGGTTTTATTGTCTGCCTACTTGTTGTTCCTCTTTTCTCCAAGTCGCAAATTTTATTCCGCATCCCCCTCAGCACCCCCAGATGATTAATCCTTGTGCTGCCACTGCTCACAAAACCAACTTCACGATAAGTAAAACTAATAATTTGTTCACTATTCTGAACCCACATAGCATATAATCAATCCACTCTTTTCTTATTGAAAATGTAATTTGTAAAAAACTTTGCACGTATGTAGAGCTGTTTCTTAGTAACTGAAAGGAAGCATTTTTTCACTGGTTCCTATCCTTGTGTGGCATCTAGAGATGTTTGGGGCCCCTGTGCAAGTCAACCCTGTCAATAGGAACTCTGAGTGCACCAGATTTTGATTGCACCTCTGGGATACAAGCTAGCTTTGTGGGTAAAACTTGCAATGAGAGTTTTGTGTGATTGACAGTGATATGCAGAGTCTGACTACTGCATAGTTAAATGGCAGCCTAAACGTTTCTCCCTCCCATGATGTGAAGACCATTTTGAGAATGTTGTAGGTTTTATCAATTAATGATGAGTCAGATTTCTGCCAGTAGGAAAAAACTAGTGTATTCTATTTCTAGTTTTACACTATGCCACAGTATTTTGTCTAAAGCTGCTACATAATATGAGTGTTGCGGAAAAAGAAATTATGTTGTACAGGTAAGTTATGTGAAAAGTCAAGGCAGAAAGACACATGAAAGAGCAGTGAAAATAATTTCAAATTTATTTTCCCAGAATTTGTAAATGTTGTGCATATGATGTGTCTTATTGGGGATAAGTTTGTGATACTTTTATATTCATACTGTATATATAAAATACAGTTGATTTATTGATTTGGTTTATTTCACTTTGCTTTTCTGCCACTTTGGGCTAATTGCAAGATGGGTATGAGTGATGAAATTGATGAATGGGCACTAACAAACACCCATGCAATGGCTGGGACCTGTGGTGTCATAGCGTGATGTGCTAACCAATCTGCTAGGGGGTCAGCAAAATATATTTTATTCCAGCATAGTAGAACATTTGGAAATGAAATGTTTAATTTTGGCACCAGGCTTCTAAGTCCAAATTGCACTTTGTGAATTGATGAACATATTGCAGTTTGTCTTTGATCTGTGTTGAAATAAGAGTTGTACTTAAAATCATAATTCTCTTTGCCCTTATTCCCTATTCTACATGTAACAATAAAGTGAAATTGAATCTTATAATGGGAATTGTTTTCTTATTTTTTTCATAAGTAACTGAAAGTTGAGGCAAGAGTATTACTATTTTTTCTGGTAATATAAAAGCACTGCATGGAACCACAGCCATCTTATATTAAACATATATGTAACAATGCACCATTTAAATTGTTCAGTTTAGATAGAAAAATGCATGCATCTCTGTCAAGACAACTTCCTACATGTTACATTTATAAACTATTTGACAAGTCATGCATTTGGGTCCAAACATTAAACACATAAAATTATCAATTTTCCTTAGTAATTATAATCTCTAAACTGGTTTAAAAAATGCACTTTTGTAATTCTGTGGTCTTTCACACAAGATTCAAATTTAATTTTTTTACATTGGTATGAAATTATTTTGTGTGTGTGTTTGTCATGTGTTGGGAATTTTAATTTGCTGCATGATTCTAAGATTCCCCTTACATGTCTACATTACCAATGTATGTAATACAAGAAATTGTAAAACAGGCTGGAGTACTTACCAAGTGTTCCTCCAACCAGCAACCAGTGCACCATGTGAATGAACAATGGAAGTACTTTTTTTATGTCCTTGTGTGTGTGTGTGTGTGTGTGTGGGGGGGGGTGTGTGTGTGTGTGTGTGTGTGTTTGCCTCCCCTCCAAGAATATTTAAAAAGCAGGGGCCTGGCTTACATCCCAATATTCAAAAGTGGCCCTAACCGTCCAAACATTAAAATACCCAGGTAGACAAATATATTATAATAAAAAAGTTTTGTGCATAGAAAATTATCAACAACATAGGATACCCATTCAGAATAAAACCCTCACTTTGAAGAGAGCAGCTACTATGAGTTGTTTTGTCCCTTCCTCTCTCTACTCATCACATTAGACTGTGAGCACTTGAAACAATAATACGAACAACTGCTTTCCCTAAGCCAATAATATGACATTTTCAAGTAAAATTATAAATAAATTAAAAATGAAGTAGCTACATTTAAATAGCTAACATTTTCAATGCATTACTGTCATACAGAAAATATAATTAAACGCATTTATATGCAGTATTATTGGTCTGCTCACTACATTAATTTGTTGGGTATCAAACACTTCTTACCTCCACAGAACACTAATAATTGCTGATTAGGGTTGATGCATGCTTCTGCAAGCATGAATAGGTCGACATGCAAATATTTTTAATTTTGCACATTAAAAGCTTTTTTAATACCTCACATCACTTGAGACCAATATGTATTATTGATTTGCTTTCTTTTACTTTGCTTTTCTGCCACTTTTGGCTAATTTGCGAAGATGGGGATGATTGATGATGTGATTAAATTGATGAATAGACATCACAAACATCCATGCCCAGGCCAGGTTTCGAACCCAGGATGTATGGACTTGTAGCATGATGTGCTAATCACTCTGCCATGTGGGCTGGCTCAACATGTATTAATATTAACACAATACAAAATATTGGAACTTTGTAATCAAGCATTCTCCGATTTTTGGCACTGCAACAATAAAATAGCATTTCCCCCTCTTTGCTATCAAGAATGAAAGTCATTCCAGTAGTTATAAACAACACTGCATATTTATTCAGCTTGTATTCTAACAAAAATAGGAGCTAGGAGGAGTTTTAGTCTTACAATGATCTGAAATTAACACACAGAATGAAAGTGATAGCACAGCAGTATGTATGTATGCTTGCTGAGTTGCTAGTTCCTTAGCGGCCATTTAAAAAAGTATATAAGAACATTTTTGACGTGCCAAGTCCTAGTGGTGGTGAACTTGTGCCTAGTGTCAGTGGAGCCATATGTAAAATTGAAGCCAGAGTGTGGCAGAAACAACAAAAGCATTACAGGAAGAAAGGGACACAATTATCAGCCTCCTTGGAGCCAACAATTTCCATGGATCAATTACAATAAGGTAAAAGGTGTGATTTTTTGCAAAATTTGCAAACAAATATTTGAAGAGAACCATTTTCAGTTTTCTCACAAAATGGAAATCGTTTTTATTGGAACTGGTTTTTGAACTGGAAAAAGGGGGTAGAAATATTGAAAGTGCATGAAAGATCATCCTGCCTGCTTTGGCAGTTCTGTTAACTGCTGGATTGTATAATAGCAGCCAGGCAAAATTTAATAAATTGGAAAAGAAAGCTGTATTTGTGAACTACCTTGAACACTCTTTAAATCTAACATTGCAAGACACTGTGAAATGTCAAAATGTATTGGGTGTTATGAAAGATTTAATACATTTTGTTGAAGATTCAAATATCAAATATCTGAACAAGTTTCTTTTTTGCCTAATTGCAGAATAAGTTATGTCCTAGAGATTATCTTAATTCTAATGAACATGAAGTCTTTTAAAGCAAAATTATGGCAAGTCTTACCCTGTGTTGAGATCTCTCTTTGAATCCTGGTGGAGGTCTCACCTCAAGACTCTTATTCACAGCTTGCACTGGTCCTGCACTCATCAAATTCTGAAAGCCCCTTTTTTGTATCATTGCTAGCCGTCCTCGTCCTTTTCCCATGCAGACTACCTCAGGATTCATCTACAAATAGTTGAGTTTACAATAATTCAGGCACTTGCATGTAAATATTACTCACATAGAAAATAACTTCACAACACATAAAATTGTAATAATTTGTTCACTATTCTGAACTCATGTAGCATATAATCAATCCACTTTTTCTTATTGAAAATATAATTTGTAAAAAATTTGCACGTATGTAGCAAACTGAATGAAAGCGTTCTTTCACTGGTTACTATACTTGTGTGGCATCTAGAGATGTTCGGTTCCCCTGTGCATTCAGAGGTGAGGGGACCTGAGCAATTATTGCAAGTGAACCCTGTCAACATGAACTCTGAGTGCACCAGATTTTCATGCCACCACTGGTAAATATTGTCCACTCTCTTTGGTTTTAGTGAACTAATTCTGCAAACTCTCAGCCTAGCCTTTCACAAACAATTTTGAACTAATGCCTATGATAAGACATAATCTTCAACTATATTTGTGGTAGCAGTTCATTTGGACAAATATATGGCCCAAGTCCCTTTTGTTTTATTGTGATTTCTTCATGCTACGAATGCAATTTTTACATGGTTCAACTTCGATTTACATCTGTTAACATATACCATGCAGTTTAATTGATTACTTAAGATTTTGTTCAAGATATGCTTTCGTGGTTAGGTTAGGCATGTCAGGTTTGGTTCTCTAAGCACTAAAATAAAGTCCCTAAATGCATTCTAATAAGGTTCCAATTTACTTCTACATTAATTCCCAATAGGGCTTCCCTGATGGCGCAGTGGTAGCGTCGTAGCCTTGTAATCAAGGGGTCCTGGATTCGATACCCGGTGGAGGCACAAGTGGTTCAGATCCCACTTTAAACTGTAGGTCCAGTCCCGATTAGCCTTACATTGCATAAAGTGGACTTAGAACACTAAATCAATCCAATCCAATAAATTCCCAATAGTCTACGATACCTACACTTCTCAATGAAAAATACATTGTACATGGGAAGCACACATGCTTGTGTAAGGTTATTTTTCAGTTGTTATTTTCAACATAAATAACTTTTCTTCGAAATCCAAACATTGCTCATAACTTTAAGGAAGGTTCAAATTTCATGTGACAATGATTGTCAAAATTATACGATATAATTAGTCTTCCTGCTAGGAGAATTTGAAATGAATCATAAAACAATCAGAACAATTACCAAATATATTTTAAAAGTTTCTAAACTAGTACACATGCAGAGGACTTGATTCTTCCCCCAACCTGAAAGGATTTTTTTATTTGCAAAGGAAAACATTTTCTGTTATACAATGGAGGAGGAACTGAGAATATATTTCTTGTGATGGAATTTATTCATCAAGGAAAGATCCTTAGGCAATCACCTTCACATGGGTAAAAAATAGCACTCATGTGGTATTACACACACACACACACACACACACACAGATATATATATATATATATATATATATATATATATAATATATGATATTTTATATGTTTGGATGTGTAATACCACTTCCTAATTATGGTTAGAGTTCCTCCATTCTGTTTTCTAGATGGTTTCATAGTGTCATTCTTTATGTCAATGAAATCTTTGCATGGTTGATGAAGTTAATATGGTAAATTAATAAATAATTTATATCTTGTTTGTGAAATGGTACAAGTGTGTTCAAATATTTATTGTCACTTGTACCTGAGCTTCTAGCATAGTGTACAGATTCCGCATACAAGTAATAATTATAAAATATTGATTCTCTCTGCTTATGTATGTTTTGTTTTAAAACTGCTTAAAGGAATTAATGAAACTACATGTTAAGTCTGAAATGCAGCTTGCTACACCTCTCATGTGCTAAAATTTGGGAACAGTTTCGATTGCTTTATGATTATTTTTTTTTCAAATTCTCCTAGCAGAAAGAGTAATTATCGTAGAATTTTGGAAATCATTGTCATTCGAAATTTGAACCCTCCTTGAAGTAATGAGCAGCATTTGGATTTCAAAAGAAAAAAAAGAAGTTATTTGTGAGGAAAAAAAACAACTTAAATGTTAACTTAGGCAAGCATGGACAAAGCATTCTCCATTTACAGTTCCAAACTTTTGTAAAAGTTGAACAGATGCTAATAAATCAATCAATCAATTGACAGATGCAACAGTAAGTATCATAGACTAGTGGGAATGAATGTAAAAGTAATTTCAACTTGTTTTTAGAAAGCATTCGGGGATATTATTTTAATGCTAAGAGAACTAATCCCGACCCACCTAACCAAACTACAAAAGCATTTAGGGTTATTATTAAAATGCTAAGGGAACCAAAACTGATTATATGGAAGTATATGGAAGTGAAAAGCCAGCCAAGGAAACACACAGTTAGTATTTGCTAAGACTCCAGTGTGTGTGTTTATAGACGTAAATCGAAATCGAACCATGTAAAAATTGCATACGTAGCATGATGAAATTGCAATAAAACAAAAGAAACTTGGACCGAAAATTTCCTTAAATACATTTTGTCCTTTAAACTTGTGACAAAAAGCTTAAATTTAATACCACTGAAATACTGAAACAAGCACAGTCACATGGGTACACATTCACAGGTTTATGTACAATGCAGGGCACTTGATTCACAGCTATGGACGAGAGTAATAAAATGACTTAAAGCCTATTTCACCTTCCTTGTACTTATTCAAATTTCCGTTTCACCTTCACATGTTAGTTTGCGAATTAATCATGTTTTATTTTACAACTATTTTTTTATTATATATTCGATTCCACCAATTGGTGGGATTATAAATGGCATTCTGTGGCTAATGTAATGCATCCAGCTCTGCATGACTTTTTTTTTAGTTTAGTTTGTCAGATATATAATTGTAGTAGTGTGGCAAGTTTTTACTTTACATCCGTGATCTAGTATACACATGAAAAAGGCTTTATTGCTATCAAACAAGTACCCATTGGTATATGTGAAAATACTACTAATAGTTTCCACTTAAATGTCGAAAAATAACTGATATTGCAGATTATGTGCACGATTTGTTTGTGATTTCTCGAGTATTGTATGTTATCTTCAATGAATATACTGTATATTACAGCGACCACAATATGCACGTAGGATTATTCTGAACACTTCAGGTATATTTCATACTTAGATGAAAAATGTTTTTTACCTTTTGCTCGAAAACACTATACAGCAGCAGACGATTGTTATTACCCAGCATGCCATTCGTTGCCATGGTAACGGTAGAGCAAAAGAATGTGACGTCATGCTCTCGTTAAACAGAAGACAAATTATTCCCATGTGTCCCATCTGTAGTGACCTATATACTATAATAATAATAACACATTCACACATTCTCACAATGAAATTCGCCCACATAAGCACTTCAAGCAGAATGTTAGAACGGTTTTTTGACTGATTTGGTGGATTTTTTTTAATCCACTTTATGCACAGTAAGGCTCAGGGGTGCCCACAGGAGAGTTTCCAGATGCCGGTTATGTAAACCAAAATTTTGGGGAGATTGTTCCATTTGTTTTTTATAATGGAAATTTGACTGAATAAACAATACAGCATTGGACAGAAGTTGAACTTCCTTAACTTCCTTCGTATACTGTTAAAAAAAATGCTCAAGGATGGGTAATAAGTTTTATTTGTGGGGAGAAACAGTTTTAAGTTATATTAAGTTTTAAATTATCAGGTGAATTTTTGTGGGGAGACTAAGCATTATTTTTGAGGGGACACTATAAAACTCTTCACTATCATCGTTAAGTCTTCAATTATCATGGGAATTCTACTAGGGGGGATTGAGCATTAAAATTGAGGGGGACTCTTTAGGAATTAATATCAAGATATTTAATGTCTATGTTAGGTCTTAGATTGGCACAGAATTTCCATAGTAAGGGATAAAATTTGTGTGATGATCATTATTTAGGCTGTCTCATTTGTAGAATTTACTCTGGATTATTCGCTAAGCGGTGTGGCAGTAGATGTCATTGCAACCATCCGACTTTGTTCCCTCACTCCTAAAACAAACATCGAATACATGAAAATACAGTGAAGTAAAATATAGCACCGACTACTAACAAGAACTCCACGGGTTACTGCAGAGTGTTTCAAAAGTCGCGCAACCAAACTTTTGAAAAATATATCATGAAAACCGTAAAAGATATTTACACCTGGTTTTCTGCATTATAAAGGCTTGTCCATTGAGATATTTTTCAATGCTTAACATTAACAGTTTACTCCATACAGAAAATTATATAAATTAATAACTGGCGGAAGGCAGTGTTCCAATTTTTCCAAAAACGCACTTTTGAGTGAGAAAAATACATTAGAAATTATCGAAGGGTCATAATTAGACGTCTGATGACTGATGTTATATCACTCTGTAATTTGAGACCAATGTTGATCATATGCAGCATTTGATGGATTTATGACAGGCGATTATGTGGGTTGAGTAAAAAGTGCCATTTTAGGGATATACTATCTCCATAGCTGGCAACAAATGCACACAAAATGTGCCTAAGTATTGACCATACATTTACGTGAAGAATCGTTGCTTTTCAGCCAATTTAAGCTAATGAGAATGAGTGATGGTTAGGCACAGCATTAGCTACAGGTGTGCCACAAGGGCAGATGCAAAGTGGGTGCTGAAGGAGAAAAATTTGGAAGGGGTGAAGGTCGCGGCCCCTTTTGAAAATATTGACTCCTTATAAAATTAGTATTATTGCCAATTTCGTTACTACATAAATATGCTAAAAATTTTCTTGATCGCTTCGCTCGCAATGTTGCTCAAAGTTTCAATGAAGGGGGAATTGGGAGCTGGAAGTGACATCTCCTAAAACCTGTAAAGTTTTCACGGAACGCATTTTTTATATTATATACGTAAACGTTATTGGAGTCATTGTGTTACCATTTACTTGATATTGTACCACTTCCTTCCCCTCCTTCGTTTCTCTTTGATGTATCATTTTCGTTATTGAAAAATGTAGCAAAAGCTGGGAAAGAGTAAATATCACGGCATCCTCTGAAAGTATTGACGCCAAATAAAATTAAATTAGTATGCTTCTAAGTTTTCAAATAAATAAATATAAAAAATTTTCTGCTCGCATCGCTCACTATTATTTGTGTTTGACGTCTTGATATGACGATTGTAGAGGATTATATTCTAGCGATATATTGTGATTTAAGTTTTGTTATTTGTTATCTTATACGTTGCACTGATCACGACGATGAGAATGAATAACGATATGATGAAATTGATGGAGACTCACAAGGATCACCCATGCCCAGCCCGGAATTCGAACCCATTTTGCTTCAAACTTACTCCCCATCCAGACTACTGTATTGTCTATTGCCTGTGCTGTAATAATTCTACTAAATGTACTACATAATAACGCATTATAAATAACCCGATACAACATAAAAATATATTGTAAAATTTGCATTTGTAACTTGTCGCGGGAAGTAAATTTTGCACTTAAGATACAATCCAGATAAATTTTGACTATGAAATACTCTAAGGATAGGAGGAGATTTTTTGCAAAAGGCACCAAATTCTATTTTCACTGTCTACGGCTCTGTGTGTGAAATCATAATTGAATCAGTTATAAGAACAAACCAGTTTTGGTTAAGACAACTGCCCCACTGTGGCTGCAGCTCTAATTTTTCAAATGACAGTAGGAAAGAACTCAGGAAAAGGGCAAAGTGATAAAAGCAAACTCCCTAAGAAACGACCCCCGAACAACTTTTAAAACAAAGGTAAAAAAATATATTTACGAAATATTTTATGCTGTATCCTGTCTCCTCCAAGAATGCAGGTATGTAATATCTAGAGCCCGGAAGTTTGGCAAAATGCCTCTTTTTATCTACTGCATATATTGATAAAAATTTTCCGGATATACGTTTTTTATGTTGTTTCGAATGTTTTAGAGGCCTTTTCATTTCGCCTATTTGGGACCCCACTGCCTATTTAATTATAATGCCTTTTTTGCCTTTTTCAATGAAATTTGACAATTTCTTTAAAGAAATGTGTATATAAATTATTTTTCTCCCAAAAAACGTTGTTGGCATTTATTTTTCCTCCGTTTATTATGTGAATAATTTTCGCCTTATTTAAGTAATATTGAACTCAGGTATGTTTCAACATTGCTGAAGGAGAAAAGTGCTGATTTAGGATATTGCCTTTCGGTTAACATTTCTTTGTGCATGATTGACTGATGAAAACCTGTTTCAGAACACCTGCACTATTACGTCATCATGTCCAGCGTCCGTGTCAGGAGGTTATTGACAAGAAACAGCACTAATGCCCAAGGGCCTTTGCATGGATTCCAAAATCAAGTTCTCTATCTTTAGTTTAGTTCTGCACTTTGGAGGGAAAGGATCGTGTAGTTGTCATCATGCCGAAATTTAGTGTGCCATTAAGTGGTAAGTTACATGGTTACGTGCGTGAATTTGGTGAAAGCACATTTTCAACAGACGGTACTATTCTTCTCTGCAAGATATGTGAAAAAACAATCAACCATGCGAAAAATACTTTATATCTCAGCATGTGTCAACAGCAAAACATAAATCTGCAGCTGCTTATATGATCGGACTGAAGAAGATATCCCTAATTTCAACAGTGGGCACTTCATCCAACAGGCAATCTCAGTTTTCTCTTGAACTATGTAAAGCTTTCATGGAAGCAGGAATACCTTTCTGGAAAGTGCAAAACCAGTCACTGAGGAAATTCCTGGAGAAATACACTAAAGAAACGGTGCCGTCGGAATCTACGCTGCGGAAAACATATTTAAGCGTCTGCTACGATGAAGCTCTGCAAAGAATTCGTGCTGAAGTTGGTGGAAAGAAGATCTGGATTTCAATAGATGAAACTACTGACGCTGCATAGCCAACGTCATCATAGGAACTATGGAACTAACATGCGGAGAATCCTCGTCATTTCTTCTCACGTCAGAACAACTAGAGAGAGCCAATGGTTCGTCAATAGATCAGTTATTCTCAAATTCCCTACTTCTGCTCTGGCCAGATGGTGTACATCATGATGTGTTACTTTTTATCAGTGATGCAGATCCCTATATGAAGAAGGCTGCCATAGAATTGAAAATTCTCTTCCGAACATGCTTCATATCACATGTGTAGCCCACACAATGCACAGAATCGCCAAAGATGTTAGAGTTTGCACCCAGAAGTGGACAGGTTGATTTCGAATACGAAGAAGATATTTCTGAAATCTCCCTCTCGAACCAGAAAATTTCAGGAATTTGCACCTGAGCTTAGTTTACCTCCGCAACCAGTCTTGACGAGATGGGGAACCTGGATATCAGCAGCTATATACTATGCTAACAACCTTGAAAAAATCAGTGAGGTGATCGATGCTCTTCCAGAAAATGAAGTGGCTTCAATTCGTGAAGTGAAAAAACTCCTGTGCTATTCAGAACTGAAGAATGAACTGTCGTTTATTTTTGCACATTATGGTGCATTGCCAGAGAGAATTACAAAGCTAGAAAAAAGAGGTGAGACTCTTATAGCATCCATGAAAATCTTCGAGGAATCTATGCAGCAGATGATGGAAGTGCCGGGAGAAAAGGCTTCAGGTGTTGCGGAAAAGTGCAAACGGGTAGTGAGTGCAAATGAGGACCTGAAACAATTGAAAACAATTTGTGATATTCTACAGGGTGGCTCAATAAGTCACTTAACACCCCCAGTACAAGGCCACTGCAGCGCGCAACATGGAAATGGTGATGACCAATCGTTATCAGGCCAAGGGGGAACCACATTGACTCCACCCACACTGTCGGCGGCCATCTTGATGTCCGCCATCTTGAATTCAACTTCAGAATTTTAAATGGGAAGGGGGTCGTGCGACATATCAAAATGGGCTAGAATTTCACGAGAAATGCAATGGTGAAGGTTTTTTTCTACGTATCTTTAACCAGTAAAAAGTTATGACTGAATTCTTGTACCAATTTGCTCCTTTTCGAGGTGTTAGAAAAATGCCTTAAAATTTGTTTAGCGCTTCGGTAATGCATCGAGATCAAAGTGACGTCTATGGAGAGACGTTCGGAGAAAATTGAAATGCTCTTCCCAATGTAGATTTTAACATTTTGCTAGAAATTATAGATAAAAGTAAGCGACTTCCAAATGTGCCTCTTTCTTTCGGTTTATTTTGCCTTTTTTTTCATTTTTAGTGTCTATTTTCCACATTATAAATGCCTTTTTGCCTGCCTATTTGAATGAAAATAAATGCCTGAAATTCCGGGCTCTTATCTAACTTTATAATTCCAGCCAAAAAAACTTGCGTACGCCAGTGGTGTGTCAGCGGTGTGCCCAGTTAGATTTTCCTATCTTATCGTTAAGTTGTGGGCTTTTTAACATATATTCCCCGTCCAAAAACACTGTTTATACATAATTTATTTTCTGACATTTCAAATTAAGTGTGTAACCAATCAATGTGCTAGGTTTCTGCATGTCGAAAATTTACAACATTTTAAGATATAATTGTCGACTACTTGACAAGCTGTTGCATCCAAATTAAAAATCACTTAGTATATATATTTATCCAAACAATTTGGGGGGAGATTATGATGAACGAATTCGGAGAGGGACTGCGTCCAGGGTCTTGGGGGGTGGACACCCCTGGTAAGGCTGATAGGGACTGGACCTACAGTTTAAAGGGGAATGCGAACCACTTTGTGCCTCCACCGGGTATCGAACCCAAGACCTCTTGATTACAAGGAGACGACGCTACCATTGCGCCATCGGGGAGGCCCAGAAATGTTAGTACGAGTATCTCGTGATTTTCATCTGGAAATTTGTAACGTAGGAAATCTGAACTTATAAATAATTAAATTTGATGTACACCATGTATTTCAGAAGTGTCGTTCGAGACTAGATGTTTCAGAAAAATCTGAAATGTGCATCATGAAACTGTACAGAGAAACACGGGAAAGTAAACATACATCATATTCGTCAAAATGCATATCACACATTAAAAGGATAAATTTGGATTTATGTGTGTGTATACGTATACAGGGTCTCGCAAAAGAACTTGAACGACGCTTGGGTGCTGATAGATATCATAAAAACAAGTTAACTTTCCCTCATATACATTACCTCGAAAGTGATTAGTTTCTGCGGTACGAGCGCTTAAAATTCAACCTGTATGTATGCAACCCAAACACAGCAAACGATCGCTCTGACATAACTTCCAGGGATGCGTGGCAGGGTTGCCACTAGCGTCTCTTGTTAAGAGAGACGACTTGAAACAACAACTTGGGTGTCTTGCTTGACCAAAATACAAAAGAATAATGGTACTTGCGATGTTGTAAGAAGTACTTACAGCATTTACAAAACCAATACAAATAATTTCCAATAAATGAGGTGTTCATTCCATTACGTCTCCCGAGCACAGATAGGCTAATCAGAACCTGTAGTTGAAAGTTGGATCCGAACCACTATGTGCATACACCGGGTATCGAACCCAGGAACCCTTGATTACAAGGCGACGACGTTACCACAACGCTTTTGGGAAGACCCTATAGTGTATCGAGTGTAATACAATATCAATAATCGCATGAGACTCTTGTGACAGATGTTGATGAAACTGACGAGCGATTTATATATATATATATATATATTTATTTATTTATTTATTTATTTGAGAAATCCTGAATACAGAGAGGATCCATTTTATATCAGGATATCAACAGCGAGAAAAATAGAAATTAACAAATGAGAAGCACGCACACATATGTAACAAGAATAATACAATAAAAATAATAAAAAATAAATAAACAATAACAAGGGTATAACAAATATTAATTTTTCTTCAGCTGCTTGATGCACGCATTTCTGAAAGCCTGCTTAGATAGATGGAAGCCTGGAGGATCAATTAGTGTATTGTACCTTGTTTGTAGCCTATAGAGAAATGACCTTTGTTCTAGGGATAGCCTTGAGGCTTTTGTGTAAAAGAAGTTGTTGCATTTGCTGTTGGTACGTGGGATCCGGATGCGAAGATGTGGCAAGAGTTCGTTAGTGAAAAGTTGTCCATTCATGATTTTGAAAAGAAATGTTAGATCTGAAACTTGACGGCGAAGGGACGGATCGTGAATTTGAAGAGTGGATAGAATTTCATGTTTGGAAAAGTTTTCAAGGGCTGGACATCTATGTTTGACAATTCTGATAAAGAAATTTACCACTTTGTTTGTTCTCTTTATATTGCTATCACAGGCCATAGACCAAATACAGGAACCATATTCAAGAATAGGTACTACGCACGATGTAAAGTAGGTTTTGAGGGCAGAAACATGTGTGATATCTGTAAATCTGTAAATTAGCCCAAGGGTTTTCATGGCTCTCGAAGTTATGTAATCTATGTGGTGGCTGAAAGTGAGTTTGCTGTCGAAAATGACTCCAAGATCTTTGTGCTGTTGTACGAACGGGATGATTTTGTTGCATAATCTATAGGATGGTGCTGTAAAATTGGATTTGAGGGTAAACCTCATAAAAACAGATATAATATATATATATAGCACGTATTTCAGGCCAGTTTTTATTTTTATAATATCACAGAGTGGCTACATCTTGTGCACAGTATGGTTCAATTTCCATGGGTTCGAATTCGATATCAGTTTTATTTTCACACCATGGCTTTTTGGGTATGGGAAATTCTGTGGAATGTTAGAGAGAACGAATTGCTGATGGTACGTCTCGATAAACCATAGCCTTGCTTCAAATTAGGTGCGTGTCTAGAAACATCTGTCAAGCAGAGGTAGGTATGCAGCAAAGTCACGAACTAACGTGCACAGTCATTTGTTTTCTCCCTTACTCTTCTCTCGTGCTTTTGATCCCTGCAACTGCAGAGTCACTGGGACATTCTTATTTTGGTCAAGCTGTAGCAGTCGGAATCATGGTCCCTCGGAACATGCCAAATCATAGGGATAGAAAATGGCCTTGCTATTCCATGACAAATATAATAACTGAACAAGACAAACATGGTATCTGAGGCACCCAGGTTTTATCTTGGACCAATTTTACATCTGAAATAATGCTTGTATGCCTTATAGAATGAGAGTAATATTTATCCTCTGTGCTATTAACGTAAACTTTTTACAAATCGAACAAAATAAGTCACTATTGTTTACACAATATCTAGACATTATGTGCAAAAACAATAGGCTGCGTGATTGTAGTTTATGTCACTAATATTACACTTCGTCTTCTGTGCACACATATTGTGTGAAACTGCTTCACCCAACAATATTTTTCAACACAAAGTATCAATGTGTACTTCTCAAGACATATTGGCACTCAAGGGGCCTCCCGATGGCGCAGTGGTAGCGTCGTCGCCTTGTAATCAAGGAATGCCGGGCTCGATACCCGTTGGAGCCACATAGTTGTTCGGATCCCACTTTAAACTGTAGGTCCAGTCTCAATTAGCCTTTCTGTGCATAAAATGGACTTAAAACAACAATTCAATTAATCATATTGGCACTCAAGAAACTTGTACCACGTGGAATAATTCCCAGTGTTGCAAACACATTAAACAAAATGTTCCTATCCATACAATCATTTCCTGACCAGTTCAAAAACAAATGACTAATTTCTCGGAAACTGTGCGTGATGCATTCAAATGTGGGCACATCTGTTTCTAGTAAGTGCCCACCTATAACAAAGACCACACGGAATCCAGGAAGCAAAACCTTTGTTGCACAGTGTAATCAGTGGGATAATCCCCACCCCCCTGAACTATATACATAGTATGACTGGAAAGCTCGCTGCAACTCTGATCAGTAGACCTCTGATTTTAGGTTTTTAACCTATTTTTCCTTTGCAGGTAAATAAGAAATAACAACTTACGTCAGCGTTTCATTAAGAAACGCAACAACTGATGAAGTTTTATAGTGCCTAAAATAATCTATCTTGCTCGTTAGAACCTATTTTAGGTTTATGCACCTAAATCAAACCTTTTTTTAGGTCTTTATATCTTTTTAAGGCGAAGTGTCCGGTGATCGGTAGATGCGGCGATGACCAAACAAGATAATATACATAAATATTGCATTTTAAATATTTTAGAGAAGAAGTAAAAAAAAATAAGTCAGAATACTCGTATATTTGTGCGCAATAAGCCAAGCGACAGCATGAAACAGCTCGAAATACGCAAGAGATTCGCTAATTTTAGCGCATCGAAATGAGGGCCCAGTACTACTTGTCTCGCCGAACCGTCCCGTCAAGTTTCCTGTTAAAGGCAATGGTGTTAGAAGCCTCAGCTCATCCCAGAAATGGTGCGAATCCCTCTGGTCTCTGCCAGAGCCGAGAACAGCCGAACGCTTCCGAACAGGCAGACCTGGGTCATAACAGGCCCTTTTTTTTCGCCCCCATCCCCGTGTTTACAACCACGGCAGGGTTTCTCTGGAGCCATCAAGATTATTCCGCGTGTCCAGCGTCGTGCTCAAGGAGGGTTTGGTGAGGGTTATAATCCCAGTTTAGGCTCAATATTCTTAAAAAAGAAAAAAAAGATAGGCAGGAAAAATATGGCAAAATGAGGAATTGAGGAATGACAACTAAAAAGTACCTCCCCCCCTTTGAAAATCCTGGGCACGCCACTGCGAATGTCTGCTATTTCCACTTGTTAAGAGAAAAAAAGCACATTTTGAACGATATGAAATCTGCTTTTCTTTATTCAAACAACAACTAAAGGCGGACCATGAAGGTTCTTACCTTTAAACGCGACAATTGAGGTGTTTGCATTTCAGTTTCAATCATATTTAGTAATTCTCATCGTATGGGATAGAATTATGTTTTTTGTAGTCGTAAGGTTTGTGGTATGAGTAGTGACCTTGGCGTTTATCGCAGGGAAATATTGTCCACCCCCCACCCCCCTCGTTAATAGATCGACACTGACGTTTGGCAAATCTTGCGATGACTACGAAAAAATGTCACGCTTCACCACTGACCACACAGAGGTATTTCCTCTGTTTGGTGACGAAAAAATTCCGATGACTAAAGTATTTGAAACATACCTTCTGTCGATTTCCCTCCCTCCAAGTTCATGATGTTTTTTCAAAGCTCTAAACAAAGCTAAACGTCTGCTGCCACTCTTACTTACCTCCATGGTTCAAATTGCAAACTTCTGAACCGTGTGTTCTTGCTTACTTTCGCATCAGTTCGGTGCTTTGTGACATTCACGCCTTGTAGTAACGTTTCCCGGAATTCAATGAAATCCGGGTGAGTAGTCACCCTGGTATTGTGCAGCAAATTATACATACTTAATTTATTCTTCATATCAACAAGTAACTTTTGCTAACAGAACAAGTATTACCATTTGTGGATCATTTTCAAAATGATGTATACAAATGAAAATTTGGTTAGAAAATTAATACTTGGTTGTTATACCTTTGCATATACCTACTAAAATTTCTTATGGTTATTTTGAAATTTTGTTTCTAACGATTGTACCTAATCAGTTTTCAGGAATTTTGAACCATTCTAAGTTTTTTTGAAACCTACTTCAGGATATTTAGAACCTAATTTGAGATTTTTAGAACCTTTTTTAGGATTTTAAGAACCTATTTTAGTATTTTTAGAGCCTATTTTAGGAACCTAAAAATCCCACGTCTACTGATCAGCTACGAAAAGTGAAGGCACTTTTGCGACCAGTGCGATTGACGATTCAGGGGTGTCCATGCATTTTATTTATTTTATTTTATTTATTTATTTATTTATTATTGATGCAGTTGAGGTTGGAGAGTAAATTCTATGGCATGCATGGATTCTGTGCTCCTGTAGGAACTGGACCATGCAATGTTGTTATAAACTTCTGTTATTGTCAGGGACGTCGGAACCGGGGGGGCAGGGGGGTGATGTGCCCCCACTTATCATCGATGGGGGCAAGATAGTCTTTTTGCCCTCTCGGTCGCGTGCTAAAAATGAGACACCATTTTTTTCCAACTTATGTTTCGTTTTAAAAAAAATGGAAAAAAATGCACATGTTAAATGAACGCGGACTCAAGTTTTAGCTACCTGCAAGAAGAATGTGCAGACAAGGACGGCGCCAGCCTGAAATGATGGGGGGGGGGGGGGGCTACAGATTTTGGAGTCAATTCTTGGGGGGGTAACTAATACCGACTAAAAGTGTTTACTTAATACTTTACTACGGTATAATTTACCAGTGACACATTTTATAGTCAGATCGAAAGATAAATCACTGAGATGTTGCATTTTGTTCCATCATATACAAAAGTACTTTTAAGCATGAATCTTTTTATGTTAAATAAAATTAAATAATTATATTGTTATCTTTTCTTAAGCCATTATTGAGTGGAATAATATCAGAGACTTACTATTCATGTGAACAGTACAAAATACGCCAATGAAAGTACAGTTATTAACTCACTGGATGTACTACATGTAACACTCTTTCTCCAAATCACAACAGAGCGGCGAGATATTGTAGCTTTTCGTGCTGCAGAAAAGTGGCACTGACTTAATAAAGTAGGCACCAAATAAACAATCAATCAATAGAAAGTATGTTAATGATGGAATGATACCATTTTCTCCGCCATGATGCAATATCTTACGTTTTATTGTTCAACAACTGGAATTCAGAACTTAGAGCTAAAAATGGGAAGTATGCGAGAAAAACCGTTCACTTAGGAGGTGCCACTCTCAAGGGGGAAATAATCACTACAAACTCACCTCCACTAGGAAACAAATATATTGACATAAAAGTAACGAATATAGTTGCAACTCTTGCACTGGGCATTTTGATTAGTGAAAATAACTGCTGAAGATGAAGAATGGCTCTGGTGTAAAACAGTGACATTTTGGTCATTCCTGAGTTATTAGAAGCTATACTGTAGTTAAATTGTTTTTGGGTTGGGTTTACTAATTTCAGAAGGCTTTACTGAGTCCAATACAAATTGTACGACATGACAATTTCACTCGAAAATTGAAGGATGGCATAATTTACATTGTTACTAAAAAATAACCAATATGTCACTTAACATGTTTTAATTCCTTCTGAGCCCTTAAATTTTATTTCAGAATGTATTATGCATAAATACTGATCAGAATTGGATCAATAGTTTTGGATGTGCTTCAAAGATTGATCCCCCTGCACGGAATCAAATTTGGCCACTGTGACGGTAGTTACTATAGATATTATATTTTACTAATCTCGCAAATGATAATAATTGATTGACATGTAGGACTAGAACTGCGAGCAATAACATTACCCAAGCGTGCTGATTTTCGCAATGATTAGTTGATTTGAATCTGTATTAAGGTCCACTATATGCATAGGCTAATCGGGACGTGAGCTACAAATTCTAGTGGAATCCGAACAAACTAATGAAATGTTACCTCCACTGGAGATCGAGCCCGAGACCCCTTGATATCAAGGCAACAGTTTTATCGGGGTTGGGAGCCTAATTTTAATATTTCCAATTCTTAGCATTTAAGAATTAAGTAGTTTGTGTATTCTTTACTTCTTTAACATCGTATTTCTCCATCTCTAATACTTGCAGTTATAAGGATAGATGAAAGAAACCAACTAGAGAACATCGCTTAACATTTATGCAATAGTTGGTATTCGAATGACAAACCAATAAACAGAAAAAAAACAAAACATAACGCTTCTTTAGATTTTGAATGTCGTCTTGCTTATAAAAAATCATTTCATTTGTCACACCTGTTAGACCTATTCCTAAATATAGTGATATAATTTATAGAGGCTAATAATTGTGCACATTTAGCAGTGCATGCCAACAAACCAAGAACAATATCACAGCCAATGAATACGTCCACCTACCAAGCAGGCAGCAGATTTCGTAGCAAGTTTGGGACTCATGATTGACCCATTACTTAGTAGTGGCCACTGTTTTCCAAGCATATCTTCAGCTGCCCCCTCTCCTTGATTTTACAACACATCGTAATAAAGTAACTTTGTGATCTAACAGAACTAGAAAATGTATTTGAACATTGTACTTGTCCCAATGGAAGTTTTATAATGGAAAATGTGAATTTCTACTTCCTAAGTTTTTAGTCGAAATTCATCTACCGTACTATAAAAATCTAGGGTGGCTGAGACCGGTTTTGGGCGGGGTTAACTCCCCTAGCCCTCCTGTAGCGCCGTTCCTGCGTGCAGATAAGAAACACAGCCACGTCTCCGCAAATCAAGCGTAAGGTGGAATTATCCCTCTAGGAATTCGCAGCTTCGGTTTCCAGTTTTCCTTTATATCTACCAGGTGTTGTAAATACAGGTACGGTTGGTGTGAAACAATAAACACATCCAGTGGCGTAGCGGCCGCCCCCGCAACCCCCGCAATGCAAGGGCCCCGAGGTGTAGGGGCCCCGCAATGTTCTCTCTCTGTGTGCTCCTGAAATTGTACATACATGGACGTCCGCAGGATTTTTTCCAGGGAGGGGCAAGGAAGGTATTTTTTTCCAGGGGGGCAAAGAAGGTAAATTTTCCCAAATAATAGTGTTGTTCCCTCAAAAAACATTGCTTAAATTTGAATTTATCATATTCATGCAATAATTAAGACATAATTGTGGCTGAAATGAAATTATATGTGACAAATATATAATTTTTGGTTGACTTTCATTTTGCAGGGGGGCACGGTCCCCCCTTCTGGACGCCCATGTGTACATAATAGAAAAAATTCAACTCATAGTGTCGCTTATTTAAGTTTTTTTGGGCGAATCAGAAATCTGGTTCCCATTAACATATCATATGATGACGCCTGCAATAATAAGCAGTGGCGTATTGTCTCAGCCAGAGGGGCCCGGACAACTTGGCATATGGTTGTCATCCGAAATGCAGAATTAACTTACTTCCTCACAGATGGCAATAGATAGGAAAATTCTCTCATCTCATACCTTTATAACTACTCAGTTTGTCGTAAACATAGGGTATGAATCCAGTAGAGAGATTCAGTTGCTCAACCAGTCGATGCCTTATTGCTACACAATACGTAAGCAAACAAACTTGATAATTCATGCCTTTTTTACAAGTAATATTAGTTTTACACATGATATTTAAAATGTAACTTCCCACCAAATATTTTCAAGCATCAATATGTAATTGAAATAAGATCTGAGATAAATTTCCCAAATTGTCCACGCCTGTTACGTTTTACTTCAAAAGGTCCCAGGGACAATTATCCCTTTGCCCTTATGTCCAGTAGCCCCTACTTCGCCACGCAGGGTATACAGTGGATGCAGTGCTCGAAGTGAAAATTCCTAAGGGCGAATTTCCTTGTTCGAGTTAGGGGAAGAGGATACTTATGCAAATTATCCACGTGGAGGGATGCTTCATGATTTTTTCTTAGCTGGGGGGAATAGCATCCCCCATGTCTCTTACCCCCCCCCCCCCGCCACCTCACACACACTCCTCGAGCACTGATGATCTATTAACAAAATGGTTCTTGTTTCATGAAAAGTCTTTAATAAATATCAGTGGTCTATCGAAAAGAAATGGCATGGTTAAAATTATGAATTATAATATTGGGGTCCACTAACACCAATATGAAATAGTGTTTATGCAGCAACAACCTTTTCTCTTTGGGAGGAAGGGGGGGTCGTTCAGTCTTTCCAATCAGCATTTCAATGGTGACACATTTTCAGTGAATAAAGTCCCATCGCCGCTTTATTATCTATCTCTCAAGACTGGAGTCCGCTGCTATTTCTACGTAGCAGATTGAAATTTACCTTTTGATGATAAGTCACTCTCTATCAACAATTTACAGGTCCAGTTCAACCAGGGGTGCCCACAGGGGGGTTTCATGACAAGCCTGCGTCTTGGGGGGACAAAATTTTATACCAATTCTATATATCTTCACACAAAACAAGTTGAGTGACTTGTTATTGATTTTTATTTTTGGTTATTATGTATATTTTTTCTACCTACCTGGGGGTGATCGCGGCGATAGGGCTGAAATGAAACACCACCTCTTATGCCTTTAGAATTGGTTTGGATGGGGGGGGGGGGCGTTGTATTCGCATTAATACAAGGTTAATCGAGCAGACAAACTGTGCAGAATAAGGTTGACTAACAATGGCAGTGAGCCTAAAGTATCTAAAGTAAACATATATTGCTTAAATATGCTGTATTATACAGTGACGCAAACACAGTGGGGCAGGGGGTCATTGCCACCCAACCTTTGACGGAAGTCAATTCTAGGAGGGCAAGGGGGGACAAACATTGACGGCCAAGGGCACCTGCAGGGGGGTCACAGATAGTGTTGCCCACGGGACGGGACATGTCCCGTCTCGTCTCGTGTCTCGTCTCGTTTTCGAGACGAGGCACGAGACGGGACAAACCTTTTGAAATTCGAGACGGGACGAGACGGAATGCCTGTCTCGTCTCGTTTTCGAGACGGGACACGAGACGAGACGGGACGGGACGGCTTTTGAAAAGTCTCGTCTCGTCTCGAATGTCTCGAAAAACTAAAAGCAAAATATTTAACCAGTTGCAAATACTTGTTTGCTTGGAATAAAGTATTTAAATTAGAAACGTTGATAAGCGTGTATTAAGTCAAAAGAAGACTATTCTAGAGAGAGTAATGAATGAATTTTCAATATTCAATATTTCAATACTCTTTCGAAACACAGCGTTACTACCAATTTTTTTGCAATTTATTCCAGATTAATAATTTTATGTTACGATGGCACTCCAGATACTAAGACAATTCTAAATAGCATCAAGTAAAAGGGCAGGTAGAGAAGGTGGAAGGAGGGGCGAAAACATCGTGGAGTGTCAGAGTCCGAGATTTATCTTGTAAACATAGTCTCAGCTCTATAGGTTGGAAAGATAAACGGACCGACGGATAGGGTTTATTATTTTTATTATTATTATTATTATTATTATTATTTAATTTTTATATCAAAGGGTGGACAGAAGTGAATGTTATTAGGAAGAAGGAAAAAACATTGTATAAGTATTTATTGCTCATCTCGTGTGCGAGCCATCGGCTGTGCGCACTACATCTATTCTTATTACATAACTATGATTCCATACAGACTACACTATCCGTTACATTCCGTATAGATGTTAACATAGCAGTTCTGGTAAATTAACACTTATTCCTCTTCCTTACCCCTTCTCTTTACAGCACTTCTTTCCCCCTAAATGTTTGTAAATACACCCCCACTTTTTCCAATAATTCCATGCTCCTTTGCACTACAATGGATTCGAACACTCTTTCCAAGCTTCAGTTGCGTAGCTTCTCCTCCTGCAGAACGCGCGTGTCCTCACATAAGTATAAATGTTCTGGCCCACCATCACCATTGGGTAATACGCATTTATATCTCCCTTCCTCGTTTTTTACTGTATTGTGTCTCCATCCCCCCAGTCTCATCCATGTCAACCACTTTCTTGCCACCATGCTCACCTTCTTGATGTACGCTAATTGTCCCCATTCCCGCGGCCACCTTCTTTGGAGTTCGAACGATCTCTTAGTTTCACATTCCGCTATTATTTCCTGCCTATCTATATCCTCTAATCTTTGTCGACGTGTCCCCTCTCCCATATCCATCCCAGTCCAATTTCGTATAGTTTGCCTCTGATCTCTTTCGCCTATGTTCTCATTTCCTCCCCTTGTACCCGTTGCATCAGCGCTTACCATTTTACCGAGTTCTCCCTTTTCGATATTAAGGTCGCCCAGTATTTAACCCTTCTCAACATATCCCACGTATACTCCCTGACCAGCCCAAGTCCCCGTAGTACGCCGCAGTTTGCAGTGCCCATGCTGATATGCAAAGCCCTTTTGTAAAATGTGCATTGGATTCTGTTTAGTACATCGCCCCCCTTTGCTCCTCATCTCCCTCCAGTACACTATTGACCCTATTAATAATGTACGATATAGTTTTTTCACAAAATGTATATCGTATTTCTCCAATTTCCATAATGTCCTCATTATTTCATTTGTTATTGCCCCATTCCTTGTACCGTTTGCATATGTCTTGTCCATGTCCCTGCCATAGTGAGAACTAATCCCAAGTATTTTAATCTTTTTACCCTTTCCAATTCTTGCCCTCTGAAAGTCCACCTTTCGTCTTTTCCATATACATATCCGTTTTTGAACACCATATTTTTTGTTTTTGTGACATTTACTTGCAGTTTGGATTCTCTGCTGTATTTTTCCAACCCGTCCAGAGCCCTTTGTAGGCCGGCATTTGTCTCTGAGATCAGAACCATATCATCTGCGAACAGGAGCGCCGGTACCCTTGTCGTCCCCACCTTGGAGGTGTCGGCTTGTTCACTCTCTATATACGCCACTATATAATACATATATATATATATAGAGTGAAGAGCAGGATTGACAGAACACATCCTTGCTTTACCCCCGCTTCCGATTTTCGTTTCTCTGTCACGGTATCCACTTGACACCGTACACAGAATTCCACCTTCGAGTATTGTAGGAAACGTGGCAGTACAAATTGATCATGAGTTGTTGGGAAAGTTATTAGGGAATCCAAGATACAGCAAGACTAAGAGAAGGAGATCATTAGGGACAAATAATCTTGCATTATCCCACTCCGACCAGCTGAGAGCTAAAGAGGAGGAGAAAATACGGGAAATTTGGAAAGAACTAATTTGGTGATTTTTGTGTTTACAGGGAACCATGACAAGATTTTAACACATGATTATTTGCATGGGTTGCAAAATTATTAGAATGTTATGGAAATTTCGGAAATGTTGTTGAGAAAATTCTTGTTCTTTCCCTCAGGCATTCCACAGGTGGTTCGATTCGATTTTTTTACGTCCGTTTAAAGATAATCTCCAATGCTTTTATTTTTATTTAAGGAGAATACTATTCCTTGGATTGTAATAACGAAATACTGAGGCTGAAATAGAATAGATTTCAAGTGAAGTAAGGTAACTAAGTTCTGTATAATCGTCGTAGGAGGAAACTTTGTTCCATGATGGGACTCCCCGATGGTACAATGGTATCGTCGTCACCTTGTAATCAAGGGGTCCCGGGTATGATACCCGGTGAAGGCACATAGTGATTTGGATCCCACTTTAAACTGTGGGTCCAGTCCTGATTAGCCTTTCTGTAAATCAGATGAACGAATGTTGTATCTGTTCTTTTTATTTTGTAAATTTAGCGAAGGTTTTGAGCAAAATACATGTAGTATCTACTGTCTACATTTTCACTCGTTACCAAACAAATTGCACAAAGTAGTCCCATCAAACTTTAGAGGGAAGCTGACAGCAATACCAGGGGGGGGGGGGGCAGCTCAGCGCACTCCTGCCTGGTTACGGCCAGGGTGTATTCCGAGACTATTTTTCGCCGCTCATCACTGACAGAGGTTTCGTTTTGAACAATGAACACCGTTGCTTCAGGGGCGAGATTGACCTGCAGTAGCGGGTAAGTGCCATAAATCCAAACCTAGGAATGAAGGATGATGCAAGGGAGGGGCAATAAAAATTCCGTAATTTGCTTTGCTGCCGACAGGAAGTTTTGCAGCAACAATAATACGAGGGATTCTATTCAGCTGCTAGGAAAAGCTGAGAGAAATGGAAAAAGGCAGACTTTGAATGAAAGAAGGACAGTGAACCCCTTGTAAGATAAACAAGTCCTTTGTATTATTCGCCGACACGCAAGCTTCCATTTCGAAGCTGAGGCTATAAACAGGGAAGTTATTAGAGGGTTGGAAGCAGTGACGACGCCAGAAGGGGGGCAGGGGGCGGACGCCCCAAGTCGGACACTTCGCCCCTCCCCGTGACCCCCAACTGAAGTTAATTAAATATCGAATAATAAGAGAGTTCATTTATAAGAGTATGACGATTTTCACCTTTTATGACGATTTTCACCTTTTCAAAGTGGTGTATTCTGCACGATATCACTTTCTTGCTTATAATACCAGCTGGACTAAATTTGTTTTAGTATACGTATATACGAATGTGTGTGTGTGACTTTCGTTTAAGATTCCAGAGCTGACCTGGGCATAGGTGATTTCTCATTCATTTACGTCCTGTAATCGTCGCGATTAACCTAAGTTTTAACCAGTTTTAAGAACTGGGAGAAAGCGTTGAATGCGGATCGTTTTAAAACATCACGAAAATTCTGAGGACCACAAAACATCATCTGTAGTACGAGCACATTATTCTAATCGTGGGTCGTTAGTGACAATGCTAATTAGTAAAAGACATTCAAAGTTGATTCAAGATTTGGCTGGTTGGTTGATTTGGTATTGTAAGTCCACTTTATGCACAGTATGGCTAATCGGGACTGGACTTACAGTTTAAAGTGCCTCCACTGGGTATCGAATCCGGGACCAAAGGTGATCGGAGGAAAACCGACACTACATTTCAGTTGTGGATTCATCGCGGTTTCTTACTATTCAGGGACTTGAATTTCGACATGATGAGCCTGAGGCAAACCTTAACAAAGGGAATTTCTTCGATACTCTTGAAGTTAATTTGAAAATGAGGGAATATTATTAGGATATATATTGAACTTGAACCTTAAAATGCAAATTACACTTAAAATTCGATTCAAAACACATCGCGGGCAGGTTCGTTCTTTCTCGTACATATCAAAGTCGAAGAACTTCTTCCCACGAACTCCATAGGTGCCTGCAATTGTGTAGCACAGACATACGTTGGAGTGGTAGAGCAAGAGTAAGTAATGCCAGGGTCAGAATGTTTCTTTTTCAGATTTTTTATCCTGTGATAACATTTCCCTGAAATGTGAAACACAAATTTTGCCCAAAACTCTTCTGCGTTACGAAGATGGCACTGAAGTACTCCACTTAATGGATTTCTTTGAAATCCTAGGAAAATATAAATTGGCATTTCACAACGTTCACACTCTAGTTGTATTCTCTGTAACAATTTCAGTTTCCAATGCAGCGTGTGAATGTGAAAGAAAATTTTCGTCCTTAAAATCTTTGAAAGGGCTTGCTCGAAACGGGATGCTGGATGCAAACTGCCTCATATGGCTGTCCTTGATATTGAGAAGAAATGTCAAGTCCTGGACGTACCAAAGGTGGGCAATGTGTTCTACAAAACACATAGAGCAGAATTCTCCTACAGGAGAATTGCACTTCATTTTCATTGTTTCTAATAGTTAAGAAGATTAATTTCTTCCAACGTCACGTCTATTTTGCAAGAAAATTAAACTCTTCGAAGCACATTTTTTCGTCATTTATATTATTATCTTCTAACTTGAATATTTATATCATGAAAGACGATGAATTATAAAATTATGAATGTCTTCCAATACTGAAATAGGCCACTAGAGACAACGCAACTTACGAATAAAAAAGAATTAATGCCTTTATTAAATAGAATCATATGGAGATAAACTCGTAATCAAGAAGTAAATTTAGGCAGTAAACGTCCACTCTAAACAAGGGACAAACACAAAACATCATACATGAATATAATAATAATAATTATTATTTCATTCATTCATTCATTGTTTTCTGCCTAATTGGCAGGTTTTTCACTGCAATCTCCAGCTTTCCCTATTCTCTGCCTTACGCTTCGTAATAGCATACGACCCAGTTAATTTAATATCATCCATAAGCTGATATCTCTTTCTTCCACGGACTTTTCTTCCTTCAACCATTCCCTCCAAGGCATCTCTTAGCAGGCAGTTCCTTCTTAGACAGTGTCCTAACCAGTTTCTTTTCCTCTTCTTGATGGTCTCCAGTATAGATCTTTTTTCACCAACTCTTTTCAGTACGGCTTCGTTTCTTACCTTGTCCGTCCATTTTACACGCTCCATTTTTCGCCATGTCCACATTTCAAAAGCTTCGAGTCGTTTCTCTTCATTTCTTCTCAACGTCCAGGTTTCTGCACCATATAGTGCTACACTCCACACAAAACATTTCACTAATCTCTTCCTTAGACCTATGTCCATGGGTCCACAAAAAACATTTTTTCTTCTATTGAAAGCTTCTTTTGCTATTGCGATTCTCATTTTCACTTCTTGGTTGCAGCTCATGTCACTGCTTATAGTGCATCCGAGGTACTTGAAGCTATCCACTTGCTGGATTCTTTCACTGTTTGCTCTCACATTAATATTCCTTGGTTTCCGTCCTATAACCATTGCCTTTGTCTTATTTACATTAATCTTCATCCCATACTGCTCACAGCTGCTGTTTAACTCTTCTAACATACTATTTATGGTTATTTCATCCTCAGCGAATAATGCCATGTCATCAGCAAATCTTATGCAGTTTATTCTTCTTCCTCCCAATTTGACACCTCCTGTGCCCTGGAAACAAGTTTTCACTATATCTTCTAAATAGATATTAAACAAAGTAGGCGTGTATACATATATGTTATATAGGCTATGTAGTGTTTTTGGGAGTTTTAATGTGACTGCCCACCAACAATATTTTGTTGCCCCCTTCCGCCCCCCCCCCGTCATATTTCCCGGGCGCCGTCACTGGTTGGAAGTAAATTTATTAGGACGAGTAAAGTAACATTAGCTGTTGACAGTGTTGCACCAAAGGACGTGATATGTGCTACTGTTTGTATAAATGATAGGAAATTTAAACATAAATTTATAATTGTTGAGACTTGAGAGTCGTTTCCGCCATTTGATCGTAGGAAGAGGTTTTCTGAGACAGAGTGGGGTTATTTTACACATGCATGCGAAAGGGTGGTTGTTTAAAGTTAGAGAAGTATTTTGCACGTTTTTTAAAAGTTCAAATAAAACGAGAATTTAGCCTTACTCTTATGAAAAGAAAGAACGCAGTACAGGGAAAGAATAACTCTTCACATTTCTCGCACCTGGTGGGATGTAACACACATGCAAAAGAATATTGCAGGAAGTCTATGAACGAGGATGAAGAGGGATATCTGAAATTTGATTTACCTGCAGGTGAATTAGTGGATTCTAATATTCTTAACGTTGATATTGTACGTACTTTCTTTAAGTCCACTTGATTTACAAATAGGCTAAATTGCGAACGGACTTTCAGTTTAAAGTGCGATCCGGTCCACTTTGTGTCTCCATTGGGTATCGAACGCGAGGACCCTTAATTACAAGACCTCGGCGTTATTACTACGCCATCGGGGAGGCACCCAATTTACACAAATAGGTTGATTCCAATAACACGTTATATGCATAATCTGATAATGATGCACTTTTGGTAAATCTAAACATTTTTTTTTCAACTGTAGCATGTCTAAAAAAGTCATTGAAGTTTGGATTTTTATAACTTCAGGAGACACGGGTCTGAAAATGTGCGATATAAAATAAATGCAGGTTTGCTTTCCATACGTGGTGGTTTTGTCACGTTTCTTCGTTTCGTGAAACATACACTTTTGCAGGAACGGCTTCTTGCATCCGCCCGGGGTGTTGCTCTAGCTAAACAAAAAATATATTTGTTTAGCATAATCGAGGGTTACTTATTCCTGCCGAACAAAGATTCTATTGCGACCATACGGCTTTGCATGACAGTATCAATGAAGATTTATGTACAGAAATATTAATTAGGAACTTTTTCGTCAACTGCTTCGCAAATATTCAATTCATTACATTTTTTGACATTAATTTCCTTGCCAGGCCAGCTGTTTTTATGCAAATTTTGGCGATCTTAATTACACGTAAGCTAGATATTAGCTAATATTCGTGTGTTATATTACTATTCTTGTAACGTCTTTGTAACATTTCATGTAATAATAATAATAGAATTAATTAATTTGCATATTTAAGTGAATAGATCTATGAATTATATTAATGTATTAATTTAAACATTTTCTTGATTGTTGTCGTTAATGTTATTTTATTTTTTTCTGAAACACTTGGCTCGGACACCCTCCCCCGACATATATTTCTAGATGCGTGCCTGCCGAAGGATGCAAGCGGTGGTGGTGGTGGTGGTACCGGACTTAGAGGCTAAAGGGAAAACAAACAAGTATGTGCGTCAAAAGCTGAACATAAGAAACAGCTCAATATCACAAAGAAACACTTTATGAAACTTATGTCATAGAAGGAGATGTTTAACAATATTAAGAACAATAAATGCTTTCTATTTGTAATATACTAAGTAACTTATTGCAATTTTGAATAGTCTTTTGTGTTCGTACTACACATTTAAAATATTTTTTGTTGCTCCCAGCTACAAGCGTAGAATTTAAAGAAAAAATGTAGTGCACGGAAGTTCGACATGTAGGAAGAAAGAAGGTCCAGGGGAAAACATTTCAAAAGGATAGACAGTTGTATGAAAGCGAGAAAAAACACAAGGTAGATTTCATAAGATACCTAGCAATCAGTAACCAACAAACTGCATTTTTAATATTAATGTCCTCATGATTAACGAACCTTATTTATTCTCACCACGCAATGGGTAAAATATTTGGAGCTTTATCCCACTTTCCGGAAAAATATTTCGTGTTTCTGCTACTTTTGACTTTTGTTGGCATGATATCCCGGATCACTTTTACGAGACGAGACGAGACAAAACGAGACGGGACGAGACGAGACGGGACGAGACGAGACGGGACAGAACCCTTCGAGACGGGACACGAGACGGGACAAACTAATATTTTCGAGACGATACACGAGACGAGACATCATTTTCACGAGACGGGACGAGACAGACCAAAGTCCCGTCTCGTCTCGTCTCGTGGGCAACACTAGTCACAGAGGAGCAATTACCCCCTTCGATTTCAAATTTTATGCAAATAAAAATACATTTTGTAAAATTTTCTTGCTTGCTTTGCTCGCATTATCTGCATTTCTCGTTTTCGTCAAGTTCAGAGCTGTAGCTAGGGGCGGCGGGAGTCGGCCATGGGCGCCGAATGATCTAAAGAAAAAAGTTGTAAAAGAGAAAATGACATGACGTCCAGTGAAATTATTTGCGCCCTATTAAATCAATATTGTTTTCAATTGCAAAAATTGTATCTAAAAATTTTCTTGCTCACTTCGCTCACAATTTGCATGCGTGTTTTCTCTATTGGGATGTATTTAAATAATATGTGTTGTATTATGTATATTTGTATTGAATAAGCTTTGAATACGTACACACTTTAGTGTTAGCTTGTTGGATATGTAGTATTTTCTTATTTTATGTCGCTCCATGTTGCATACGTGTAAAACATATGTTTTACACATATAAAATTTTAAATAGTGTTTTCATGGATGCCAGGAATGCAGGACATGGAAGAAAAATCACTACAAATAGGGTAGCCAGACGTCCTCTTTTATCCGGACATGTCCTCCTTTTTAGGTGTCTGTCCGGCGCCCGGCCGGATTTTTTTAGAAATCGGTAAATGTCCTCCCTTTTTGGAAAACGTATGGCATCGACCATATCAAATGTGCTGCATAGAGAATGCTTCCACATATAACGATCATCATATCACTTGGGGTGCGTTAAGTATTCGAGCAATGCTCACCTAGCATCTGGCAGCAAAACACGATCACTTTCCCGACTGAGTCATTGGTAGGGTGCGGATTTATAGGCAATAAAAATCTCTCAAATAGGCACAAAAATGATGAAAATAGGCACTTAAAAATACACGAAAATAGATACCCTAAAATTTAAAAAAGTAATTAAAATGGGTAATGAATGTGAACTTATTCAATTTTCTTTTTACAATATACAGTTATACTGTATTGGCGCTTCAGTTTATACATAAAAGTGCGCTAACGATTAACAAACTATCAATACTCTTTTGATCAAAATTCACATTTGTGGGGAATCGTCAGTTAAAGTAATTATCACAAAAGAGCTTGTGCTAACGACTGTGCGGATTTGAACAAACGATGAAGGAAACAATTTGCATCATTGTGACAAAAAAATGTAAACAGTGTTCCAATTGAGAGCCTCAAATCTGGCGAATACCAGATAACTACAACAAAGCCTTCTTCAATGTAGGGAAAGCCAAAGGCACGTAATAAAAACCTGAAGTATGCAAAAATTGCAGAATAGCAATTTTTTCGAAATAGGCATTTATAGGCACTATAAAAATGCGTTTTCGGACTAGAAACACCATGAAACGAACTTTAAACATTAAAGCCTATGTTTTACTACAAATAAATAAAATAGGCAAAATTCCATACCCTAGTCATTAGTATTATTCTAGCTCGTTGCTTTGCCCTTTGAGACTGCAGGAATGCACGTAGTCTGTAAAAGTGCTTTGCACCACGCCATGAAGACGTATAGCGGTATGGAGTTATGGCCCCACACTTCCTTGATCGCGGCTGAAGGTGGGGGTGATGTGATCAGCACCAAGCCCCTGGCCGCCTTTACCCCCCAGAGTTTCCTCCAGGTATCCACTTTATACGACGCTGGGTGAGCGTCGGAGCCGCTTGAACAGGTAGAAAAAATCCCGGATCTCCCCCGCCGGAGATCGAACCTCTCTCTCGCATGGTAGTCAGACGCCCTAACGACTGAGTCTGTGCAGTTCCTTTTTGATTGATTGATTTGATTAATTTTACTTCGCTTTTCTGCCACTTTTGGCTAATCGCGAAGATGGGTATGAGCGATGATATGACGATTTTGATGATATGACGATTCTCACTACAAACGCGTAGTGAGAATTTTGATTATTAAGTAATATTTACTCTCATGAAATAACGGAGCGAAAGTGTAAATTCAACAATGTTCGTGCAAGAAAATATCCGGCTTTTAAAAGGATGGAAGAAACGAATATGAGGTGTAAGGTGGCTGTTACTTTCTCCTGCTGTTGAAAGAGTGCTAGAAATGTTCCTGGCATTAAAATCATATTTCTTGAAACAATCTAAACTACCTAAAATTTTTATTCGGTTTTTGGAAATAAGTTAAAATAAATCTTACTTGTTACATTTGCATTCACTTCATTTTAATATCCAAGAATTAGAAAAGGAGTAAAATTATGTGCTTCAAATTGTAGATATTCTTTGTCATTTGTTAAATTACAGATTAGGAGATTGCTTTCTTTGCTTAAAGGTAAGAGGAAGTTGCGTTGGCAAGATTTTTTTAATATTGCTTAAATTGTAAGTAATGGCAAATGTGTTGCCATTTTTTGCGGTGTCCTCTTTTTTATGGCTTTGTCATCCTTTTTCGCCATGCTCTGTCCTCTTTTTTGAATGTACGTGTCTGGTCACCCTAACTACAAAGCCAAACTGGTGTCTTACTACTGGACCACCAGAGCCACTTGGCAATTAGACAATATCTTCACTACCTGAGAAGCGTTTCGGAAGACTTTGAAGTGCTTTTTCTTGAAAATGGCTGGCTAGTGCATGTAAGTACCTTGGTTTATCAGTAGCTATAGTGTGCTCAAACACTACACAAAGTCTCATCCCAAACCAAGTGATCAAATCTACAAATTGTAATACAAGTTACATTCCTCGTTTTATTTTCATTTCATGTATTAAAAAGTTAGAGTAGTATTCAACTACATTTTAAGATGTGTCTTTGTTATAGTAAATGTAAATAAACTAATATTAGTACTTATAAAGGTAAGAACAAAACATTCATGGTTAACCACAGGATGTTTTCAGGTAGGGCCAAGCATTACACTTTTTAAAAAGAGAGGAGGGGAAAGGCATATTCTCTCCATAATAGTGTCACTCCCTGAAAGAAACACTGTCAATTCAAAGTTACCATGTTTCTGCAATATCCTTTTAGTCCAGGAAATTTACACTTTGACCTGGGCAAAATTGCTTCAGAAGGTTTCTAAAGATTTGCTAGCTCAAAAATCATTGCTGAATAACATATCCAAAATCAGAAAAAATCTGACCAAGGGAAAACCCTCAAAAACGGATTTCAAAATGGTGGACTGGCTGTTTTCTACTAAGGGCAAAAATAAAGTAATTTACGCTTTATAGAAAGAAATAATGCCTTTATTTACATTTAATACTACCTAAACTGAAACTATCTTTCAACAACATACCATTTCTTATATACTCGTAATTTTGATATTTAAAGTTATTTATAGAAGTTAGAAATAGAGAAAATAACAATTACTTCAAATAAAATTCTTTATATGTTCTCCTAATATTAAAGTCAATTTATAAGGATGGACAAAGTTTAATTAATCGTATTCATCACTGTAAACACTGGCGTATACATGGGGAGGGGTGCTGATGGGGAGGGCTACAGTCCCTCCAGGAATTTTGAAAAAATCAATTTTTTTAAATGAAAGCATCAAAGAACTTGGGAAATACCAAAGTTCTAGATGCAAATCCCTCTTAAATTAATCTTGAGATTACAATTTTGAGTGAAGGTTCCAAATATACAAAATATTTTATTGTGTATCCATAATCTTTACATACCAACCCCACCCTTCTTCCTCTATCGTTTCTTCTGTATACTTCCAGATTCTTCTTTGAAATCTATGGTACTTTGTGGATGAGTTGGTGGGTGACAAACACTCAGGTGTAACAAACGATGTACCTGCAGATATCTTTTCTATTAACATTCGACGACATAGTTCGTTTGTGGATTCGAACGACTCGCAGTCACACAACAGAAGCATTTCTTTTCTTCCAATATCTGAATGTAGGCAGGAATGTAAACAAAATGGATTTGCAGCTGAACGGAGTTCAGTTATCTGCATCAGTTTGTCTAATGCTGATGATTTCCCAATCGAACACATTCTGAATGTGGTTTTGAGTTTTTGTTTTAGGTCCACTTTATTCACAGATATGATAATCAGGACTGGACATGCAGTTTAAAGTGGGATCCTAGTCACTATGTGCCTCCATCAGGTATCGAACCCTGAGCTCACTTTATGCAAGGTGACTAACGTTACCACTACGCCATCGAGGAGGTCAGAAAAATTCTGAGTGTGGTATTACAGCTCATGAAAACATACAGAAACAGGAACATCTTGCGGATATCAAGACCCAAAAATGATTAAATTCCGAGGATATACAATGCAGTATTGAAAGATGCCTCCCGCCTTATTTCACTGTGATAGTACAACTTGAAACCACTGTCCTTGCCTTGGTACGGAAGCAAGTCTCTATTACTGTTGTACAAATATTTGCATTTTGTGACGAGACTGCAGCATAAACGATGACCACATGAGCATCCTCACCTGCATTTACACAACACACGGGCTTCTTCAACATTTCACCTCTAAGGGAAATAATTACTTGGTTATTGTTTTCATTAGACAGGAAGTGTTCTTTCTTGCCGGCCATAAAATAACATTCCTACTGGTCTTGATGCAGAATCTTCTGAGGGCTATGCCCTTGAAGGCCACTGTAACCATCAGAAATAACACAAGAGATTACAATGTTTTTGTGCGTTTCTGCAACTCAATGTTGTAGAGATTTAACATTGAAAACGCACTGCCTTGTACACTGAACTTCTTCCATTCATAACTTGTTGGAGTATTTGAGTAATGCATGACCTAAGTGAGTCTTGTCGGCTCTCCTCAAAACTTTGTCATTCGAATAATGCATGAGGGCACAAAGTTTGTAACACATGACATCTTCCAGTGTCACCGCCAGTGGCAAAAGTCATCATTCTCTGAAAGAGGAGTGCTGCATCTACTTGTATATCGTATCCGACAGGGTTTCACAACAGGAGTAACAACAGCAAATCCTAGAGTTTTCACTTTGTCAACTTTTTTTTTCTGATTAGTTCAATACTTCCTTCTCAATCATATTGAAGACGACGTTCATGCCGATGTAATGCAATTCATCAACGGGATCTCTTGTAATTATGTTGCAGAAACTTGGACCAAAATGGAATGCAGTTGTGGATTCCAATCCATAGATTCCTTTTTTAAGATCATTACTGTCCCTCGTTTGGCTACGTTCCCACATTTCATTATGTTGTTCACTACTTTTCAACAGGGACGTAGCTAGGTTGTTCAGTTTGGGGGGGCCCAAACGTAAGATTTTTTCTATCAAACTATTATAAATTAACAACCTATTTATACACCATATAGGCCTATGCTGTATACATATATTATATATGTATGTGTGTGTTTATATATATATATATATAGTCTTGGAAAGAAAAGGAGCAATAGCCTTGGTGGCGCGTGGTAGCATCGTCGCCTTGTAATCAAAGGGTTCCGGGTTCGATACCCGGTGGATGCTCATAGCGGTTCGGATCCCACTTTACATTGTAGAACCCGTCCCGATTAGCCTTACTGTGTATAAAATGGACTTAAAAACACCAACTCAATCAATCAATAAATTGTAAAGGAACATCATTTTCTTCTGTAGCCCCCAACAGTCTATGGATATACTCTCGCGAAATTCATAGCCATTATTCGGGAAACTAAATGCAGAATGAACTCATTAGCTTAATGACTGATACACCAAGAACAATGTTATTAGTCTTTAGATTTGTAAATTTGCTGTAAGAAAATTGAGAAGTAGATAAAACCCTTTTCCGTGGTTTTAGATATAAAGTGCTGGAACCAGGTTTACAAGTATTGGCAACAGTGCAAATATGAAATGTGTGCGTAATGAGTTCAAGCTAGGCATCTCATATATACAGTTCATAACGGAATCGAATCCTGTATCTCTTAGTTCAAGGCGACCGCGTTAAGTACTATTCTATAAGGCGGGCCCGAGTCTTCTATGGCATCTGATTGTTCACTTGGTAAATGATGACGATAAGAAATTATAATCACACGTCTAATTTCTTAAAATTAATCTTTATTTGTGTGTGGAAAACTGAATATATGATGGCACTGGATAAAGCAAAGTTCCCACACGCTCAAATGATTACGCTCTCGTCTTTGGTTCGGCAGGTTCAACAAGGGATCCCGGGTTCGATTCCCGATGGAGGCACATAGTTGTTCGGATCTCAGTTTAAGCTGTAGGTTCACTCCCGATTAGCCTTACTGTGCATACAATGGACTTAAAACACCAGTTCAATTAATCAATCAATCGAAAGGTTCAAGGTTCGATCCCTGGTGGTCAGGCAGGTAGACAGAATTTGATTTCGGAAGGGGCTTATCCCTTATCGGCAGCCGCCATCTAAAGACGAAAAGGTTGACGGGAGGAGTAAATGCGCTGAAGATAAATTTCTTGGTATATTGCAACTTACCATATACAAGATGTTTAATCCTGTTAATGAAGAAGATTTAATTACTACTACATATTATTAAAATCAGATATTTGTAGGATTTCGGGAAAGGACTGCAGCCCCCGAGCCCCTTCCCTGGGTAAGTGCCAGCTTGTATTAGTTCCAAAATTTCTGTGCTGTTTCAACATAGTGAGAACAATTTGGGAAGTACTTGAAAGCGATATGGAAGCAAATTCTGCTCTCGAAACTATGGGACTTGATGTGATGACCACGTGCAACCGAATGAAAGAACTCACATACCTTGTCCCTCAATTTTATTGACTAATTGTAAGTTTTTCTCGGCCTCCTCGATGACGCAGTGGTAGCGTCGCCGCCTTGCAATCAAGGGGTTCCGGGTTCGATACCCGGTGGAGGCACATAGTGGTTCGGATCCCCGATTAGCCTTACTTTGCATACAGTGGACTTAAAACACGAACTCTATAATTGGAAGGTTTTAGAAGAAATAAACATGGCTTTTTATGCATAGTACAACTTTGCTTCTTTTCACCCTACTTTTACAGTTTTTCTTCCTAAGAATTCCACTGACGTGAGTATAACACGCTACGAAACCAGAGGTCCAAGGTTCGGACATTGGACAGGTATGGTTATATCATGTCTGTCCCATCGCCATTCCTTCGGCTCATCATTCATCCTCATCGTCGCATTTAACCCAAGAGGTAGAAAAGCGGCGTAATATAGAAATATATAAATTATTAATTTGGTTTATTTTACTTCGCTTTTCTGACACTTTTTGGCTAATCGTGAAGATGAAGATGAAAATGAGTGATGTGAAATTGATGAGAGGACCATCATAAAGAACACACATGCCCAGTCCGGGATTCTTATCCAGGACCCCTGGCATCGTAATGCACCTTCTTAACCACTGCACAACAAATAGAAACAGAAAATGCTTGATAAGTTATTTGCTTCTCCATAACTCATGATTATATTACAATGTATAAGTATAAGTATTATTCGCTGTATGACTAGGGATTAATTATATTTGTATGTCTAGCCAACCTAGTCACCTAAGCAGCAGCAGCTTCCGCATTTGCAGGTGGAGGCTCAGGCCCGTAGACAGAATTGATCTCCAGGGGGGGAGGGGGGGCTCACGGGTTATCAGGGGGGGCTTTGTAAATCAATTCCGTTTTTCAAAAGGTTAACAATGTTAAATGAAGGTAAGTTATGTGTGTGATGGGGGGAGTGGTCATTACGTCACATAAAGTTTAAAAATATCACACAAATGCTACATTTTTCTATATCTTTTAAAATATCACTTCAAGTGTTAATTGGCTGCTATTGAAATCATCCCTTACTACACACTTCATACTACGTTTGATGATACAGATATTTATATAACACAAGAAAAGATGGACAATATTCAATCATAGTGCCTACCGCACATTCCACTTCCCGGCCGAAACAATAAAATTCCCGTTCGTTTCCAAAACTTGGAAGCTGTTAACCTTTGACGCAGATGTGGAGGGAATTTGCATAATGACATCTAAGTCATAGATTTATGTATAAATGGGAGGTCGCAACAGGGGCAACGAAGGTACAGATAAAGAAGCTCCCCAGTCCCCTATAAAAAAACATTTCTGAAGTCTAGAGAAGATACTTGCCGCTACTTACACTTCTTAAAAATAAGATGAACGAATGTAATAGCTGCGGTTCATGCTCCCTGAATTTATCCTCACCAAAGTTCTGAGCAAAATAATATCTGCTGTCTACATTTTCACTTTTCACTGCAAACAAATTTCACAAAATAGTTTTACCTAATGTCAAGGGGGCTGACCTCAGTGCCAGGGGGGCTGACGGTAGTTCCAGGGGGGCTCAGCCCCCCCTGGCCTCTGTCTGGCTACGGGCCTGTGGAGGCTAAATGAAGAATATCACAGAAAGTCAGAAATATATACAAATTTTGTAACATAATACTTATAGAGCATGCAGACGGCTGTAAAAACAATTGCTACATACCTAGTTTCCTTCCTTAATTGAAACGTGGTTTATTCTTCATTATACATGAGATCAACCACCCTGAGATTCGAACCCAGGATCTTGTGTGGTAGTCAGACTCTCTTTTAGAATGCCAATATGTTGGATATTTGGTCGATCAGTCGATCCTGATCCATTGTTTCCAGAATAAGACAATCTGGCAGCTTCTCATTCGACATTTTACTCGCGATGTAGGAAAATGAGATCACAAACACTTCGTGATGCTATCTTCTCGCGTTTACAGAAGTTTACACCCCCCGGACCACAAATCCTACTTCAAAGTATCTGACAGATATCATCTGTCCACCAAATCAACAGATGAACCGACCGCTTCGATGTTTCTCCGAATTTTCAGAAAGTGGCCTTTCCTCTCCTTTGCAGGGCAGGTCATTAGCAGGAGGGTTGAGTGCATGTGAGAAGAACCGCTATGTCATTCATTCCCGCGCCGAAAAAGGGACAAGCAATAGAATTCTGTTCTTGGAATTTGAAACGCATGGGGATATCTTTTCTGAACCATAAAATAATTAACCCAGAAAGTTCTAGCCACCCGTAGGTAAATCTTCCTGTTTGTGTCGTCTTTTCGGCACCCATGGTGCCAGTGCAGGGCCAGATGAAGAGAAAGTGCGGGTTTTGGGGGAATCCTGGATCTGGTGTGCAGCAGGGAGGAAAAGTGCATTTTCAATAGGCCTCAGACTTCCCTGACCGGGGCGGACCACAAAACCATTAACTGCATCCCCTCCCAATACATCTGTTTGTGTTCAAGAAGCAAGAAACAGGGAAGTAGGAAAGAAATACCTTGCTTGGGTTTGTGCTACTGAAAATTGAAGAAGTGTTTCAAACTGCAAGCAAAATTTACTGAAGAATTATTTTGCACTATTTGTCATCGAAGTAAAATTTCCAGCAAATACAGAACAGTTTCCCGGGGCCACGTGGACGTTTGCCGGGGCCAGTGCCCCCGCGTGCCCCCCCCTAACGACGTCCCTGCTTTTCAACAAAACTCTAGTACATACTTGCATTGCTAAGTTGTAAGTGGAGCACAGGTGCATGGAAAACAGCCATGTTGCCTTCTGGATTTCTGTAAATGTGCTTCCTCGTGTCCATCTTCCCATGCTTTGCAGTGAATGCATTAGTACTTGTTCTATTACGAGGTCTGACCATATTCCGATCCAGGGTCCCTGATTCAATACCAGGTAGAGGAACATAGTGTTTCGGATCCCACTTTAAACTGTAGGTCTAGCCTCAATTAGCCTTTCTGTGCATAAAGTGGACTTTAAAAAAAGAAATCAAAACTCAATCCGAGTCTGGCCCATAATCTGTCACTTGTCACAAATTTACCTCCCAGGAACATTTTCTGTACGGTTGGATTTTCAGATGACAAACAACTTTTTCTGTAAGTACAGGTATAGGAGCTCGAAGTAATTGTGATGTCTGGCTGCTGCAATGATGGGGAAAATATTTGCCATAGCCTGTAACTGCATATCGTCCACGAATAGGTTGTATCAAAATTTATCAAGTTACATGTAATGCTGGTCATTCGTACTGATCATATTTTAACTACCTCTTGTTCATTGTCCAATTTTTTCTCACAAATCACGCAGAATTTAGAGATTTCCACTCTTAAAAGGAAAATATAATTTGACACAATGAGAAAACACAAATTATAAGTAATATTAAACAAGATATTAAAAATTATTCACGAATAAACATAGCATGTTAGGAAATTCACAATAGCCAGTCCGCCATTTTGAAATTAATTTCTTGGGGTGTTTCCCATGGTCTGATTTTGGATATGGTATTCAGCAATGGTTCCTGAGCTAGAAATTGTTTAAAAATCTTCTGAAGCAATTTTGCCCCGGTTTGAGGGAAAATTGCTTTAGATTGCCTGGACTATTTTAATAATTAACTCAAATGACTGTGTCTGAATAAAATTATATGGGTGAAGTATGAACTTTTAAGGTGACACCTTTTACATGGGGAAGGCAAGGTCCTCCTTTCCTAAGTTCCTGGCATCCATGAAAACATTATTTAATCATTAACCGGGCAATCAGTGTCTATCAGACACTGTTGCTTATTTCTTTTGTCACATACTTCAAACAATAGTTCCTGCGAACATGATATTTTTTGACTTTGTTTGTCTCTCTCCCTTTTTTCTTATTTCACAATATTTGAATCTGTTTGATAAAGAAGGTCTGGTGTCAAAAAATATTTTCCAGTGTCTGTCGGACACACTGTACAATTGATATGTAAAGAAGTCTACTTGAATATGTATTAACAAATGTTCAATAAAGAATAAAGTATTTAATAAGACCACATAAAATATTATTAACGCTAAAATAGAGAAAATGAAAAATACATGAGCAAATAAACCATTTCCTTACACTACCTTCTGGCCTAACATGTTTCATATACTATGCTGCAAAAATTACAACATGCAATTATGATGATGATGATGAATACGAGCATTATGGACATATCAATGATGATTAGGTTAAATATCATGTTACTCGCTTGTTTCCACAGCAATGAAATATAAAAATCTCGCATTAGAAGGGCAAGATCCATTTAAAACAATGCAGTGTACCACAGACAGTGCTTGCCTGGACACATTACAAACATAGCTTGCCCAGATAATGGTTAAATTTTTATATTCCAAAAATTGCTTCTGTGATATCTAGACTCTTAGAGTTAATTTGAAAACTATAAAATGTGGTAGGCATTTTTAAAAACAAATCAGAGAAGGAATGAAAACACCATCAATTTTATTTCTGTTTAAGTTAGATTATATATATATATATCTAACTTTATTTTAAAAATATTTGAGTTGGTGTTGGAACTTTCCCTTTAAAAAAATCGAAATTCTAGTAAACCTTGTTTTTGGCCCAAAACCAGGTAATATTTTACTAATATACTGGAATATGAATGTCATAAATCTGTCATATTTTTCTCTGAAATCCATATTGTTCGGTTAACGTTGTGAAATCTCAAAACACATTAAAAAATTGAAGAGGGACAGAATTTTTTCTTGTAGGGCAGTGCAGCTCACACTGGAAGCTTTGGTAATGGAATAAAAAAAGGAATAACTAAAAGTTGAAGGGGTTATAATTCAAGGTAGAGACCAAAAAAATCATGTGGTTTCACACCACAATGAAAGATGAAATGTGCTGAGTTTCATTAAAATCGAGGATCATATTTTCTAAAACCCTTTTGTTGGTAGAAACCCTCCAATGGTGGTTGTATGACCATTTTAGAAAAAAAATCATTTCTAGTACATTCAAGAAGCTTTAATTGCTATAATTGAGGAAGAACTTAATGGTGTTTTGGAAGTAACAGTGGGAAGAATATAGCAAAGAGGTACAAGTACAATTTGACAATTTACATTCTGAAAATTTGGTAGTGAATGATCCTTAGTTCAAACACTTTGGGTGCTTCAAAATTTCTCTGTTGACCCAATCATGGGAACAATTGGGGAGCAACTTGAAGTAAATACAGCTCCAGTGTTGAAAGTCCAATAACAATAGTGATGGTGCAGTGTTCATTGATCACATATCATCCAATGAAAAAGCACCTGCCAGGCCTTTGTCCCTCAAAGGGTGACATGGATTTTAGTAAGTAAAATGTAAGCAAACTAGAACAGGGATCTGGTTAAAGCAAAAGCATGGTGATGATTTGTGTGCTGGGCCATGACAGTTATTACACAAATTAAATTAGGTGTCATGGCACAACAGTCCTTTAAGGGCATTATCCTGTGAGTGTTTTTTCCTGGTGCATTCCTAGGGCATTAGGTCTCATTGCTGTTCTTAACTGACTTTCTTGATTGAAAACTAGTGGCCTATTTTCCTATGTTACATGATTTACTGCTGGTAAACCAACTTTTTTCATATCGCAACACAGCTACATCACGTAACGCAATGTTACTTCTGCATTTGGGATCGAACCAAGAACTTTTAGATTGTATTGGGTGATGTAGTTATTCCCCATTCATCTTTCAGATGGTTATCTCTCGCTTGGCCTAAATGTGATAAATGCGAGAGGTTACCTTTAAAGGAATGGTGATAAAAATTAACTTAAGTTAGATTTGGGTTTTTGTACTCTCCATGACTGAACCGATATGGATTGGTTTAGAAGAGGATATTACTTGCCTTACAAATAGATGAAGATTATTCCCGCACTTGTCCTCTCAAATGTCACTTGTCTGACCTCCCTGTCAGACATCAATCTCATCACACACCATTGTCCTAATCGTTCTCCACTTCGCTTCTCTCTTGCAATATGCCGTCCTTACTCTCTCTCATATTCTCGCCAACTGATCTCACTCCCAACACTACAAGCCTCTTCGTCTCCCAAGTCAATCACCTAACGTTTGCCTAATTACTTATTCCGCATTCATTTCTCTGCTTCCTGCTTTATAATTCTTACCCAATACCTTGGGTACAATACATTACACTACCCTCCTAAAGAAAATCTTATGATTTTCACTTAAAGATGAACGATTTAAATTTGTATTCCATATCGATTCCTTCAATGGAGATATTTTTTTTTATTACAAAATATAGTCCAAAATTATTGAATTAACATACCATAAGCAAAAATATGTAATTTGATTAATATAATCCCTGAAAAATGAAAGAGGAAAGGAAAAAATAAAAATAAATAAACAATGCTTGTAAGCGTATGAAAGGTAAACACTGACACGTGAGTTTGTTATGCTGACTCATGCATGCAATGATTGAGAGTCTTTCGCCACACACCTAAGTTTTAGTATGATGTTATGATCGTCCATGCATAAAATATACACCATGTGACACAATTATAAGGTCATTGTTCCATCAATAGTGACCTAGTAAAAAGTTTGTCACAATCACACACTACCAAAGTAGTATCTAATCAATCCTGTAAACACTGACACTGCACAACACTATTAAATATTTTGAAGTTAATATTTAAATCAGCAATGTTTGTAGTACTCATCCAAGTTACACGTGCACATATCATATTTTCGATATAAATTTTACCGTCTCTTACTTTACCGTATCATGTAAATATTGCTATCATTTTTATTTATAATATATGTCATCTATCACTGTAAATATTTAATTAGAAAACTTGAAGCTACTCAAATATATACACTGTATCAGTAACTGTCCTTGAGTAATAATATATGTGCATGAATTGAAAATAAGAATATAATAGCGTTCGATATATGAAATCACAGCACTAACATTTGTCCATAAAATTATCCTTGAGTGATCCTGATTCTCACAAAGAGTTCAAGTAAAATCCCATTATTTTACTCTCGTTAGCATTACATGATAGTTTCTTCCTATATCAATGAATTCCGATCTTCTTGAAACAGATAACGTATATATACATGTTGTATATTAGTTCCTTGTCTGTGTGAAACAGTTGTCACACTTTGATGCATTAACTTTGCAGCTACAAATATTGTCATTGATGAAAAACGTACAATAGAGAACTGCATATCATCGAATTATGAATGGGAAGTATTTAGTTATATATAAATATTTCTTCAAATCGATGCTTGTATATATGTATCAGCATTGAATATTAGGTCTCGCTACCACTTGACTTTAGTAGGAGTTAATTATAACATAATGAATGAGATCCATGTTGGACGATTTGGTGCTTATCAACTGATTTCGCTGTATTGCGTAATTGATACTGATGAAAGAACTAATTGTAATTCTGTTCCCATGTGTCGAAAAGTTAAGAAGAAAAATCTCACAAATAAAATCTTGAGAAATTCTTAAAAGAGTTCATAGGTCCACTAATTCTTCTACGTCCTCCAGGTGTAAATTGTAATGATTTGTTAATTCTCCAAGGTTTTATCTGCTGACCATATGTGAATGTTGACATCTGTGAAAAAGCTGAACTGAGAACTTTCAACATGGTTTCATAATATTGTTAAAATGTTCATTTCACCGTTAAAATTAGAATTATCTGTGAGGCAATTCAGGTAGGTTTTGGAAAGAAAATTTGCATTATATACCGAACAGCCATTTCCTCCTGATCGTTAGTGTAATGTGAGAGAACTTTATATATGTCTGTGTGTAGAGATTTTGTTGAGACAAGGGCGCCTCTAAGTCACCCTTATTTTAAGAAAGTAGTACTTGTAAATATTACAAGTATGAAAAAAATCTTGTAGTTGAGGAAAATGGAATTTGGAAAAGAATACCAATTCAGTCAGGACATTTACTCTTACTATAAATTAACCAAATTTCTAATTGATGCCATCCTTTACACACCAAATATAATTATAATCTCGAGATGAAGAAAAAAATAACTAATAATAATTACTAAAAACAAATTGAACCACCTTGTAGTTGGTGGTGAGGCTTGCCTGCTCTGATGATCCCCTAGGCTATACCGGCGGTAGCATAGCTACTGGCAGGGTCTCCCATGCCGGGCAGGCTAGCGGGTAAAGAGCCAGACTAAGAAGCAACCTAACGGTCAATGGTTCCAAAGGCGGAAGACGATGGATGGTCATCTCAACGGCTGAGGAGGCGGAGGAACCTAGAGGAGTAATACCTCTATAAAAAAACCTTAGTCCATCTTTCTCCGGATGGTAGCACCTTGTAAGGGCCCCTTGCCAGGGTTACGGTGAAGACCTCAACGACATCTGTGGCGGAGAAGGAGACCTTCAGAATGGCAGAGATGGTGGAAGAGGCAACCCACCCTCTTGGGAGAAGAGGGAAACCACTGCCTTGTGGAGAAGGGAACTTCAAAGAATAAGGGAGTAAACCCCGAAAGAAAATCCTGGTCCCCCAGGTTGGGGGTTGGAGTGAGAGACATTAACTCTACCCATAAAACATAGAGCAGAACAGCTAAGCTATGCTCACTGCAAGCCCAGAGGTAGAAAGGAGGCAGCCCGTCCACTGGCTAAAATGCTGTAGGCCAATCACTTGCATTTGAACCTACAATGATTAAAAGAAGAACTAGAGAGCAAGCTGGACAGATAACGATGACAACGAATTGGCAAGGATATGGCTCAGTGAATGTTGGAACATGGAATGTAAGGGGTCTAAATGGGAAAGAATGTGAATTAGTAAGAGAGATGAAGGAAAGAAAAGTGAAATATCTTGCAGTTACAGAAACAAAGAAGAAAGGTTATGGAATTGAAGAACTTGATGAAAACTTTCTTCTATTCTACAGTGGAGTACCAAAACAAGAAAGAGCAAGATCAGGAGTGGCATGTATGATACATAAAGATAGAAAGGAAAATATCAAGGGATGGAAATTTATAAATGAGAGAATAATGACAGTAGACATTTTAGAGCAGAAAGAATTAACTCTAGTGATTGTATATGCCCCTAACGAGAATGAAACTTCAAACAACAAAGATCAGTTTTATGAAATACTACAAAGAACTATTGAAGACATAGATAAAGAAGTTATTATCCTAGGAGATATGAATGCCAGAGTGGGAAATAGAACTGATTGATGGGGAAAAGTAATAGGAAAGTATGGAGAAGAAGTGATAAATAACAATGGAAAAAGACTATTGGAACTCTGTATAATAAATGATCTGATTATCACCAACACTATGTATATACATAAAGACATACACAAATATACTAGAGAAGAACCATGTAGAAATGAAAAATCTATAATAGATTACATCATTGTGTGGAGAGAGATGAAAAAGTTCATAAGAGATGCAAGAGTTGAGAGAGGGCTAGAAGTAAACACTGATCATAAACTTCTCATATTAGATATGCCCATAGGGGTTAAAAGTAAGACATCAAGGATTAATAGAAGGAAGAAAACGATAAATTACAACATAAGAGAGAAGATAAAGGTATACAAGTTGAAAGAGAAAAATGTTCAAGAAGAATTTAGAAACAAAGTGAAAGAAGAACTAGCGAATGAGCAAGTAAAAGAAGCAGAAGAGGACTTAGAAAAACTCTGGAGTAAATGGAAACGGGCAATAATATCTGCAGCTGAACAAGTGTGTGGAACATATAGAGTAGGAAGCAAGAAGAAGATAACAAATTGGTGGAATCCAGAAATAGAATCAGAGGAAAAAGAAAAGAAAGAAAAATGGAAGAAATGCCTGTCAGTGGGTACTCTGGAGGCATTTGAAGAATATAGAAAGCAGAGAGATAAAGTGAAGAAAGTGGTTCAAGAGGCAAAAGAAAGAAATGTGGGAGCAATTTGGAAGAAATATGGAGCAAAATCGTAAAGAAAATAAAAAACTTTTTTACAAAGTTTTGAAGAACATGAGGAAACAAAAAGATTGCCCTTTAAAATTTATATATGATGAAAATAAGAAAATATTAACAAATTCTGAAGAAATAATGAAAAGATGGAAAAACTACTTCCAAAAATGATTAAGTGAAAATGAAAGAAGAAACGTACCAAATGAAGAGGAGGAGGAGGAGGAGGAGGAGGAGGAGAGAAGGCCTGAAGAACCAGATATCCTAGATGTAGAACAAGAAGTAATTACACGGGAAGATTTAAAGAAAGCTATTAGTAGAATGAAACTAGGAAAGGCAGCTGGTCAGTATGGCATTGCACCAGAAATGATCAAGTATATGGGAAAGGAAGGAGAAGATCTGTTGCTCAGAATAATAAATGTGGCATGGAAGGAAAAGAAGATAGTGAAGGATTGGAAAATATCAATACTAATACCAATATATAAGAAAGGAGATAACAGGGAATGCGGAAATCACAGAGGTATTTCACTACTCAGTGTGCCTGGCAAAGTCTGTTCAAGAATTTTGGAAACTAGACTAATGTAGTGTTAGCCGTGCTAGCCGGAGCATGAGATAAGTGAGGTATACAGGTGTGGGTCAGAGGACGTACTGCCCAAGGCACTGGCATAGTGCAGCTTTGATTGCCTAGGTGGCAGCACCTTACACAACATCCTCCTTCTTTATTGAAGCTATATATTTTGTTTGCATATGCCACATAAATTTTACATCTTATTACAAAACATTTTAAACAAAGTTCCTGACTCTTAATTCAAATTGAAGAACAGTAATCTTTTAACCAAAACATGAAAATTGTACATTTAACAACTTTATCCATAACCAGGATACCCATTAACAAAAGAACAAACAATATCTTAACCTACGTAATCCTTTATCCATCCTGGAGGGTTTCTTTCCCTTTGAGGATGAATATACACCAAACTCTCAGCTTCTAACTTATTTTTTTTATTATTATCTCATCCTGGTGAATTTGGAGTTACTCTGGGCTGAGCCCTTTCAAGAAATGTACCTGTTCATTACCTGAGGAGCAGGGATGAGGAGCCATCTGTTTTGACGATAAGTACCTGTATTAGTTTGTATTAAGTATGATCTAATATATTTTGATTTAGTTTTAACTGTACCATATTGTTTTAAATCCTTGACCCAGATCCTCTCATCTACCTTTAGGTCTCTTAAATGTCTAACTCTGTGCTTTTTGTTGTAATTGTCAGCTTGCTTGTTCTTTAAATTCTTATTCTTGTACAAAATTTGGCTACGATTCAACACTTTAGGTAGTAATTTTACAGGTAACATAGGTAAATCTGATCTTAATTTCCTGCTCAGAAATAATTCTGCAGGAGAATACCCATTCGCTAATGGAGTATTTGTATAGGCAAGCAAACTTTTATATCAATCTTCATTAACAAATGTTTAGCAATTTTAACAGTAGCTTCTACTTGTCCTTGAGACTGACTATGATATGGCAAACCTGTCTGGTGAATAAAGTTATACTCCTTAGCAAAACAGCGAAATTTGTACTGAAATTGCGGTCCATTATCAGATCTCATTACATTACAAACACCATATCTAGCAAACATTTGCTTCATTTTTGTGATTATCACATCTTCAGTCATTTGTTTCAATGCAAATATCTCAAAAAAACTTTGAATAGTAATCTGTGGCAATAAGGTACTGTTTAATTTTGTCTAAGTAATAACCTTTCACAGGACAGTGTTGAATAACAAAATTTACAAAAGCATGAACTTCTTCACCTAATTCCTCTATCTCCCAGCTATCAATAGGATTTCTGGACAAAAAATCTGCTAATATAAGTTCACGGCCTGGTACATAATTAACTGTATAGTCATACCTCATTAACCTTATTCTAAATCTATGCAATCTAGGAGTTAATTCATCAATGTTCTTAGAACCCAAAATCTGAATTAATGGTTTACGAGTTTCCAAATTCACTTTTAGACCTGAAACATATTCTGAAAATTTTTACATAGCCCACGTTAAAGCTAAAGCTTCCTTTTCAATCTGTGCATACCTTTGTTCTGTAGGTGTTAATTTTCTAGAATCATAAGCAATGATTTCTCTTTTTGCATCTTTCATTTGAAATAACACAGCACCTATGCCATGTGAAGATGAATCTGCACTAGCAATGCACTGTTTACTAGGATCAAAGTATGCTAATGTTGGGGTTGTAGTTAGAGCTTGCTGTTTCATTTTGTAAATACATTCTTGTTAAGCACCACAAGTAAATTCTACACCATCTTTAAGCAAACCAGTTAAAGGTGCTAAAATATCTGATTTATTTGGAATAAATTTTCCTGCATAGTTAACCATGGTCAAGTATGTTTGAAGCTCTGATTTGCAAGTAGGCCTTTCCATGTTTACAATAGATTTCACCCTATCTGGGTCTATCAAAATATTTTTCTCAGACAGGATATGACCCAAATACTTAACTTTAGTTACACCAAAAATACTTTTGCTTTTGTTAATAGTAATATCTTCTGCTTTCAGTTAATTTAAGACTCTTTTAAGAGCTTCGTCATGTTCTTCTATAGTAGTCCCAAAGCACAATATGTCATCTACATGAAAAATTACATTTTTTTCACCTTGCAATAACATGAAAATTTGTGTTGTGAAACACTCCGAAGAACAAGAAATCCTAAATGGCATGCGCAAAAATTTGAATCTTCCAAATGGACAAATGAAGGTAGTTAACAGTTGACTGTTTTCATCTAATTTTACTTGATAAAATGAAGTATTTATATCAATTTTACAGAAATACCTTGCTTCCTTTAATTGTGCAAGAGTTGATTCTACTTTTGGCATAGGGAAATGTGGCCTTAACACCCACTCATTTAACTTTGTATAATCACAACATAGCCTAACCTCATTACCTTTACGCACACACACACACAATAGGACTCACCCAGTCTGTTACTACTTCTACTGGTTCAATTATTTTCAGTTTTTCAAACGGTTAATCTCTACTTCTAGTTTTTTGAACATTGGTATGGGTACTAGTCTTGGTACAACCTGTACATATGGTTTTGCATTAGGTTTCATAGCAATAGAAACTGTTTTCTTAAATTCTCCAATGTTTTGAAACAATTAAAAATATTCTGGTGAATTAATATCAACTTTTGTGAAAGATCGTAAGTCTTTTTGTAGATTATGTACATTTAGCATTTCTAAAGCAGTGACTGCATTTCGACCAAGCAATGGTTTTTGCAACCCCTCTACTACATATACCCTTGTACAAAATTCCTTGCCTTTAAACCATAATGTAAAATTAGTAGCACCTAACACCTTTAATTGTGTATCATCGGGTCATTTCAGGCCCGATTGCTTTGCATTTAAATTACTCAACCTGTTTGAAAATAACACTCTATCAGGTACACATACACAATCAGCACCTGTATTGATCAAAAAATTAACATTAGCGCCAAGTTCCTTAATGAAAATTGAACGATACCAACTGAATTCTGAATTAGAATTAGATCCTTCAATATTTTCTACAAAATTATCTTCCACACTCGATTTTTCATTAGTGTTTTGTTCATTCACATTACCAAATTCAAAATGATTGATTGTTTTCGTGTTTTTCTTCCTACAATCTCGAATAAATGTCCTACTTTTTTACAGTACCTGCACACCACTGTTCTAGCTGGGCAATCCTTCAAATTCAGGTGAAATGGTCCTCCACAGAAGGGACAATACTTCGGTTTCTCTAAGTTTGTGTTGTACTTACTCCGAGCTGGTGGTCGAGAATTACCTCCTCTGTTCGTTGCACTTCCAGTCCCAGTTCTACTAGCGTAGTTCTTCCCCTTCATCTGTTTGCATCGTCTGGTCACTTGTTGTACCTGTCCTTGGTCAGGTGAATTCTTCTGTTGTTGTTCGTACGGCTTAACCAAATTAACTGCCTCCGCAAGCATCAATTCTTGCTACATCTGTAGTTTGTCGGACACACATTTATCAGCTACGCCAACGAAGATCCGTTCCCGAATCATGTCGTCCTTGAGATTACCAAATTCTCAATGTTCATCCTGTCTATGCAGATCTATGATAAACACATCAGCTGGTATCCACACATTTTGCACTCTGGTATTAAACTTATAACATTCAAAACTTACATTACGATGTGGCAGAAACACAGAATCGAACTTGTTCATCAAGTCACTTACTGAACGTGGTTCCGGGAAACGCAACAAATATTACTCACTTTTTGAACCCATTACGTATAGAAGTAGGTTGATTTTTTTGACCTCAGTTTAGTTAATCAAGCCCGAAACACTTAGATAACGTTCAAACCACTGCCACCACTGCCACCATGTAGTGTTAGCCGTGCTAGCTGAGCAGGAGATAAGCGAGGTATACAGGTGTAGGTCAGAGGACGTACTGCCCCAGGCACCTTACACAACAACTAACACAATAAATAGAGGATAAATTAGAGGAGACACAAAGTTGATTCAGACCAGGTAGAGGTGTCCAAGATCACATATTTACAATAAGGCAAATAATAGAGAAAGTTATAGAATACAATAGAGAATTATACCTATGCTTTATAGACTTGGAAAAGGCTTTCGATAGGGTGCCATGGCAAGACCTATGGAAAGCCCTGAAGAAAAACAATGTAAACAAAAAATTAGTAGAAGCACTACAAAGTTTCTACAAAACAAATAGATGCTATGTCAGAACTAGCAACAACAGATCAGAGGAATTCATAACAACAACAGGAGTAAGACAAGGTGATATTTTATCCCCATACTTGTTTATCATTATGATGGATGATGTTCTGAAAGAAATAAAACCAAAGATAAGAAAATTCAAAGTAGGAAATTGGAAACTGGAAACTGTAACCACATCTGAACTTTTATATGCAGATGATATTGTATTGTTTGCAAATTCTCAAGCAAACCTACAAAGAAATTTAGAAATAATAAATGGTAATATGTCAAAGAAATATATGAAAATAAACAAAGAAAAAACAACTGTGTTAAGGATAGGGAGAATAGAAAAACCCTGCATAATAAGCCTTGAAGATTCAGAGCTAAAACAAGTACAAAATTATATGTACCCAGATGAAGTTGGATCTGGTATTAATGCATCCGTTTCAGAAAAAAAAGGTGTCCTGGGACTTAAATCACCCTGTATATAAGTTACAAAAATAGCTTGCCCGGACAAGAGTTAATTCAACAGATGACGTTAGTATGTCATTTAGACTCTGTATGATATGATTGAACCTGTTAGCTGTACTTATAGTGCAGTAACTTGAGGGCAAAGAAGCAAAATAACTGGACCTCATGCCTGTATTCTGTGTGATTTAATATTGCATATGAAAGTTATTACATACTGTATCTACATGTTATGATATCTCATAATTTGTACTTTACAACAATGTACTTAGTTTAGGATTCAATCAAAAGTCCTGTTTATAATGAAGGAAAGAGAACAACACTGTGTAAGGGGTGAAAACAGTTCATGAGGGAAAATATTTTTTGTTTACTTGTCAGATTTAATTGAAATTTAAAGGCAAAAGTAAATAGAAGAGAAGTTAATGTACATATTTTGATTTGATCCACACTTTTTAAATTATTAGTATTAATTGTAACAATAAGTGCATCACTAAATCAGATTTTCAAGAACCATCTGCAAAATTTTGCCCAGAGGGCCACTCTTCATGTAACAGGTGGGGTATAGCATGGTAGCGTGAGTTGCCTGTGCACCACAAGGCTCACAAGGTAAAGAGACCTGTGAGGCTTCAAGAGGCTTCAGACATACAAATAGCATGACACAAATACAACTCATATGGCAGTTAACGTGTTAAACTACATATAACATTATATTATCAAAATTATCTGCACAAAAATGGAGTACAAAAAATGTGTAGGTAAGCCAATATTAATTTTCAAAATGTTGCCAAAAACTTAATTTTCAGTATGCTGGACCAATGTCAAAACCATGTGTTGGCCATATGTTGGCATCACGGAAAAAAATTCCCTTGTCCAAGGGTAAGAATTTACATTTAGCCAACCACTAGTAGTAGGTTTGGGCTAATCCCATACAGCACACATTTACCAATACATAAGTAATGAAATATTGTAACATTGAAAAACGTTACAGAAAAATAAAAGGAATTCTTGAACAAGGGTTTTTTATAGCATGGTATGTTTCAAGAATTGCTAAAAATTTGATTCACATAAAACATTTTAAAACAAATTATGGCAAATCTTACCCTGTTTGTGTTCCCAAGTGAAGCATCATTTGAGGGAAGTGAGCCAAAAAACCCTTTTGGCACTATTGGATAATTTTTTGCAGAAAACCCGGGAGGTGGTCTTGCAGGGAACCCTGGAGGTGGTCGTGCAGGCCCTTGCCACAGTGTTGCCTTTTTCTGCTCACTCATTGCCTATCGACAAAAGGATTAAGTTTACTATAATTCAAGTACTGGCAATAATCATCTGTGTTAAGTAAGATATTAAATTTAGTAAATTAAACTGAATAATTGGAAAAATTATTCAGCAAAGAGAATCATGTCACAGGTTTTTATATTGAGCAGGGGAGAGTTCAAATTGAACCTCAAATCTTTTGTGCCAAAGAAAATTGAAAGCTTAAAAGGATGGTCACTCTAGTTGCAATAGAAAAGATCATATGTAGAGCTCACGTTCTGTGTACTAGATGATTAAGTAACTCTACTTTAAGCTAGATAGGCTAATCAGAACTGAACCTAGTTTAAACTGGGTTCTCGACCATTGTCTAATGTGCTTCCACCAGGGATCAAGGTAATAGCATTATCACTTCATCATTACAACACAGAAACTTAACATAAATAATCTTTGAAACTTGTATCTACAAACAGTAAATTTACTTTTGAGGGAAAATCTCCACAAAGTAAGTTTTAAAAATTTTATGGCTTGCAAGTTTCAATTCTAGTCACCTTATCTCTGTTAGATAATTGTGCTGTAGTATTTTGAATGTAAATCTTAACATTATGCAAAGGCCACAACAAATATTAGTGCATGGCACACAGGCATCTCATTTTAGACAATTAGTGAAATTCTCAACTTTAACACATTGACTGCCACAATAGAAAAAAATTCTTGTGGATGTAAAAAAAAAAGGTGAAGTGCTCCCCTGTGCATAGCACCATGCCATGAAGGCGTATAGGGGGTGTGGGGGTAACCTCCCCACACTTTCTTGATCCGGTCGTGAGTGGGGGTGATGTGATCAGCATCACGCCCCTGACCGCCTTTACCCCCCAGGGTTTCCCCCAGGTACCCATGTTATTCGACGCTGGGTGGGAACCGGGGCCGCTTCCATCGTTAGAAAAGTTCCCAGATTTGAACCGGCTGGGGATCGAACCCGGGACCTTTAGCATGGTAGTCAGACGCGTTACCGACTGAGCCATTGAAAGAATTACATTTCAGATGATTAGATGAAAACTTGTTATTTTTAATTATTTTATGTGTAACTTGCGCAGTGCTAGAATCAATTATTATGCTGCATGCCATGTGAGATATATTTGGCTCACTGCATATTAATTTATTTATATGTTTTCTTCTGAGCATTGTTATTGAATTTTTTGAGCATTTTATTGTTTTATTTCTGAGCATTGTTATTCATTTTACTGAGCATTGTGTCTTTTATTATTTGCAACAGGACTCTGCCATATACTATCATAATGACATCATTTGAGGAGCTGGCCAGCAAAAATTCTCAAGGGCACACACACACACACAATCGAAAAAAAAACAACAACTTGAAAACAGTTCATGAGGGAAAATATTTTTTGTTTACTTGTCAGATTTAATTGAAATTTAAAGGAAAAAATAAATAGAAAAGAAGTTAATGTACATATTTTGATTTGATCCACACTTCTTAAATTGTTAGTATTAATTGTAACAATAAGTGCATCACTAAATCAGATTTTCAAGAACCATCTGTAAAATTTTGCCCACAGGGCCACTCTTCATGTAACAGGTGGGGTATAGCATGGTAGCGTGAGTTCCCTGTGCACCACAAGGCTCCCAAGGTAAAGAGACCTGTGAGGCTTCAAGAGGCTTCAGACATACAAATAGCATGACACAAATACAACTCATATGGCACTTATCATGTTAAACTACACATAACATTGTATTATCAAAATTATCTGCACAAAAATGAAGTACAAAAAATGTGTAGGTAAGCCAATATTAATTTTCAAAATGTTGCCAAAAACTTAATTTTCAGAATCCTGGACCAATGTCAAAACCATGTGTTGGCCATATGTTGGCAACACAGAAAAATTTTCCCTTGTCCAAGGGTAAGATTTTACATTTAGCCAACCACTAGTAGTAGGTTTGGCCTAATCCCATACAGCACACAACATGGTTTGAGATGCGTTAACAATACATAAGTAATGAAATATTGTAACATTCAAAAACGTCACAGAAAAATAAAAGGAATTCTTGAACAAGGGTTTTTTATAGCATGGTATGTTTCAAGAATTGTTAAAACATTTGATTCACATAAAACATTTTAAAACAAATTATGGCAAATCTTACTCTGTTTGTGTTCCCAAGAGAAGCATCATTTGAGGGAAGTGAGCCAAAAAATCCTGGTGGCACTATTGGATAATTTTTTACAGAAAACCCGGGAGGTGGTCTTGCAGGGAACCCAGGAGGTGGTCGTGCAGGCCCTTGCCACAGTGTTGCCTTTTTCTGCTCACTCATTGCCTATCGACAAAAGAAGTAAGTTTACTATAATTCAAGTACTGGCAATAATCATCTGTGTTAAGTAAGATATTAAATTTAGTAAATTAAACTGAATAATTGGAAAAATTATTCAGCAAAGAGAATCATGTCACAGGTTTTTATATTGAGCAGGGGAGGGTTCAAATTGAACCTCAAATCTTTTGTGCCAAAGAAAATTGAAAGCTTAAAAGGATGGTCACTCTAGTTGCAATAGAAAAGATCACATGTAGAGCTCACGTTCTGTGTACTAGATGATTAAGTAACTCTACTTTAAGCTAGATAGGCTAATCAGAACTGAACCTAGTTTAAACTGGGTTCTCGACCATTGTCTAATGTGCTTCCACCAGGGATCAAGGTAATAGCATTATCACTTCATCATTACAACACAGAAACTTAACATAAATAATCTTTGAAACTTGTATCTACAAACAGTAAATTTACTTTTGAGGGAAAATCTCCACAAAGTAAGTTTTAAAAATTTTATGGCTTGCAAGTTTCAATTCTAGTCACCTTATCTCTGTTAGATAATTGTGCTGTAGTATTTTGAATGTAAATCTTAACATTATGCAAAGGCCACAACAAATATTAGTGCATGGCACACAGGCATCTCATTTTAGACAATTAGTGAAATTCTCAACTTTAACACATTGACTGCCACAATAGAAAAAAATTCTTGTGGATGTAAAAAAAAAAGGTAAAGTGCTCCCCTGTGCATAGCACCATGCCATGAAGGCGTATAGGGGGTGTGGGGGTAACCTCCCCACACTTTCTTGATCCGGTCGTGAGTGGGGGTGATGTGATCAGCATCACGCCCCTGACCGCCTTTACCCCCCAGGGTTTCCCCCAGGTACCCATGTTATTCGACGCTGGGTGGGAACCGGGGCCGCTTCCATCGTTAGAAAAGTTCCCAGATTTGAACCGGCTGGGGATCGAACCCGGGACCTTTAGCATGGTAGTCAGACGCGTTACCGACTGAGCCATTGAAAGAATTACATTTCAGATGATTAGATGAAAACTTGTTATTTTTAATTATTTTATGTGTAACTTGCGCAGTGCTAGAATCAATTATTATGCTGCATGCCATGTGAGATATATTTGGCTCACTGCATATTAATTTATTTATATGTTTTCTTCTGAGCATTGTTATTGAATTTTTTTGAGCATTTTATTGTTTTATTTCTGAGCATTGTTATTCATTTTACTGAGCATTGTGTCTTTTATTATTTGCAACAGGACTCTGCCATATACTATCATAATGACATCATTTGAGGAGCTGGCCAGCAAAAATTCTCAAGGGCACACACACACACACAATCGAAAAAAAAACAACAACTTGAAAACAGTTCATGAGGGAAAATATTTTTTGTTTACTTGTCAGATTTAATTGAAATTTAAAGGAAAAAATAAATAGAAAAGAAGTTAATGTACATATTTTGATTTGATCCACACTTCTTAAATTGTTAGTATTAATTGTAACAATAAGTGCATCACTAAATCAGATTTTCAAGAACCATCTGTAAAATTTTGCCCACAGGGCCACTCTTCATGTAACAGGTGGGGTATAGCATGGTAGCGTGAGTTCCCTGTGCACCACAAGGCTCCCAAGGTAAAGAGACCTGTGAGGCTTCAAGAGGCTTCAGACATACAAATAGCATGACACAAATACAACTCATATGGCACTTATCATGTTAAACTACACATAACATTGTATTATCAAAATTATCTGCACAAAAATGAAGTACAAAAAATGTGTAGGTAAGCCAATATTAATTTTCAAAATGTTGCCAAAAACTTAATTTTCAGAATCCTGGACCAATGTCAAAACCATGTGTTGGCCATATGTTGGCAACACAGAAAAATTTTCCCTTGTCCAAGGGTAAGATTTTACATTTAGCCAACCACTAGTAGTAGGTTTGGCCTAATCCCATACAGCACACAACATGGTTTGAGATGCGTTAACAATACATAAGTAATGAAATATTGTAACATTCAAAAACGTCACAGAAAAATAAAAGGAATTCTTGAACAAGGGTTTTTTATAGCATGGTATGTTTCAAGAATTGTTAAAACATTTGATTCACATAAAACATTTTAAAACAAATTATGGCAAATCTTACTCTGTTTGTGTTCCCAAGAGAAGCATCATTTGAGGGAAGTGAGCCAAAAAATCCTGGTGGCACTATTGGATAATTTTTTACAGAAAACCCGGGAGGTGGTCTTGCAGGGAACCCAGGAGGTGGTCGTGCAGGCCCTTGCCACAGTGTTGCCTTTTTCTGCTCACTCATTGCCTATCGACAAAAGAAGTAAGTTTACTATAATTCAAGTACTGGCAATAATCATCTGTGTTAAGTAAGATATTAAATTTAGTAAATTAAACTGAATAATTGGAAAAATTATTCAGCAAAGAGAATCATGTCACAGGTTTTTATATTGAGCAGGGGAGGGTTCAAATTGAACCTCAAATCTTTTGTGCCAAAGAAAATTGAAAGCTTAAAAGGATGGTCACTCTAGTTGCAATAGAAAAGATCACATGTAGAGCTCACGTTCTGTGTACTAGATGATTAAGTAACTCTACTTTAAGCTAGATAGGCTAATCAGAACTGAACCTAGTTTAAACTGGGTTCTCGACCATTGTCTAATGTGCTTCCACCAGGGATCAAGGTAATAGCATTATCACTTCATCATTACAACACAGAAACTTAACATAAATAATCTTTGAAACTTGTATCTACAAACAGTAAATTTACTTTTGAGGGAAAATCTCCACAAAGTAAGTTTTAAAAATTTTATGGCTTGCAAGTTTCAATTCTAGTCACCTTATCTCTGTTAGATAATTGTGCTGTAGTATTTTGAATGTAAATCTTAACATTATGCAAAGGCCACAACAAATATTAGTGCATGGCACACAGGCATCTCATTTTAGACAATTAGTGAAATTCTCAACTTTAACACATTGACTGCCACAATAGAAAAAAATTCTTGTGGATGTAAAAAAAAAAGGTAAAGTGCTCCCCTGTGCATAGCACCATGCCATGAAGGCGTATAGGGGGTGTGGGGGTAACCTCCCCACACTTTCTTGATCCGGTCGTGAGTGGGGGTGATGTGATCAGCATCACGCCCCTGACCGCCTTTACCCCCCAGGGTTTCCCCCAGGTACCCATGTTATTCGACGCTGGGTGGGAACCGGGGCCGCTTCCATCGTTAGAAAAGTTCCCAGATTTGAACCGGCTGGGGATCGAACCCGGGACCTTTAGCATGGTAGTCAGACGCGTTACCGACTGAGCCATTGAAAGAATTACATTTCAGATGATTAGATGAAAACTTGTTATTTTTAATTATTTTATGTGTAACTTGCGCAGTGCTAGAATCAATTATTATGCTGCATGCCATGTGAGATATATTTGGCTCACTGCATATTAATTTATTTATATGTTTTCTTCTGAGCATTGTTATTGAATTTTTTTGAGCATTTTATTGTTTTATTTCTGAGCATTGTTATTCATTTTACTGAGCATTGTGTCTTTTATTATTTGCAACAGGACTCTGCCATATACTATCATAATGACATCATTTGAGGAGCTGGCCAGCAAAAATTCTCAAGGGCACACACACACACAATCGAAAAAAAAACAACAACTTGAAAACAGTTCATGAGGGAAAATATTTTTTGTTTACTTGTCAGATTTAATTGAAATTTAAAGGAAAAAATAAATAGAAAAGAAGTTAATGTACATATTTTGATTTGATCCACACTTCTTAAATTGTTAGTATTAATTGTAACAATAAGTGCATCACTAAATCAGATTTTCAAGAACCATCTGTAAAATTTTGCCCACAGGGCCACTCTTCATGTAACAGGTGGGGTATAGCATGGTAGCGTGAGTTCCCTGTGCACCACAAGGCTCCCAAGGTAAAGAGACCTGTGAGGCTTCAAGAGGCTTCAGACATACAAATAGCATGACACAAATACAACTCATATGGCACTTAACATGTTAAACTACACATAACATTGTATTATCAAAATTATCTGCACAAAAATGAAGTACAAAAAATGTGTAGGTAAGCCAATATTAATTTTCAAAATGTTGCCAAAAACTTAATTTTCAGAATCCTGGACCAATGTCAAAACCATGTGTTGGCCATATGTTGGCAACACAGAAAAATTTTCCCTTGTCCAAGGGTAAGATTTTACATTTAGCCAACCACTAGTAGTAGGTTTGGCCTAATCCCATACAGCACACAACATGGTTTGAGATGCGTTAACAATACATAAGTAATGAAATATTGTAACATTCAAAAACGTCACAGAAAAATAAAAGGAATTCTTGAACAAGGGTTTTTTATAGCATGGTATGTTTCAAGAATTGTTAAAACATTTGATTCACATAAAACATTTTAAAACAAATTATGGCAAATCTTACTCTGTTTGTGTTCCCAAGAGAAGCATCATTTGAGGGAAGTGAGCCAAAAAATCCTGGTGGCACTATTGGATAATTTTTTACAGAAAACCCGGGAGGTGGTCTTGCAGGGAACCCAGGAGGTGGTCGTGCAGGCCCTTGCCACAGTGTTGCCTTTTTCTGCTCACTCATTGCCTATCGACAAAAGAAGTAAGTTTACCATAATTTAAGTACTGGCAATGATCATCTGAGTTAAGTATAATATTAAATATAGTAAATTAAACTGAATAATTGGAAAAATGGTAACAGTATCATACATCGGAGACACATTTCTTCAATTTTACACAAGAAACTACTTACGGAAATCAGTTTCTCCAAGATTTACAACATTCGTTGAGGTATTTTCTTTCATCGTGAAATATATTTGACCAGGAAATCATGTATTTTTCAAGAGAAATATCTCACCAACGCACAATTGCCATTGCTATCATTTGCTTGCCCTACGACAACCGGATGCTACGTACGTTTGATGACGTAAGCCCCTGTCAGTGTTTTAAACCCCCCTTTTTTTTTACTGAGATTGCCTAACGTAACCAAACCTAACCTAACCTTATCGAAAATGGTTCGTGGGGCTATCCATGAATGCTTGATGAGGCTAATGGTCAGCTACCATGCATAATGGTTCGTGGGGCTATCCGTCAGCTACCCATGCATAATGTATAATTTTCACCGGTAACGAACACGATAGTAGGTATTTTTTGGAAAAGAAGGTTGAAACTCTGCAAACCCACAACGTGAGTCAAGATGTGCCCGCCATATTGTGTGTTCCGGAAGCAAAGAAAGGAGGGGAAAAAAATAGCACTCAGAGTGTGAAAAATTACGTTAGTTTTCATGTAAAAAGCATAACGGCACCTTGAACTATGTTTCGCAATACACAATTGGTAAAGATGAACTATGCGAAACACAAAATATGCGATTTTAATGTGTCTCATATCTATGACACTGGTACCGGAAAAATTATTCAGCACAGATCATCTTGTCACAGGTTTTTATATTGAGCAGGGGAGGGTTTAAAATTGAACCTCAAATATTTTGTGCCAAAGAAAATTGAAAGCTTAAAAGGATGGTCACTCTAGTTGCAATAGAAAAGATCACATGTAGAGCCCAAGTTCTGTGTGTTACATGATTAATTAAATCTTCTTTAAGCTCAGATATGCTAATCAGAACTGAACATACAGTTTAAAGTGGGTTCTCAACCATTGTCTAATGTGCTTTCACCAGGGATCAAGGTAATAGCTTTATCACTTCATCACTATAACACAGAAACTTAACATAAATAATCTTTGAAATTTGTATCTACAAACAGTAAATTTACTTTTGAGGGAATATCTCCACAAAGTAGGTTTTTAGAAATTTTATTGCTTGATTTTAATTAAGCCTACCCGATGGCTTGGTGGTAGCGTCGTTGCCTTGTTATCAAGGGGTCCTGGGTTTGATACCTGGTGGAGCACACAGTGGTTCGGATAACACTTTAAACATTAGGTCCAGTCCCGATTAGCCTATCTGTTCATAAAGTGGGCTTAAAACATCAATTCAAAATCAATTCAAACAAAGAAAACATGTTTTAAGTAGTGTTACTATGAATGTGACTACATGGATAATCTACAATCACCAGCAAACTTTAAACATTGCATAATGAAAACCAAACTTGATTTTTGATTCCTGCCATTTCTCTCGATTTCTGTGTGTTGTATAAATCTGTGTGAATGAAAACCATGTCCTTCATCTGTATGAATGAAGTTGTTGTGTTCTGACATCAGGCGAGGAAAGCCTACGTTGTTAGATTAGGTCTGTTAGGTTTGGTTCTATTAGCATAAATACACTACAAATTTATTATTTACGCTAAGCTAGCCTAACCTAACAACTTAACCTTGTATTAATACGAACAGCAGTCTAACACTCATAGCACTAGCTCCATCATATGTTTGTGAATTACGTGCATCTATATAATTCTTGGAGAGAAGTTCTTTGATATATGCAAAGAGGAAACTCGCTTCTAATGAATGAAGAGTGGCGAATCCTAAAAAGAGTTTATACCTGTCCGCCATACAAATATAGGACAACTGACACCTGTTCCTTCCTCACAATTTCTTTAGTTTCATCTGCCATTTGTGTGAATACTTTTGCCTCTTCCACTTCGTTGCTTATTTTGTTGAGAATAAGTGTGGATATTAGGCACATTAATTTGTTTTTAATGGAATTGTGAGTATAATTTGCTTTTAAAGGTCCAAGTTCAATACATTTCCAAATAATATCGACACATTGTAAAATTAGCATTATGAGTTGCAAGAAGTTTCGTCTGTAAAGACTTACCACAAACTCATCTCGAAAATTATCTTCCTAAATAGTAAGATACCGTGATGCATCATGTTTAAAGCTAAGTGCCAATTGTTGTGAGAAAGAGAAACAAGAACATCATTGAGATTTTACCATGGGGTCTACTCGATACTTAGAAATCGCAAGTTATGTTAAGTCAAGATTCTACATTGGTTTTGATAATGAAAAGCAGATTTCATGTCACTCAATATGTGTTTATCCTCTTAGAAACAAGAGGGCCTCCCCCATGGCGCAGTGGTAGCGTCATTGCCTTGTAATCAAGGGGTCCCGGGTTCGATACCCGGTGGAGGCACAAGTGGTTCGGATCCCACTTTAAACTGTAGGTCCAGTCCCGATTAGCCTTACTGTGCATAAAGTGGACTTAAAACACCAAATCAAACCAATCTTAGAAACAAGAGCTTTGCATGCTTTACAATGCTGGATAGGAAATAGCAGACACTCGGAAGAAGTTCAATCTTGATGGCGTCAGAGAAACCTGCAATGGTTGTAAACATGGGGGTTGGAAAAAAAGGCCTTGGGGAGGGGGAAGTAGCAGTCGACAGACCTTGGTGTAGGGGTGTCTTCTGAGATCAGTCGAATGTTACCAAACAATAGAGATTCGCACAATTATGTGATGAGCTGGCCCACCTGACACCATTGCACCAAACAGGAAATGTAGCAGGGTGGTTGGGCACTTGGAGAAGAACTGGGCTCTTATTTCGATGTGCTAAACTTACCGAATCTCTTGCATATTTCTAGCTGTTTCATGTGTCACTTGACTCATTTTGCATAAATATGCAAATATTCTGACTAATTTTTTACTTCTTCTCTAAAATATTATTATTATTTTGCTTTCGTCATCGCCACATCTCCCAATGACTGGACTCTGGTTCTAGTGTTGTTCCTCTTGTGATGTCTTCTATGTATTGTGAATGTGTTCAACAATAGATTAGTGGCAAATTAACAAGAAAAAGAAAAATATAAGTCTACTGTTTTCAGTTCTTTCAGTGCCCCATTCTTTCACCCCTCTCCCACATCTTTCAGCCCCTTTGGCATGAACCTATACACCTGCTGCTCCAGCATTAACTAGTGTGTTTTAAATTGTATTTTAAGTCCAGTTTATGCACAGTAAGGCTAATCGGGACTGACCTACAGATTAAAGTGGGATCCGAAACACTATGTGCCTCTACCAGCAATAGAACCTGGGACCCCTTGATCACAAGGAGACAACATTACCACTACACCATTGGGGAGGCCCGGAGTCTGTTGTAAAATGTCACAATATATTTCACTCCAATTGCACATATCATTTATCAGTATCTGAGAAAATAAAATAAGGTTATTGCGGATGGAATAGTCTGACCATACAATCCTCATGTGAAAGTGGTCTCTCGTACAGGATATGAATCTGCCCTTGCAACATGGCTCTTCACCACAAGTTATTCACAAAACTTCTTGGGGAATTATTATAATAACAACTTTTGTAAGATGATCAACAGTGCTGAAAGTGAGGGGGATATAGGGGGGTATCCCCAGCTATCAAAATTTTCACAAAGCATCCCCCCAGTTTTCTCATTGTCACCATGTTAGGCCATATGAGTATCTCTCTAGCTAACTTTAAGACTATACCAAAAAAAACAAAAAAACATCTAATATTTTCCATTCTAAACATTGATGATGAATAAAATATTAACAATGTCAGAAATTCACACTTTCCTTACAGTTGCACCAAATTATCATGAACTTTTGCAAAGGATCTCAGGGCTGTGTAGTGAATTTATTGAAATACTACTGTTCAACTCTCTTACATACATTGTTGTGTACTTTGAGGAAATATCACTCCCCTAGGTATTGCTTTCAGTCATATCTAGAAAATTATACAACTTTTGTGTAGAGTTGAACAATATACTATGATTAGTATGTTAATATGCTGCTTAATATGTGCTACCATGCTACACCATGTTACTTAATTTGCTAAACTGAAAAGAAAGAAAAGAACAAATTTCGTATATTTAAAAAGTTCAATAAAGTACTGAAGTGAAATGAAACTTCTCACTTTAAGAGATTTAAAAATTTTGCAGCACGCTATGAATTTTCTGCATTCTGTTAAGCTACAGTGAATATCGGGCTTGGCTTCATAAAATGTTTTCGCCACCTTGCAGCATGTAATAATACACCCACATCATGACCCTCAGTTCTTATGGAGGAGGTAGGGTCTCAACTCAGAAATACTGGAAGCGTGCTATACACAACCACAGCACAATAAGATATGTCATCTCCATATAAGAGGAAAGTCTGCATCAACCTTCTCGTCTCTGTCAGAATAACATCTTAAAATGTCATTCCCATGCTTTTCGTGGATTATTGTTGAACATTTGTGTAATGTTTGTAATGTGTAATATATATTAGCACCAGCTTTAAAGAGTTGGAACATGAATTGACAATTCTGCTCAGCCTGTAATCTATTTTGGTGATAAGTTGTATAGATTGCAACTATAAACTCCAAGCATTTCTGGCTTCCAAAAGTGCAATCTGCTACATAAAATGCATGTTTGAATATTTTAATTTGATATTTGAACTAAATCACCCCTTTTAAATGCTAGAAACTTATTCTCTAATGGTTTTGCAGCACTTCAGTGGCTAGGATGAAACAAAACGTTGGGGTCTCACTAATCGCATGATTCTCAAACACCGTTTTGGTCAATCCCTGCCCTTCATATTATGACATAAGCAGAAGACATGCATTGTTCCAACTGGCTTCAGATTCAGATGCAAGGGTGTCTGAAGAGGGGAGCCGAGGGGGGAGGGGTACTTTCCCCTCCCGAGATATCTGGAAAGATTTCATGTAATTCGAATGAAGAAATTGTAGAGTGAAAATGTGGATGAAGAGTGCAATGAAATACAGCAGATTAAGTATTTATGCAAATTATCCTAGAGGTGGGGTTACTTTATAAGAATTTTCTTAACTGAGGTAAGCATCATTTTAAGTTTTATGTTACCCCCACACCCCCTATACACTTTCATGGCATTGTCCTAAGCACAGAGGAGCACTTTTTTTTTTTTTTCACTTTACCAGTTTGAGCACTGCTGCACCCCCTGATAAAAAATCCTGCAGGCGGTCTTGCCTAGATCTGAATATTTTTCGCATGGTTCATAGGCAGACGTGTGGCATATGAAACAGTCATTGTGAAGGATCAGTTGAGTTTCGTTGATCCATGCACTGGTGTCTAAAAAAAATCCTGTGTACGGTTCCAAGTGAGTGTTTATGTGTGTGTGTTGTAAATGCATGGGAGAATATCACCTGTAGCAAGCATCTTTGAAAAGTCATGAACTGCTGCTGCCTATGTAGTATCATATGATTTTATGTCACCCTGAATGATCAGCCATTTCTTCAAAATGGAAGACTAGGTCCATTAAGTTTGACCACCATAGCAAAATCTGTTATGCATAAGCTAGTCTAGAGATTGATTGATGTTTGCATTAGTATTTCCACATTATTTTTGGTCACAATTTCAGGTTATGTAACCATTCTCCCAAGTTGAACAGGAGAATAAGCAATGCTGAAAAATAGTGGGAAAATAAGTTTAAAAGAGAAGTTAAGTAATGCATTTGAAAGTCACAGTGAGTCCTAACTAGGATAAATTAAATACACTGAGTGTAAAAAGAATTTGATTGCCTGGAATTTTCTATCCAAAGTAGTTTTTGTACAGAAATTTCAGTCATCATGTTAAAGGACACCATAAAATACAATAAATGCACAAACAATTGAGCTATTATGTCATTTATATGCACTTCTGAAAATTACGTACATGCGAAACATAAATCCCCGATGGCACAGTGGTAGCATCATCGCCTTGTAATCAAGGGGTCTCAGGTTCAGTACCTGGTGGAGGCACATGGTCATTCATTTTCCACTTTAAACTGTATCTCCAGTCCCGATTAGCCTTACTTAGCATAAAGTGGACTTAAAACACCAACTCAATCAATCAATCAATGAGAAACATAAACAATTTACAAAAATAGAGCTTAAACAAAGCTATTTTTACACTCTATATTTACCTATGGTAAGGAGCCACCTTGGTAACATAGTTCCTGGGTTTTGATTGATTGAATTGCTTTATATTACTTCACTTCTTGTGCCACTTTTGGCTATTTTGCGAAGATTAGGATGAGTGATGAAATGATGAAATTGATGAATGGACACTCACAAACATCGATGCCCAGGCCAGAATTCAAACCTGGGAGCCCTGGCATTATAGCGTAATGTGCCAACCACTCTGCCACGGAGGCTGGCGAGTTCCTGCATTTGAGTCTGGATCTGGGCACAGGTCTTCTTTCTGAGAATCCCTTCCCTAATTTCATCTAATCATCATTCATAATAATAATAAAAATAATCATAATTCCTTTATTTAGCGGGCGAGGTTCAGCCATAGGCTGCTCTACCACCTAACCCTTGTCATGAGCTACATAAGAATATATAAGTATATAGTATAATATGATAATATATGAAAACAGATGAAAAGCTTGATTACACTGAAGAGAAATAAAGAATTTCACATTACCTACAATCATGAATATACTCATTACAGTAATATTAGTCATCCATAAGATAATATATATGTGAAAGAACAAAATGAAATAAAAATAATAATAATTAAAAAATAAAAGAATACAAATGTAAAAATAAAAAAAATATATAAATGTGAATGTTAACATAAGGTAGCCTTTAAGTAAATAATAATGATAATAATAATAATAATAATTTGAAGATAGTAATAAAATTCCAATAGTTACAGTTATATTAGGTTAGTCAAAAAGTAAATGCAATGTTTTTCTTTTCTTCCATAGGTTGGTTGTACAGCTTTCTGCACTCGCAAGCCGATAGATACCACTGTGAAGTGTTTACCAGTGGATTGAAAAGTTCAAAGAGGTCAAACAAGTGTGAAGGACGAGGAAAGAGCAGTACGACATTGAGCAAGTCCGAGAGCTGGTTCTGAATAACCGACGAGTGACTATTGATGAAGTGGCAAACCATATGCATGTTAGTCATGATTCTGCATACGAAATTATCCATAACAGGCTCAACTTTCATAAAGTCTGTGTGAGATGGGTCCCTAAAGAACTCACTGACGAGAACAAGCGAAATCGTGTGAGAATCTGTCAGCAATTATTGGACAGACATGCTAACGAAGGTGAAGCCTTTTTGAAACGAATCATCCCTGGAGATGAAACATGGATCCATCACTTCGAACCTGAGAGGAAGCACCAGAGCATGAAATGGAAACACCATGAATCTCCAGTGAAAGAAAAAGTCAAGCGTCAACACTCTGCAGGAAAAGTGATGCTCACACTTCTTTGAGACTCAGAAGGGGTAATTATGGAACATTATGTGGAAATGGGGACAACAATAAATAGTGAACGATACAGTGATATGCTTTGAACAAGTTGAAGCCTGCAATTGGAAGCAAACGACGAGGTCGATTGTCAGAAGGCATTCTTTTGTTGCATGACAACACGCATCCCCATACCGCCGCCAACACCGCTCAAACTCTTCAGAATCTGGGCTTCGAGGTGCTAGAGCATCCTGCATACAGTCCCGATCTCTCCCCGTCAGATTACCATCTGTTCGGTTAAATTAAAGGTGCTTTAAGAGGCCGTCAATTCGACACAGATCATCAGGTGAAGGAAGCGGTGCATACGTGGCTTGCTGCTCAACCGAAAACCTTCATTTCTCAGGGTATTGGAAAGCTTGTGGAACGTTGGACCAAGTGTATTGAAGTGCAGGGGGACTATGTTGGAAAATGATATCATTGTAAGTTTTCTATTGTTAATGTGCAAAATAAAAAAAAAATGATTGCATTTACTTTTTGACTGACCTAGTAGAATATGAGTGTTTTGTTGCTTTTTGAGTGCCAGTTTAATTCTAGTATGTGCTACTACTCTGCTGCTGTTCCTGTAGAAGCATTTCTTTCAATTTAATTTTGAATCTCTTATTGAGTCGTGATTAGCCAAAAATGGTAGAAAAGTGATGTTGAATGATAAACATTCAAATTCATTAATGGAGAAATCTGGTCAAGTTTGTCTTGAAATGTCTCAAAATACATGCATCAAAGTTGCACTTATTGTAAAATTTATTTTCAAAATGATGACAGACATGGTAAAATTTAAATTTTATTCAATTAGTGCATCATATTATTCACTTAGGCCAATTGCGTGAAGAGGCACAGTCGTTTTCGAGTGTTAAGCAGCAAAGTCTGACATGTAGTGTCTATCTTTGAAATTATAGATCTGTCGAAATTTAAATTTTGCACACTTCCAGTTCTTTAGAAATTATCAGTGTTTTTTTTTTAACATCAAAGTAGAATACAAATAACATTTAGATTTCCAATAGAAGTATTAGTATTGCAACCTTATAGACTATCCTGGTAAGTAAAGATGAAACACAGTAGTTGATTGTAAAAATAATGGTCTTGCATTGGTTCTTAATTCATGTTTGCAGCGTAAAAATTAATTTTTGTCTTAATTCAAGATGTTACCTTAGACCTCATCAACGAAAATTACCCAATTCTGGAAGACAATATATACTTTTTAAATAATAAATACCTGGCTCATCCTGGTACTCATTCTAATAAGCCAATTATATGGTAGTCATAAAATTTCTTAGTGTACATTAGTCGATTTTGTTTATCAATTCTTAAGCTTTTCCCCTATCACTCGAACGCAGGTCACTGATATCATTTTACTATGGAGTAGGGATAGTGTTTCCCTTGTTTCAGTGAGAGGGGTGACATGTCCAGTACGTGGACTGCATTTTGTAGTAGTAGTTGTGCAAAACGACAAATTCAGAATTGTAATTTGCAACATGAACTTCATAAAAGTTTTGTCTTAGTGTAGATAGAGCAATAATTTTCCTCAAATCATACTCAAAATTAGCACCAACCCCAGCTATAAATATTGTTAGCCCAGATAATAATAAGAGCACCCTACCATGAACAGTAAATATTAATATATCCCCAAAACGAATTAATAGCAGTAACTAAAGTAGAAGAGTGAACTAATGCAGAAACTGGGGTTGGTGCAGCCATAGTTGCTGGTAATCATGCAGAAAATGGGATTTGTGCACATTGGTTAGCACATCGTGCTATGATCCCAGGGTTCCCAGGTTCGAATCCTGGCCTGGGCATAAATGCTTGTGAGTGTCCATTTATAAATTTTATCATATCATCACTCATCCCTATCTTCACTGATGAGCCAAAATATGGCACAAAAAAGGAAGGAAATAAAAAAAGCAAATCAATCAAACGATCAATCAATGAAAGTTTTGATACTATGACAATTCACATTGCAAGTGGGGTACAAGGATGTGAGTTTGGAATGTAGTAATGTATTCAAGTGGTTTACTGAGTTTTGAGGAGGTTGGGTAAGCATGGCAGATCTTGCATGACCTAGGCAGGTGCCTGTAATCACTCGGTAAACAACTGAAGCTGTGGACATGTTGGTAAAAGAAAAAATCTCCACATAAACATACATGAGCTTGCAAAAGCTGTCAACATCAGCATCGTTCACAAAGAGCTGGAAAGTGTGTGTCCAAAGGGTACCCTGGCACCTCATAGACTAACAGAAACTCTTAGGTATGCAACATCTCACCCAATACAAAGAGCAGGAACAACATTTCTTTGAGCTGGTGATGAAACCTGGTGCCACTATTTAGAGTCGGCAATGAAGGGGATGCGTCAGGAATGGAGACATCCAGTCATCCAGGCCATAGAAGATGCACTCATCCATATTGGTTGGCAAGATCATGTTGATAGTATTATTTGATGTGAATGGGCCTCTGCTGTTGGAGTGACTGCTGGACAGTGCCATGATCAATGCTGCACGTTATTGTGACACCCTACAGAAAATCCACACCGCCATGGAAAACAGACAGTTAGGAAAACTGTGATGCAGTATGCTAATGCTCCATGTCATTGTATGATGGCATGTGGCACACACAACAATGAACATACTGCACCAGAGATTATGGACCTCCTGCCTTACAGCCCAGATATCTCTCCTTGTGACAAACATGTCTTCAGTCTGTTTAAGAAGGCCCTGAAGGGTAGACCTTTGAGCTCCAATCGAAAGATATGTGATGCTGTGGAAGAGTATTTCCTCCAGCAACTGGCATCTTTCTTTGCAGAGGGCATACAGAAACTTGTCAGGAATTGTAACCACTGCATAAACAGTGGAAGTGCCTATGTTTAGGCTCGTGGGAACTGTTCTCAGTATGCTGCCACTAGAATATACTGTATGCATATTTCTGTACAAGAAAAAAATGTGTGATGAAATGTCATTCAAGTTCAGCATGCTGTGATGTGGTACACTATATTGGACACCTGTAGGAATGTGCTTAACTGGAGCTGGTCGGGGTGTCATATGGGGTAGGTCCGCCATACTCTGAAATCACAGGTTCAAGGAAGACTTTCCACCAGGTTGAAGTAAAGGTCTGCTGGCAGCCATTTCCATTGCTCTTGCAAAATAGCAAAGAGCTTGTGGTGGTGTTTGAGCAGTTTGGCCTGGATCACAACCACCACTTTAACTTATCCAGTGGCCAGTCGAGTTCATTCACTCACATGTCATCAAACCACTTGTTTATGCTACCACCTCTCACCAAATGCTATGAGTACAGGCGTCACATTCCAATGACATTCAAAAGTCTGTGGCCACAGTTTCCAATGAAGCCTGCTGGTTATACTTCAGCACACATCAGAGCACTTGCGGATGGATCCCTATGGGTTACTTTTTTTTTTTTTTTTTTTTTTTTTTTTAAGCTTCTTGGGTAGCAGTTTAGGTTTTATCACACCCTCACATTTCCATTTCAGTGGCCTTGTTGTCACTCTGGAAATGAAAAGGCCACTTCCAAACCCTTGCCACGAGGTAGAGAGCATGGATCTTCTAATATTGCACAATAGACATCAGCATTCATGGTTCCAGGCACCATATCAAGAAAAACAGCCCCATACCATGATTCCAACTCTGCCGAATTTCAAGGTGGGGACAATATACACTGGTAAGAACTGCTCCCTGCACATTCATTATTCCATGCATGTCCATCGGATCCCCAAAACATGTTACAATTCGTCTCTACAGGATGTTTTCCCATTCTTGTAGGGACCACTGGTGACACTCCTTGCACCACCATAATCGATGTGCCGCATTCCAGGTAGTAACCATTGTCTTATGTGCTGCAGCTCTCTCATGCAATCCCAGTGCTACCACCTCTCACCAAATGCTATGAGTACAGGCGTCACATTCCAATGACATTCAAAAGTCTGTGGCCACAGTTTCCAATGAAGCCTGCTGGTTATACTTCAGCACATGTCAGAGCACTTGCGGATCCCTATGGGTTACTTTTTTTTTTTTTTTTTTTAAGCTTCTTGGGTAGCAGTTTAGGTTTTATCACACCCTCACATTTCCATTTCACCACTACATCACTGATTCTTGCAGGTGGTATCTGGAATCTGTCCAATATCTCAGAGATGGAATGCACGAATCAGTAGGCATGCAGATCATTATGGGTTACTTTTCTTTTTTTAAGCTTCCAAGGTAGCAGTTTATGTTTTATCACACCCTCACATTTCCATTTCACCACTACATCACTGATTCTTGCGGGTGGTATCTGAAATCTGTCGAAAATCTCACAGATGGAATGCACGAATCAGTAGGCGCTAAACCTGTTGAGCCTCACTCAGCTCAGGTCATCCATTCATTTTGACTGCTGGAAGCGGTATATACATCTACAGGGACTCACTGTTTTTCATGAGTCATTCTAGTGGCTCATGATGTGTACTAATGATGTATGTGTGACCCTTCTTTCAGTTCAGGGGGTGTCCAGTTATTATTGACAATATACAATGTACATCGGCTTCTTTTAAGTTTCAGTAAACTGGTATATAACACTATATTTCCTTGAACTAAAGATGCAAATTTTTTGTGAGTGCTTTGGATGTTGAAAATTTAGGTGCACCTTGGATTTGACAGTATAATTGATCTGAGAACATATGTATAAATATACCACGTGTTAGTGCAATATGAAATAGAGTATTTTCCCATTTCAATAATAAAGATTGCCCACATGGCACGATCCAGCACCGTTTACAGATAGACTTGAATTTGCAGTGTCGTACTGTTGCTAAGAAGCCACTACTCACCACCCGCATGAAGAAAGACTGTCTTGCTTTTTCAAAGAAATATGCACACTGGAGGAAAGTCATGTTTTCTGATGAATGTTCTGAATGGGAGCTGCTAAGGTTCGAGGTCCATCATCTTCAGATTGATACGACACAAAGTATACGGTTCCGACCATTAAACACTCCCAGTCTGTAATGGTGTGGGGGCGTTTTTCAGGTGAAAAGGGTAGGGCAGTTTTATGTTTCTTACCCCAAAATGTGACAATGAACGCAGACCAATATATCAAAATTCTTAAGGACCATTTGGTGGATATGCTTCAGTTCCACGAGTGTGATCTATCCATGCATGATAAGCTCCTTGTCACACGGTTAAGAAGGTAAAGAAATGGCTTGAGGAACAACAGAATAGCCCCGATCTCAACCCAATTGAAAATTGTTTGCATCCTATGAAGCAATTCCTGGGAAAGAAGAAGATTCAGAACCTACAGACCCTCCAAACAGAACTGAAAAAAAAAGTGGTGCATTGACATGGACTTAAAATTACTTCCGAAATCTTGGTGATTCCATGCCCAAGCGCATCCAAATGGTTCTCAAAAGTAATGGCAACATGACTCTGTATTAATGTATGCATGTTTTGCTGTATCTAATAGCTTAATAACAGCTTTTCACATGAATTTTCTGTATTTTTTGTGCTTTTGTTATGAGGTCCGAAGTCATTTTGCGGCGGGTGTAGGTTAAATCTTATGATAACATTTACACAGAATTTAGAAACACATTCGAAGGAAACCAAACTCATACACAAAGAGAGCTATCAAACTAGTAACACTGAAAACTTGACAAAATTTGTATTGCCAAGTTCAAACTTAATGCCTAACCTACAAAGAAGTTTCTAGTAAACACTTAAATACATGTATAATATCAGCACAATGCCATGACTGCCTAGTGTGCCACCCTCGGGGGACATCAAACTGGGGGTGCCCAAATTGAATAGTGCCAAAACATAATTTCTGATTACATAATCATGGCCATTTCTTCATTAAATGAATACATGCCTACAATAAAAGTGTTCTTTAACAGCAAAATTTGAAGCATTTTAGAAATAAAGCAAATTTTTTTGGCATTAAAATAGGAGGACCAGGGTAGAAAGTAGGGTGTGCCAAAAAGCCACATATGAGCATGGGTGCCTGTGCAATCTATTTATTAACACATAATTTATCACATAATAGTAATTTGTGTAACTTTGATCTGCACTATTTACTCCCTCTAAGTTTCTATCTTACTTCGACAATTGTTTCTAGTATTATGAAAAACTTCCTAGTGCTCCTATAAAACTTGTGAAATTCATTACACAATCAGAACTATTGCCCACATGGTTACGTTTCCCACATTACATAATGATGTCAAATTTCGAAATTATATGCATTACTCATTCCTAACTAAAATAACTTGCACAACACCATAACATTTTTGGTTAATGGTCATTAATTAGAGTAAGTAAACCTCACTGTCTAATCTACTCACCACAGCAATTTGCCATAACATGTTTTTAGAGAGAGAATTAATGTAACTAACTGCCTAACCTAACAACTAGTTAAAAAAAACAAGAAAAGTGTATTTTAAGAGTTAGCGTTGTACAAAAATAACAGTACACAGTCAGAAAGTCATAAAATGAGGAAGAAAAGCTAACATAGCCACTGCTACAGAACGCTTAATACAAAATGCTATGACCATGGAGCTGTATCCAAAGTGGAATTTTGCAGGTAGGCACTTACATATGTTCCGGAATTTTTGTGTAACATAGTTTTAAGAGCACATAAATCAGTTATTCTGTAATGCTCTTTTCCGATTAAAATTTCTAATTTCAGAATGTATGCCCTTGGTCACCATATGCACAGTTTTTAATTAGTGGCTGTGGCTAACTTCCAAATCGTGGTCTCACATGGCAACAGTTTCTGTAATCTGCAAGAACGCTTTCTACATCTATTCCTTGTTAACACCAGCAATTCATTGCCCTTGTAATAATGCATAAAAGGCTTGATCACTAATAAAATAATGCATTTTTATTAACAATATCAACAGGATGACATTACCAAAAAAGTGAGTTCTCAGGATAATCAAACGTTCTTTAACTCAACGACATTCGATATGAAGGTTATGTCATTAGTCACTCATTACACAGAAATATTTGTAGTACACCTGTTAACGTTTTGGTTTGCTTATGTCACTTACTGTATGTGTAATAAACTGACGAATCTCGGGTTGACTTTTAAATTTAATTTTGTTCCCGTTCTTCCTCGCACAGCAGACACGAGTGACGTTTCACCTGTCAGAGCTGCCAACCTCTTTATGCGGGTCGGGTCTCCCTTATCGCACAACGCTAGAGACACCTTGCGTTGTGACGTCACCGGCTAACGCTTTTATTGTTAGGCTAAATTCCTAAGTTGTTAGGTTAGGCTAGCTAGGTTTAGTTCTCTTAGCATAAATAATAAATTTGCACTGTGTTTATGATAATAGAACCAAACCTAACAGACCAAATCTTACAACTAAGCCAGGCACGTGTCCAGGAATTCCTTTCGGGGGGGGGGGGGGGGGGCTGAACACCATTTTTTAAGGGGTATATAAATTGTTTGTATGTTTAAGGCCAGTGGTGGAAATTTGGTTTCAAAATGGTAGGGGGCGGTGCAAGATAGTTTACTTTCTCTTTGTAGACAAGGCTTATCATTAAGAGGTCGTAGTGTGATAATGTGAAGGCAAAAAAATGGGGAGCAACTCTCCCCTAAATCGTCGCCATTGTTTAAGGCAGTCATTTTAATCAGAACGTGAAATCGGAACATTTTTTACCACTCGACTCTTCTGTTTATATTAACTTTGTCTGCCGGAACCATCTTAGTATGTATGTTCGTCCATTTCTTCTCATCAGGCATCAAAACATCTGTGTACCCAGTGGCGCAGCCACAGGTGGACATTGCCCCCCCCCCAACCTTGGACGGAAATGAGTTCAAGGGGGCAAACAATGACGGCCAAGTGTACCTGCAGAAGGTAATTACTGCCCACACCTTCAAATTTTATGAAAATAAAAATAATTTTCCTAAAATTTTCTTGATCGCTTCGCTCGCAATGCCTCTTGTTTTTCTTAGTCTTATTAACTTCAGAACCATACCTAGGTGCAGCGGAAGTCGGCCCTGAGCGCCGAACGTTCTAGAAGAAAATAAGTTGTAAAATTAATTGATTGGTGTGTGCTTTTAAGTCCCCTTTACGCACAGAAAGGCTAATCGGGACTGGACCTAACAGTTTAGAGTGGGATCGGAACCACTGTGCCTCCATCGGGTATCGAACCGGGAACCCTTGATCACAAGGTGACGATGTTACCACCACACCATCGGGCAGGCCCAAAAGTTGTAAATGAGAGAATGCATTTGCGTCCCGTGAAACTATTTGAGCCCTATTAAATCAATATTGATTTCAACGTGCAAAAAAACTGGATCAAAAAATGTTCTTGCTCGCTTCGCTCGCTATTTTTCATTCTTCTCTGTAGTGCATTGTAAATTACCAGACAGAGAAATAAGAGTTGTCTTAATTGATTTTGTTTTAAATGCATGAATAATTGTTTTGAGGAAAGCAAGCTTGCACATTTGAGAGACAATTTATGTAATTTTTGCTGTTGGTTTATTGTTAGATCGATGAATTGGTTGTGTAATGTACTTAAATAATATACGTTGTATATAATATATATTAAAGAAACATTGAATACTTACGCAATTTAGTGTCCACTTCGCTCCATGTTGCATATATGCGAAACATATATGTGCATGAAATTGATTGATTGATTGATTTGTTGTTTTAAGTCCACTTTATGCACAGTAAGGCTAATCGGGACTGGACCTACAGTTTAAAGTGGGATCCGAACCACTTGTGCCTCCACCGGGTATCGAACCCGGGACCCCTTGATTACAAGGCAACGACGCTACCACTGCACCATCGGGGAGGCTTATGTGCATGAAAGTTATACATGTTAATGTAAAAATAATTATATTTGAAATGCATTTATCAAGCGTTTTCTGTCTTTCATAAACAGTTTGTGTGCTAGTTTTCCATTATTAATGTGAAATTGAACGTGTTGAAAAAATAATTCAAATTGTTTGTCCGAACACAAATGCTTTAGCACCAACTTCTACCCACTTTTTGCATAATTTACGAGGGTAATAACGTTTTTGATACTACTACCAACTACTACTACTAATAATAATGTGGGTTCCGGGTTTGAATCCCGTGTGTGTGTGTGTGTGTGCGTGTGTGTATGTGTGTGTGTGTGTGTGTGTGTGTGTGTGTGTGTGTGTGTGCGTGTGTGTATGTGTGTGTGTGTGTGTGTGTGTGTATATATATATATATATATACATATATATATATATATATATATATATATATATATATATATATATATATATATATATGGTCTTACATTTATACCTGCCCTCGCGCTGCGACGCCAAGGGTCCCGGGTTCGAATCCCGCTCGGGCTTGGTTTTTTGTGAATGTCCATTCATCAATTTCATCATTTCATCACTCATCCTCATTTTCGCAAATTAGCCAAGAGGCACAAAATGCGAAGTAAAATAAACTAAATCAATAAATAAATAAATTTATACCTGCCCACCCTAATCTATCAATATACAGCTTCTGCCCACCCGGTCGAAAATTTCTGGCGCTGTCCCCGGAAAACCGAAAACTTTCGGGGGGCTCGAGCCCCCTAAGCCACCCCTTGGGGTACGTGCCAGCATCCATACCTTGATTTAATTACTTTACTTGCGTGTGAATACTACATTGCGTTTAACAGAATGATACTAATTTTGTTTTCTTTAAGTGATACCTAATTTTCTCCGTCGCATTGATATTTGATGCCTTGTAGAACCAAATAGTTCTACACAGATTGTGTTCAGGCACTTTATGTTTTCTAGCCACGTGACCAAGTGTCAAGATGAAAGGTTAGGGTCAAGAACTTGATTCACTTGGAATGTTTACTTTTATATATGTATGCCTATGCCAAATTTGACATTCGAACAAAAACTGCTGGCTGCTAGTGCATTACACAATGACTCTGCCATGGTGGTTGCAATTACATTCGCAGGAAAACATGCCTTTACTGCAGAAATGAACTTTTCTTGTCAGTATATTCGTTCTTGATTTTTCTAACTATTGTTCAAAGAGCCAAAATAATTCGTTAAGAGCAGAGAACTAACAGACTTCATAAATTCAGTTTTCTTACATTGTTCTACTTACGTTAAGTTCAATGCACCAATAGGTGTAGTGGTGCAGTACCTGCTCCCATTTCAGAAAAATCTGAACTACGAAGACGAATGATCCAGTGACATATTTCTCCAGGCCGGAGCTCTTATCAGGAAAGTTCGATAGAGAGATCATGTGTCGATCACTAAACGTACTCGATCACCAAGGCGGCTCAATGGACTTGTGCTGTTCTCAAAATTGTTTTTTCATCATTGTGCAATACGAGTGCCCTTTACAGTTCAGCGCTTGATATAAGTATGCATTTCTTGGCTTTGGTTTTAATAAGCACTAGTTTTAATGTGTGAATTTATTCATGTCTAAACGACGTTTTTCATTAAATTAAAATCCGGCCCCCGTGGGTAAGTGGTTAGAACATCGCGCTACTATGCCAGGGGACTTGGGTTCGAATCCAGGCTTGGGCATGGATGTTTGTGAGTGTCCATTCATCAGATTACGTGCGTGCGTGTACCAAGCAGACCTCGTCATGCATAAAAGTGCTCCTTAAAAATCGACAAAATGTGTGGTAATTAGTGAGTGTTAGTGTAAGTGAGGGCACTGCGGTAGTGTAAGGTGTGCCTTAGGTCGCAGGACACCCCCACAATCTGTTCCGGTAAGTACTTTCTCAAACACTGCCAAAATAGTGATCGTGTGCAATCTCCATATATTTCTTGTGGAGAATACTGTTTCCCGCAGATGAACACAAAAGACACCCCCTGCAGCTCACCCAAGGAGTAATTTGCTTTGCTCACCCCCAAACGCTCACGTAAGAAGGACCAATCTTTATCTGAAAATAAAATAAAAGCGAATTCACCCCTAAGCAAAATAACTGTTGTGAAACAAACATCCCCATGCTATCCTTACGGAGCCACGTCAGTTAAGCCTAATGGATGTCAGTGGTATAAATAACAACCAGACACAGACAACCCGAACTGAGTTAGCTTTGTTAATAAACATGGTAGTTTTATGAGAAGTCTGATTGACATTCTGAGACCCCCAGAACCGAATTCAATACAGTAGTTCCAGTTTTATTTGACAAATACAACTCCCACGACACGGCGTAATTCTCGGCTAGAGGGGTCTGTGCATTGCCGGGGCGCGACGTCATTCTCAGTCACTAAGCTGTTACAAAGGACATTCACATAGCGTGACGTCACTCGAGAGTATGAAGTCCATTCCAATACTATACAATACGCGTCAGCAACCTGTGTTTGCGACCGTGCTATTGCAGTTAACGGCCGCTCTCCGTCAATTGGTTTCTTTAATCCAGAATTCATCAGTACGTACAACTTGGACTACTGTTGGTGTTCCTCATGGCTCCCACCGGTGGCGCCACATCCAAAAACAAAACTTCTACCCCAAAGCAAAACACCCACTTTGGTTTCGGACAGGGAGGCCCTGTCCGTCATTCCCCCCCTCACCTTCACCTCTGACAAAAAGGAAGCCAGATTCGCCCCTACAACAGCCCCAGGACCACTGGAAAAAGTCATTCAACCCGTCATCTGCAAACCCCTTCAGCCCCTCAGCCACCCTTCCTCCCAGACACCAGGCACCAACGTTCAGACATCAAACTCCAATACGACTGGCGTATCTTCAATAGACAGTGTTCCCGTTTCTCAGACTATCAAGTTAGAGATGCACAGAAAACTGGTATTAGAAATTACTACCCTCGTCGCTAAAGATAAAAACATATCAGAAGAATGAAAATCCATCCTCCTAGAACTGATGAGCAAATTAGAACAAGTACAAGAAGAAACAATGTCGGAGAACAAATCACTCAACGCCGTAAATAAAATCCTTCAAGAAAGAAATCACCATGTCCAATCTGCAACCCCTAGAGAAGACGTATTATACTCCCAGGTTTTATCAACAAAAAAACCTGACAAACAACAACAAATACAGAAAGCCACATCTACCGTAAAGCACACTGTCTTTATGTCCGACAAAGATAGGAAAATGAGTGCTAAGAAGATACAGGAAATTTTGACCACCACAGTAAATCTAGTGAGGGAAAATATCAAAATCAAAAGCATAAGAACCACAAATAAAATGGTGATAGTGGAAACAGCTTCCAGAGAAGAAGCCGAGAAATTAAATAATAATCAAGATCTTCCTAAACATAACATCCAAGTAGAAAACTCTCGAAAAAAGGATCCACTTCTGATCATATATGACGTTCCGGCCAATAAAGACCCAGAGGAATTTTACACAGAATTTTACAGCCTTAATCTCCAAGAATCTATTCCATATGAAGAATACACAAATTATTTCAATGTGAGATTTAAAACAGGACCCCGTAACAGGAACACAGTACATCTAGTGGTACAAACCACAAGTAAAATTAGAAAAATCCTTCTTCGCACAGAAAATGTATATTTACCGTTCCTATCTCTTTTTATCAAAGATTATATCGTAGTTGCACGTTGCCTGAAATGTGGAGATCTGGGCCACGTAGCAAAATACTGCAAAAACAAACCCTTGTGCACCCATTGTGGGAATGAGAATCATGAACGCCAAAACTGTGATAAAAAAGCCAACCGAAATCATGCATTCCATGTAAAAACAGGAACAAAACATGCAATAGCAAGGACAACAAAGACTGCCCAACATACACCTTCATGTGGCAAATACTAGTGGACAAGACAGACTATGGAGAACACCCCTCAAACAAAAAGGAAAAGAAATCCACCAATTAGAAGAAAAAGAAACGCCAAAAGAGCGGCAGCATACCGACTAAAAAAACAATCGATTTAGTAAACTCTTCCACGCTAAACCCAGAAGCTCCCCCTTCATGTACCCATATAGCACATACTTCAATCCGCCAATCCTTCTCGACCTCTCTGCTGAACCGTCCAACCCATCGGAGAATATAAAATCCACTTCAAACACCCATTCCATCCTCAACGACCCTTTTCCAACTCCTTCTGCTCACATTCAAAAACATTGAACTCACTGCAGAAGACACACTTGACTTATATGACACCGATCTCGATACTGACTCGGAACCTCCATCACCCTCATCAGAACATTCATCCCATCCCTCTGATCCGTACTTAATATATAGAAACTTCGAACACAACTTGAAACTTTCACGCCTACAAGAGAGAGACATTCTCATTACCTCACTGAGACTACTAGTCAGGAAGAAGCATCTCAAGGGCAAAACTATTACCTTTCCCATACCAGAAGCAGTGGACAGGATAACGTTAAAAACTTACAACCTTCCTACCGACACAGAGGAGCTGTTCTGGCTAACCGAGACAGTTTTCGGACGTCGCGGAGAATCACTGGTACTTGACGATCTTCACGCGGACTTTGTAAGGGCACACGGGAGGATGGAGTTTATAGCAACAAACGAATGGCCCCGATGCCACCAATTAGTACGGCACTCATAGAAAACGACAAGATACGAGTTGCACATATCAACACCAGAAGAAGCAAGCTTGCAACACTTGAAACAATCAATTACTGCAAAGACCAATACAGTGACATAATTCTCATGCAAGAACCATACACATCCAAAAACAAAATTCCCTACATACCACTCAACGTTCACACAATTCAGGACCGCAATCAAACCATGGCTGCAATAATTAACCTAAACAGAAATCTAACAGTCACCAAAATAACACAATTTTGTGACACGCACATAAATTGCGCTCAAATATATTCCGACCATGGTTCTTGGATCCTAATAAATAGCTATTTTCAATTCAGCCATGACATAGACCCATATCTGGAAAAAATCGATCTGATATGCAATGCGTACAAAAACTACAAGATCATAATCACAGCTGACATGAACTCCTCCTCTCCATGGTGATACAGCCAAGAGACCGACACCAAGGGAGTAGCCATGGAGGAATTCATTTCAAAGCACAACTTACAAGTCGAAAAGTCCTCCAGGGGAAGGGCGTGCACCTCAAGCAACATTGATCTAACACTCACGAATGCAAGGGCCTTGGGCGATGTCCAAAACTGGAAAGTTATAGATCTCGCCACAACAAGCGATCACAACTTAATACTATTCGACTTAATCTACAGGCAACATCAGCTTGAACAGACAGACCAGGAGAACCTATTGAACTAGAGAAAAATCGATCATCAAAAATTCCTAGAAAAATTCATTATCACTGAACAATTGGACCAACAAAAATCACTCAACACGCTCGCAGAGGAACTCTCTGCAAACATCAGACAAGCAATTCAAAATTCAACACCCAGAAATAACCAAAGGAAAATGAAGAGGAAGCCATGGCCAAAGAAACTAACCAACCTTAAGAAACAAATGCAAAAAGCCAGGAAACTATATAAAAAATCCATCATCGCACAATACAGAACTGCCAACCTCCAGATTTAACGTACCAAAAAAAAGCAATACGAAACTGAGCTACTAAATTATAAGACACAACAATGGAATATCTTCATCGAAAAACGTCTGGAAATAAATAAATGGGGCACCCCGTACAAAATCGCTACCGGCAAAATAAAAAAACCGCAAACCATTTCCACCTTAATTAATGACGAGAACAACACTAATATGACAAAAGACTTGGAAGAAACCATCAACTTCCTAATGAAGAGTCTCATACCGGACGACAAACCTGAAAACGACAGCGATGAAAATAAGGATACAAGAAAAATCTATCACCAGCCATATCCAGAATCACCAATATTACCTTTCACTACCCAGGAAGTAGAAAACGAAATAAGCAGCTTGAAAATGAAGAAGTCCCCGGGACCAGACGGAATTCCTGTGGAAAATAATACAAGAAATCACCCCAGTACTTACGCCTTACATTACTCAACTATTTAATGAGTGCCTTATTCAGAAGACATTCCCAGAAACCTGGAAGGAAGCAAACTTAATAATCCAAATAAAGATGAAACCAGGGTCAATTCATACAGACCAATATGCCCGACCCTGTGGCCGAGTGGTTAGCACATCGCGCTGCGACGCCAAGGGTCCCGGGTTCGAATCCCGGTCGGGCTTGGTTGTTTGTGAATGTCCATTCATCAATTTCATAATTTCATCACTCATCCCCATCTTCGCAAATTAGCCAAGAGGCACAAAACGCGAAGTAAAATAAACTAAATCAATCAATCAATCAATCATACAGACCAATATGCCTTCTCAACGTTTTGGGTAAACTCTTCGAGAAACTTATCCTAAAAAGACTCAAAGAATTTCGCCTGCCCAAGCCCATATCAGGGATACAATTTGGGTTCATGAAAGGTAAATGCACTAACGATGCATTCATTACGCCTGCTATCGTCTACAACACAAAACACTCCAAACAAGTACATGGTGGAAATTATGGTGCACATCGCCGGGGCATTTGACAACTTGTGGTGGCCCAGCCTTTTTCATACACTCAAAAACATGAACTGCCCAGGTACACTCTTCCTACTTCTGAAAAGTTATTTCTCTAACAGAAAAGTTAGCATCAAATATCCAAATCTACAAATGAGTAAGATTACGTTAAAAGGTTGTTCTCAGGGTTCCATTCTGGGACCGAGTTTTGGAATACTAACTTGGAGCCTGCGCTTATGAAACTACAAGACCATCCAGACATAGACCAGATCATAGCTTATGTGGATGACATTATCATGTTCACTTCCGGTAACTCAAGAAAGGAAATCGAAGATATAGCATCTACTGCAATCCATATGCTATTTGATTGGTGTGATCATGCTAAACTCAAAATAGCTGCGGAAAAGACGCTTTATATTATCCTTAAGGGGAAGTTACAAAGAAACCCTCAAATCAAGCTCAGAGGGAAAAAAACTTAAAAAGAGTAAAAGAAGCTAAATACCTTGGTATTACTCTTCAAGAGAAGATGTTTTTTTTTAGCAGACACATAGCCCTGGCAACAACCCAGGCCGAAACAACTATAAACAGTCTAGCCACATTGAGTTCAGCAAACTACAACCTTCCACTATCACACATAAAAACATATCTCATTACCATATATAATGCTATTATTTCCTAAGGCTCGCCCCTGTGGGCCATGGAAACCAGTAAACTGTACATTAAAAACAGACTGAGATCTTCGCAACGCAAAGTGATACTTCGCCTTACGGGTGCATTCAGAACAACCTCAACCCTGGCTATTCTCATGATTGCGGGCCTACAGCCTATTGAAATCGTTATTAAAACTACAGCATCAAAATATTACTTTAGAAATGGACAAGAGGACGAAATCTATAAACTAATTGGAATACGGCCTGCCACGGTACCAGAAATTTACCACCACTTCTTTAGCTTCTGGCAACAGGAATGGACACAAGCTACGAAAGGAAGAAGACTTCACAGCTTCCTTCCAATACATAAAAGAGCGACTTTCGATGGACCATTTCCATCCCACGAGAGGTCTCATACATTTCCTAACGGGACACGGTCCCTACGGTCAACACCTAAATAAGCACAACCTCAGACAGACTGATAAATGCCTGAAATGTACAACCGAGACGAACACACCGGAACATAAAACCTTCTTTTGCCACACATCGAACAAACAAATCGAAGATTTAAAACAAAAGCTACCAAACTTCAACGCGTACCAGTTAATAAGAAATCCCGAGCACTTTACGTTACTAAACGACTTAACAAACCTGGTGTCGAAAGAGGAACTTTCCCTCTTCAAATCCGGCATCACTCACCTCCCCATTCAACCCCTACCTCCGGAATGTAATATACCCCTCAGAAGATCACAAAGAATCCACCTTCGACAAACTCAACAACAGGACATCCCTCCTTCGGACTAAGATCACCAAGAGGATAATGAAGCAGAACCTATCACAGGAACATCAAGGAGACACTAATACACAAGACAGTGATACGCCAGAATGAAAAAAGGTTACGCCTCCCCGGATAAAAGCAAAGGATAACACTGCAAGGATTCGACCCAGGAACCAACCGAATTTAACCCAGATTTTTCTATTTCGTTTCTTTCTTAAACTGTAATCTTACACCCCTTCTTTATTCTCGTTACTAAACACTCTGCAAATTTCTCTCACTGATTCTTGACAATTCTCCATATTTCCACTAGCGAACGTACTAATTTACCCGATACTTCCCAGGAAATCCCTCCCTACTTCTTTCCTTCCTGATGATGTCCCAGGTACCAACCGTCGTACCAATGTTCATCCCAGTCCGACCAACTCTTGCTGGTCTCCCGCAAGTCTCCTTGCATCAGGCACCACTCATTCTTTCATATCCCTTCCTAGTATTAATACTTATATCTCAAAGCCAATAATACTCTCACTATCTCAAACATAACATACTAGAACATAGACCCTGCTTAACATTCATAGAATCGTGTTAATGTCTATCCCTCATCTCATCCATCAACACTAATGCACACGACACACAATAAAACTTATGCTAACAAAACATTACCCACCCAATTACACGCTTATGTAATTTCGTATCTGTGATCATAAATAATATTAATGTTAAACACTAACACATACTTACTTCCTACTATTACTAACCTTTATCTTAATCTTCTTACCTTGTAGAATGATGTAAAACCAACTTTGTTTAGGAAAACCGAACAAATTTGGTTCTTCACTCTGGGGCATTCTTGCCAATGTCACAGTGAATTATTGTAATGGAAAATGGAAAATAAAGGATGAATCAAAGAAGAGCGGGGGAATCCGTAAAAAATTCGCTGAACTACGCCCTGGGTTAATTTTCAGGTACCAGGGCATAAGCGAATACCTCCGAAAGTAGTTTAACTACTTTTTTTTTTTGATCCAGCCGTATACATAAAAATAATAATCATTCTATGTAACCATATCTTGGGTACTGTTTAGGAAAATAAAATTCTTGTATGTCCATTCATCAATTTCATCATGTCATCATTCATTCCCATCTCCGCATATTAGCCAAAAGTAGCACAAAAAGCGAAGTAAAACAAAGCAAATCAATCAATCAATCATTAAATTAAATGAATCTTGCAATTATTTCCTTATGAGACGAACACAATTAGCAATAACGCTAGCACAGATAGGAATAATTTTCAAATACATTGAAATAACATTACAGTCTGCGTGTTCGAAACCTGGCAGCAAACACATCATGTTTACATTTGTTCGTTCGTGGATTTCCCCTATCTCACGTGTCCCTTGCAATTGTTGATATTGCATGACACACGAAACATTCCGTGTTAATTTGGTTAGCACAGCTCGCTACGACGCCAGGTGTTTCGGGTTTAAATCCTGGCCTAGACATTGGTGTTATTTGTTATTTCATCATGTCATCCTCATCTTCGGGATTAGCCAAAGGTCGCAGAAAAGCGAATTAAAAATCAATCAATCAATTATGGAGATATTTTAGTATGAGCAATCTTAAATTTCAGTCTGCCCATTATTTGTCTTGATCAGTTTATAAAAACTATCAATGCTTCTTACAACATCGCAAGTATCATTAATGTTTTGTATTTTGCTCAGGCAAGACTCCCAAGTTGATGTTTTCAAGTCGTCTCTCTTAACGAGGAACGTTAGTGGCAACCCTGCCATGCGCCCTTGTACCCATACAGCACAATCCTCCCAGGGATATTCATTGGATATCCACAATGTCCAGATCAGATCCATGGATATTATAGATATCCATTGGATGTTCATTAGATATCCAATTCTGCATATCCATTGGACGTCTATAGGATATCCAGAACTGGACATCTAAAACTCGACAAATTCTCGATATCTAATACACTGCCTAAACGTGTGTAGAACTGGTTGTAAGAAACATTGTCGAATTCCGAATATCCAATAAGTCGTCAGATATCTTCCAAAACTGAATATCCAAAACACATCCAATTCTGGATATCCAAAACATATCCAGATCTTGTCCAAAACTGGATATCCAAAATACATACAATTAGGGATATCTAATACATGTCTAGAACTGATCCAGAACTTGTTATCCAACAATGAACATAAATAGGATATATTTCGAATATTAGAAAATGGTAGGGGTGTGCGGGATCCCGAAATGTCGGGACCGGGATCGGGAAAAACATTTCCCGTCCCGATCCCGACTTAGGGAAATGAATTCCAGATTTTTCGGGATCCCGAGCAGTCAGGAAATACCGAATGGTCATTTTTAAGTATAGACGTTTTCTGCATTGTAAATGTCTGAAACTAATCGAAAATTGTTCGTTCTTGTACCAGAAATGCGAAAACAATCACTTAAAGTGAAAATGACGTGTAGAATTTGAGATTTCCAGAGCGTAATTAGAGATCGGATAGTTCATTGAACTCTCCAGCCTAATTATTGCTTATTTTTGTGGGAGCAGGAAAAGGTTTATTATCCATTTTGCCTTGACTCATCTCACTCAACAGGTTGCTAGGTGCCGTAGCTTGCCGCGAGTTGATAGCTTCCTGGAGATAAGGCCTTGCTGGAAAGAAAAGGTTTATTATCCGGTGAAGAAAGCTCCGCCCCCTCGACAGGAAAATCGCCAGCCGCCCCTAGCACCGCTGACGTCTCCACAACACCTTCACGACGTGCTCCAAATGCTTTCGTAGCTAGTGTTGCCCACGAGACGAGACGAGACGAGACTTTGGTCTGTCCCGTCCCGTCTCGTGTCTCGTCTCGAAAATATTCGTTTGTCCCGTCTCGTGTCCCGTCTCGAAGGGTTCTGTCTCGTCTCGTCTCGTCCCGTCTCGTTTTGTCCCGTCTCGTCTCGTAAAAGTGATCCGGGATATCATGCCAACAAAAGTCAAAAGTAGCAGAAACACGAAATATTTTTCCGGAAAGTGAGATAAAGCTCCAAATATTTTACCCATTGCGTGGTGAGAATAAATAAGGTTCGTTAATCATGAGGACATTAACATTAAAAATGCAGTTTGTTGGTTACTGATTGCTAGGTATCTTATGAAATCTACCTTGTGGTTTTTCTCGCTTCATACAACTGTCTATCCATCGTACATTTATACCAAGTTTGTTAGAACCTGTCCCGTTTCCCGCGCTAGCGATCGCTCGACAGTATTGGTGCCAATGAGAAACGAGAAAAAAGTCGTCTGCTGGGCAGCGAGGAGCGAATGGAAGCCAGAAGAGAGGAGCTTATGTAGACGTTGTTGCCACGTTACGTATTTTAATTTGCTGCCTGGCTTTAGCTTTCACCAGCACGGAGTTCAGGCGGTCTTCAGCAGCAACACCGCTTGGTTTATGCTAGAAAAGCCAGCGATCAGCTACTGCGGGAAGCCGGACAGGTTGTAACAAACACGGTATAAGTGAGTGCTCTTTTTCATTACTGCTATACCTTTTGGAAGTCTTGAAATGTTTTTCAATAGACCTTCTTTCTTTCTGAATGTCGAACTTCCGTGCACTATGAAAATTTACATTTTTTCTTTAAATTCTAAGCTTGGCGCTGGGGAGCAACAAAAAAGTTCTTAAATGTGTAGTACGAACACAAAAGACTATTTAAAATTTCAATATTTAGTATATTACAAATAGAAAGCATTTATTGTTCTTAATTTGTTAAACATCTTCTATGACATAAGTTTTAACAAGTGTTTCTTTGTGATATTGTGCTGTTTCTTATGCTCAGCTTATGACGCACATACTTCTTTGTTTTCCCTTTAGCCTCTAAGTCCGGTACCACCACCGCTTGATCTAATTTATCCTTCGGCAGGCACGCATCTAGAAATATATGTCGGGGGAGGGTGTCTGAGCCAAGTGTTTCAGAAAAAATGATAATAATAACATTATCGACAACAATTAAGCAAATGTTTAAATTAATACATTAATATAATTCATAGGTCTATTCACTTGAATATGTAAATTAATCAATTCTATTATTGTTATTGCATGACATGTTACAAAGATGGTAGAAGAATAGTAATATAACAGCAGAAATATTAGCTAATATCTAGCTTACGTGTAGTTAAGATTGTCAAAATCTGCATAAAAACAGCTGTCGTGGCAAGAAAATTAATGTCAAAAAAGGTGATGAATTGAATATTTGCTGAATAACAAAAAAAGATGTTACATCCAGTTGACGAAAAATAAAGTTCTTGATTAATATTTTATGCTCATTATTATAAGTAGTAGCGTACATAAAACTTCATTGATACTGTCATTCAAAGCAGTATGATCCCAATAGAATCCTTGTTTTCTAGTAAGTTCGGCAGGAATATGTAACCCTCGATTATGCTAAACAAATATATTTTTTGTTTAGCTAGAGCAAGGCCCCAGGAGGATGCAAGAAGCCTTTCCTGAAAAAGTCTATGTTTTACGAAGCGAAGAAACGTGACAATACCACCACGTATGGAAGGCAAACCTGCATTCATTTTATATCGCACGTTTACAGAGCCGTGCCTCCTGAAGTTATAAAAATCCCAACTTCAATGATTGTTTTAGACATGCTATAGTTGAAAAAAATATGTTTAGATGCACCAAAGTGAATCATTATCAGATTATGCATATAACGTGTTATTGGAATCAACATATTTGTTTAAATTGGGTGCCTCCCCGCTGGCGTAGTAATAACGTCGAGGTCTTGTAATGAAGGGTCCTCGCGTCGATACTCAATGGAGGCACAAAGTGGATCTGATCGCACTTTAAACTGTAGATCGGTTCGCGATTTAGCCTATTTGCGAATCAAGTGGACTTAAAAAAAAAACAATATCAACCTTAAGAATATTAGAATAAACTAATTCACCCGCAGGTAAGTCAAATTTCACATATCCTTCTTCATCTTCGTTCATAGACTTCCTGCAATACTCTTGTGTTGCATCCCACCAGGTGCGAAAAATGTGAAGTTATTATTTCCCCGTACTACGTTATTTCGTTTCATAACAGTAAGGCTAAATTCTCGTTTTATCTGAACTTTTAAAAAATGTGCAAAATACGTCTCTATCTTTAAACAACCACCCTTTCCCATGTATGTGTAAAATAATCCCACTCTGTCTCAGAAAACCTCTTCCTAAGATCAAATGAAGGAAACAACTCCTATCATTTATACAAACAGTAGCACATATCACGTCCTTTGGTGCAACACTGTCAAGAGCTAATGTTACTTTCCTCGTCCTAATAAATTTACTTCCAACCAGTGACGGCGCCAGGGAAATTTGACTGGAGGGGGGGGGGGAAGGCTGGCAACAAAATATTGTAAGGGGGCAGTCACATTAAAACGCCCGAAAACACCACATATATACTTATATAATAATAATTATAATAATAATTATTATTATTATAATAATTATTATTATATTCATGTATGGTGTTTTGTGTGTGTCTTTTATTTAGAGTGGACGTTTACTGCCTAAATTTACTTCTTGATTACGAGTTTATCTCTACATAATTCGTTTTAATAAAGACATTAATTCTTTTTTATTGGTAAGTTGCGTTGTCTCTAGTGGCCTATTTCAGTATTGAAAGACATTCATAATTTTTTATTCATCGTCTTTCTTGAGATGAAACTTCTGATATAAATATTTAAGTTATAAGATAATAATATAAATGATGAAAATAATGCTTCTAAGAGTTTAATTTTCTTGCAAAATAAACGTGACGTTGGAAGAAATGAATCTTCTTAAGTATTAAAAACAATGTGAGGCACTTAGTGAAGTGCAATTCTGCTGTAGTAGAAATCTGCGCTATGTGCTTTGGAGAACACATTGCGCTCCTTTGGTACGTCCTGGACTTGACATTTCTTCTCAATGGCAAGAACAGCCAAATGAAGCAGTTTGCATCCAGCATCCTGTCTCGAGCAAGCCTTTTCAAAGATTTGAAGGACAACCATCTTCGTAACGCTGAAGAGTTTTGGGCAAAATTTGTGTTTCACCTTTCAGGGAAATGTTATCACAGGATAAAAAATCAGACAAAGGTTTCAGTTATCTCATAATTCAAGAAATATTCTGACCCTGGCATTACTTACTCTTGCTCTACCACTCCAACGTATGTCTGTGCTACCCAATTACAGGCACATATGGAGTTTGTGGGAAGAAGTTCTTCGATTTTGATATGTACGAGAAAGAGCGAACCTGCATCTAATGATTGAAGAGTGGCAAATCCTAATAAGCGTTCTTTTACCTGCCCGCGATATGTTTTGAATCGAGTTTTAAGTGTAAATTGTATTTTAAGGTTCACGTTCAATACATTTCCAAATAATATCCCCTCATTAGCTTCAAGAGTATCGAAGAAATCCCCTTTGTTAAGGTTTCCTCTGACTCATCATCTCGAAATTCAAGTCCCTGAATAGTAAGAAACCGCGATGAATCCGCAACAACTGACATGTAGTGACGGGTTTTCTTCGATCACCTTTGGTCCTGGGTTCGATACCCAGTGGAGGCACTTTAAACTATAAGTCCAGTCCCGATTAGCCTTACTGTGCATAAAGTGGACTTCAAATGCCAAATCAACCAACCAACCAAATCTTGAATCAACTTTGAATGTCTTTTAATAAGTAGCGTTGTCACTAACGACCACGATTAGAATAATTTGCCCGTACTACAGATGATGTCTTGTGGTCCTGAAAATATTCGTGATGTTTTAAAATCATCCACATTCAACACTTTCTCCCAGTTCTTAAGACTGGTTAAAACTTAGGTTAATCTCGGCTATCACAGGACATAAATGAATGAGAAATCACCTATGCCCAGGTCGGCGCTCGAATCTTGGACGAAGCAAATTAATATTTGTTAATCAAGTTGGTATTATAAGCAGGAAAGTGATATCATGAAGAATACACCACTTTGAAAAGGTGAAAATCGTCATACTTTTATAAATAAACTCTCTTATTATTCGATATTTAATTAACTTCAACGGGGGGGCGGGTGGGGGGCGAAGTGTCTGACATGGGGCGTCCCCCTGCCCCCTCTGGCGTCGTCACTGCTTCCAACCCTCTAATAACTTCGCTGCTGATAGCCTCACCTTCGAAATGGAAGCTTGTGTGTCGGCGAATAATACAAAGAACTTGCGTTCACTGTCCCTTTCATTCAAAGTCTGCCGTTTTCCTTTTCAGCTTTTTCTGCAAAACTTCCTGTCAGCAAGCAAACCAAATTGCAGAATTTTTATTGCGCCTCCCTTGCATCAACTTTCATTCCTACTTTAGGCCTGGATTTATGGCACGTACCCGCTACTGCAGGTCAACCTCGGCCTATGTTTGGTGTTTGCCCCCTGAAGCAACGGTGTCCATTGTTCAAAGCGAAACCTTTGTCAGTGGGGAACGGCGAAAAATAGTCTCGGAATACACCCTGGTCGTAAACAAGCTCCCGCCACCCTAACATTGATGTCAGCTTCCCTCTGAAGTTCATAAAACTACTTTGTGAAATGTGTTTAATAACGAGTGAAAATGTAAACAGTAGATACTACATGTATAACCCATAGCGCGACAGCCCGTGAGAGCCTTGGCTTACCTACCGACTGCTGGTCTCCCTCCCACAGTGTTCCTCCGTCACCTGTTAGAGCGTGGAGATCTTAGACCAGTATTGGGGTGACGGGTGGTCAGCCCGACGAACCCCCAGCCGTTGTAGGTCTTCTCGACCGGGTTACCGCTCACTCATTCGGAGCTCCCCAATTTCCTCACGATGGTGGGTTGCCACCGGCCCTATACGTAGGCCGAATAAATTCCGACCAGAGCCGGATTCGAACCTACGCCGTCCCGCATCTCAAGACGAGTGAACGCCTTAACCCGCTCGGCTACGGAGGAGGACAGATACTACATGTATTTTGCTCATAAACTTGAAGGCTAAATTTACAGAATAAAAAGAACAGCTACAACATTCCTTCATCTGATTTACAGAAAGGCTAATCGGGACTGGACCCACAGTTTAAAGTGGGGTTCAAATCACAATGTGCCTTCACCGGGTATCGAACCCAGGACCCCTTGATTACAAGGTGACGATGCTACCACTGTACCGTCGGGGAATCCCCTCATAGAACAAAGTTTCCTTCTACGACGATTATACAGAACTTAGTGCATTTCCTTCATTTGAAATCTATTCTATATCAGCCTCAGTATTTCGTTATTACAATTCAAGGAATAGTATTCTCCTTAAATAAAAAATAAAGAAATAAAAAAAAAAAACATTGGAAATAATCTTCAAATGGACGTAAAAAAATCGAATCCAACCACCTGCAGAATGCCTGAGGGAAACAACAAGAACTTTCTCAACAAAGACATATCCGAAATTTCCATAACATTCTAATAATTTCGCAACCCGTGCAAATAATCATGTGGTAAAATCTTGTCGTGGTTCCCTGTAAACACTAAAATCACCAAATTACTTCTTTCCATATTTTCTCCTCCTCTTTAGCTCTCAGCTGTTCGGAGTGGGATATGCAAGATTATTTGTCCCTAATTATCTCTTTCTCTTAGTCTTGTTTATATCTTGGACTCCTTAATAACTTTCCCAACAACTCCTTATCAATTTGTACTGCCATGTTTCCTACAATGCTTTTCCTACTTCCTAATAACAATCACTTCTGTACACCCTTTGATGTAAAAATTAATTAATAAAAATAAACCATATCCGTCGGTCCGTTTATCTTTCCAACCTATAGAGCTGAGACTATGCAATCCCTGTGCTATCCCCTCTCCATTCTCTTGAACAGATGTTTTTCGGAAGGCGTCTTTCCTCACGCTTGGAAACAAGCTAACATCACACCGATTCACAAAAGTGGTAACAAAAATTTTGTTTCATCTTACAGACCAATCTCCTTACTCTCTCCTCTGTCCATCATCTGTGAAAAAGTAATCAAAGACAGACTGTACAAATTTGTTTCTCCGTACTTAAGCTCTAAGCAACATGGTTTTCTTCCTGGTAGCTCCTGTCTTACAAACCTGTCTGTTTTACTCTCACATGCTATGGAATGCATTTCAAATAATTCACAATTAGATGTAATATACTTTGATCTGGCCAAAGCCTTTGATACTATTAGTCATCGTCTTCTGATTCACAAATTATGCAATACATTCAACATTCATGGCAAATTTCTCACCCTTCTCACAGACTACCTTAGCGATCGCCAACAACGTGTTGTTCTTCCTGGAACTGTTTCTAACTTTCTTCCTGTCCTCTCTGGAGTTCCACAGGGTAGTGTTCTAGGACCTCTCTTGTTCATATTATTCGTCGATGACCTTGCCGACCATTTCACAGCTCCCTCTAGCAATTACCTTCTTTTCGCAGATGACTGTAAAATTTTCAGGGAAATCTCCGCTTCCGACGATACTCATCTTCTTCAGAATGACATAGCAACATTTACTTCCTGGTGCCTGACATGGGGCCTTACATTACATCCTGACAAGTGTACTACTCTCACTATCTCTCTCAAGAAGAATCTGTTAAAGTCATCTTACTCCATCTCTGGCAATAACATCAAAGCAGTATCCTCTCACAAGGACCTAGGCATTGTTTTCGACCAAAAGCTCACACTTGAGGAACATATTTTATGCACCACAAAAAAAGCCATGCGTCTCTTAGGTTTACTCTACCGTTTCACTGAAATTAGTGACATCTCAGCCCTCACTTTGTACTTCAAATCATTCATCTCCCCAATAATAGAATACTGCTCTCCCGTCTGGTCCATGGCATGTCCCACTCACCTCTCCAGATTCGATTCAGTCTTTAACTTCTTCCTAGCTATAGTCCGTCACAGGGTTCCCTCATTACGCAATTTTTCATCTCCGCATCTCTTGTCTTTTCTAAACTTACAAACTGCTTATCAGCGACGTTTGCAGAATGATTTCAGTTACTTATACAAAATTGTGAATGGCAAAATCCGCTGCAACACACTCCTTGAGGAATTCCACTTTAGAGTACCTATGCGCACAACTCGCAATACAAGGTTATTTTATACTAAAAAACCTAGACTAGAAATTCGAAAAAGATCTCTCTTTTATAGACTTGCAGCACAATACAATGATCTCCCCTCAAGTATTGATATATTTTCCTCCTAGTTTGCCTTTCGGTCTTCTATCAGAAGAAATACTTGTAATTAATATCACGTAGTGCCATCTCTTACTTATTTTTTTGTTCATTTGCTATTCACTTTTATGTTGTTTTGTTACTTTTAATTATTTCTTATTTATTTTTATTTATTTATTTTATTTTATTTTATTTTTTTATTTTTATGCTTATTATAATTATTGCTTTCTCATTGTTGACAATTTCAGTGTAAAATGGCCACCTGTGCTGTATCTGAAATTTTCTCAAATAAATAAATAAATAAACCTCGGACGCAGACATTCCACGATATTTTGGTCCCTCCTTCCACATTCTCTACCTGCCCTTTTACTTGATGTTATTCAGAATTGTATTAGTATCTGGAGTACTATCGTAACATAAAGTTATTAACCTGGAATATTTTTTTAAAACAATGGGGAGTAACGCTGTGTTTCGAAAGAGTATAGGAAATAAGTTTAGGTATTCATTCATGCCTCTCTCTAGAATAGTCTTCTTATTTTGACTTAATACACGCTTATCAACGTTTTTAATTGAAATACTTTATTCCAAGCAAACAAGTATTTGCAACTGATTAAAAATGTTGCTTTTATTTTTTCGAGACATTCGAGACGAGACGAGACTTTTCAAAAGCCGTCCCGTCCCGTCTCGTGTCTCGTCTCGAAAACGAGACGAGAAAGGCATTCCATCTCGTCCCGTCTCGAATTTCAAAAGGCACGAGACGAGACGGGACATGTCCCGTCCCGTGAGCAACACTATTCATAGCTCGACGTCCTTCCGGCACTTATAGTACTATTACAAGGATTAAACACCATGAGGCAGGCACCTTACCTCGACCAGCGGCAAGAAGCCATTGCGGCTCTTGCCTCCCAAACTTGATGTAATAAATGTTTGTGATGTCTGTTTTGTCTAGGCACAACTCATGACTATGTCACGGCATGCGACAGTAGCTGCCGCCCCCTCTACTTCATGTTTATAAAAATTGTTATGTATGTGATTTATCACAAACAAGTGCCTATTAATGTTAATAAATATAAATGCATTAAAGTACTTATCCTGACTTCGAAGAAAAATGGTGAAGAAAAACTTACACACTCAGAAGTTCTGTCGTTCATACCTGCTCATTACCAGTGCGTAGTTACAGATCGGTCAGTTCATTGAACTATCCAACTTGACTAGTGCAAGGGGGAGCATGAAAATTAACAAGAAACAATGGTGGTTGACTGTTCCTTCATATCGAAATAATATCAAGATGAGATCCATAATTAGTCCAAAAATTGTACTTTTCGTGTCCATGCAATATCCAAAGTACGTACAAAAAGTCTAAATCAAACATATTGTCCAAATTACGTCCCACTTGATGTTCATAACATGTCCAAAAGTGATCAGAAAATGTCCAAAACATATCCACTTCTGGATATCTTTTGGATATCACGTATGCGGACAAATGGATATCCACTGGATGTCTTTTGGACATTCCTGGATATCTATTGGATATCCAGAACTTCCGACACAAATATCCAAAAGATATTGGATATCTTTTGGACATTTATGTGCTGTGTTGGTAGTGGAGTCGAAACGACGGAAAATATTTCAGTTCCAGCGGAGAACGTGCCCTTTGGGGGCGGACACTACATTATTTAAAGAACCTAAAACGGCTAGACCCCAAGTTTTTAAGCCCTCGTTTGTCTGTAATGGCGTCTTCAAAATGGCTGTCATGACGACTGTAATGGCGTCTTCAAAATGGCGGTCATGACGAAGATTCTATACCTGAAACCTTTTAGTTTATTGCAGTTATTTATTATTCATCACATCTTATTTTCACCTAATTTACAGTTTATGACTGTATTATGGTAATACGAAATTAAAAAGACCCACTTTATCAAATAATATTAGACGTGGCTGCCAATATGGTAGCGAAAAGTCTAAAAATAGCCCTTTCAGCTATTTCATCTTAATGTTATCCGAAATAGAGGTTGTTCATTAGGGCACAGTGATATGAACAAAGGTTAAAATTTCGAAACGAAAAGGGTCTTAATATTTTCCCTTCTAATCAGGGTAGATCACCGCTAAAATATATTTGCGCTCAGACATCATCTTATGTTGGCGCAAATCTTAAATGCCAACAATAATGACCATTAAGGGGGTAGCGGTTCACGCAGACTTCGCCATCGGTGCCCTAGGTTAGGCGTATCGAGTAAGTTGTGTGGTCTCAATGAGTAAGGAAAGACATGTGGTATCGTTCATCAAAAGGAAGGAAGCAGTGGAGTGGACCAAAACCAGCAGAAGAAAATATTAAAAATGGAATTGTTCGTGTGTTACGGGGAAAGGTGTTCACCTTCCAGAGGGGGACACTCGTGAGGGCAGACCTCACTCTCACCCTCACCCTCCGGTAGACTTGTGAGGGTGAGGACGGTTGAGGGCGACTGTAATCTCGGAGGGTGAGGGCGGTGGAGGCGACTGCATATTTTAGACTTTACTTGACGTTCTGGCATATAAAGGGGTAAAATTACTGCCTGTGATATTTTGTTGATGCCTACTATTGTGGAGTATTGCCTGTGTGACATCATACATCCAAGAAGGCTTCCTCTGCAGACAATAACAAAGAAAATTGACCCTATCTCCTTAACTGCTGTAGGAGTAATTTTGACCATTTGTAAGTTTGTTGGGTTGTTACACGAAGGGAAGACATGCGTATGGAGAATGCTTTCAGTTGGAGGCATGTAATCATGTATTACTACAGGCGTTTTGCTGGATAATGTAGCAGAGACCATACATGACTTCCCAAAACCAAGATGGCCGCCTTGGAGGTTCTGCACATGAAACACTGTCCATAACCTGATTAGAGTTCATTTATCAGATTTTTCCAGAGGCATTTTCTGTTAATAAATAACAAGTTAAAAATATTAATTATTATTATTATCATTATCATTTCTATTATTATAAATATTACAGTAAAGGAGTAATAATAACATTGCCTGTGAATTCCGCATTGTCTTTTGAAATTTAAGCAGCTCAGCTGTCATCAAGATTGGGAGTGGTTGTAATCATTTGGGAAATATCATGTCGTCAATACAGTCACTTTATTCAAATTCCTCATCACTCTGATCTGAGTCTCTGTTCTGTAAGTCATTGTTTTCACACTTTTCTTCATCTCCACTACGAAGACACAGTTCAATATGTCAGGAACTGATCTCGGCATATGCATGAACATTTCCTCTTTCGCAACCACACGTCAACTGTAATCTTCTCTGAAATTCTAGGTAGTGTGAATATGACAAGAATGATCTTTTTGTCATCCTCATTTTCTTCTTTCTCTATTCAACAGCCTATTGGGCTGGGTAGATTTAGATGTTTCTCTTTTGCTTTTATTTCACTCCAATACTTGGAAATAACTCCTCCTGGTGAAATGTGTGAGAGTCACTTTGGCGGCAGCGTTCACACTATCTATTAATGGTATCCCAGTTTGTGTTTGTACCTGAAAAGAAGGCAAAAAAATGGTTGTTGAACGCATTTGATGGCACAGAAGATGATGTGGTTCAATCTCTTGCAAATCTTGGTTCTCCTGGATTCGATGAACAAGATGACAGAATGAAAGAATGAATTGATTTATTTTACTTCTCGTTTCTGCTACTTTTGGCTAATTTCAAAGATGAAAATGAATTATAAGATCAAAAAGATGAAAGGACAATCACAAACTCATATTGGCAGCATACAACTCAAGTCCCATGGGTCCAGATACCAGAGCATTGATTGATTGATTGAGTTGGTGTTTTATTTAAGTCCACTTTATGCACAGTAACGCTAATTGGAACTGAACCTACAATTTAAAGTGAGATCTGAACCACTATATATGCCTCCACCGGGTAATGAACTCGGGACCCCTTGATTACAAGGCGACGACGATACCACTGTGGCATCGGGGAGGCCCTAGACGTCAGAGCAATGTTAGTCTGCAAAATGCATTCCAGGGTGTACTCGTGGAAGTGATGTTGATATTTGGGTGTCTCTTACACCCCGAATATGATGACAGGATTTTGCATGACACCAAAATCAAATATTTTGGCAAATTACGATGGTATCTGTTCGCGAAGAGGGATGTTCAAGGCTCACGTCTTGCTCCAACCAAAATTCCCATCGCACTTTTTTATCAGAAGGAGTTATTTCCAAGTATTGGAGTCAAAAGCAGAAAAGGATCATCCAAATCTACGCATCTTCATAGGCTGTTGATGGGAAAAGAGAAAATGAGGATGACAAGAAGATCATTCCTGTCATATTGACACTGACTAGAGCTCCAGAGAATGTTGAATGAGGAAGTCACAGGCGACCTCATTACTCCTTTACCATAATAAGGTAGTGTACAAAAAGTAGAAAAATGGAAGGAGGAGACCTGCACGATCACCATAAATAATCATCAAGGAGTGTAACTTAACTTACGCGCATAAGCAGCAGTACTGCTAGTGTCAGATAGGCCCATGATTGAAAGGTAAACAAAACACAACATATCAGAACAAGAGTGCCTCATTCTGTATTGAATGCCCATTGTGATCAGAGGACAATCTCTTGGTAAGGTGTTCAATGTACAGTAAGAACATAGCACAAAGACGTCAGCGTAGAATCATCGGACATTTGGAAGCAGGTCAAACACAGACTGAAGTCACGCCAGCGTTGAATGTGCCACATTCATTTCCAGGGTTTGGCGACGGTTCATGGTAGGCCAGAACAAGGTTGTCAACGAGTAGCAACGCCACAACAGAGCCGATATCTGGCTTTAACTGCACGACGAAACCGGACGATCCCTGCAAGACAACTGTACTCAAAGCTTGCAGCCACCTCAGAGGTTATAGTTTCTCTCGCCAAACTGTGTACCGGAGACTCAGGACAGCTGGTCTCTATGTGTGTCCCGCTTGATCCAGTGCACAGAAGGGTCCGCTTACAGTGGAGTCAGTATCATCGAAATTGAGCCCTGAACTAATTATTTCACAGATCAGTTCAGATTCAGTTTGCAAAATGATTCCCGTCGCACATTAATCTGGAGAGAACCTAGATCATGATTTAATCCAAGGAATATCATGGAAAGGAATCAGTTTGATCGAGATTGAATACTGGTATGGGAAGACATCATGCTTAATTGACGTACAGAGCTCCACTTCTCTGCTGGAGGTATTCTTACTGTCCAGAGGCACAGAAACGAGGTACTCCAACAACATGTACGACTTCTCAGAGGCGCAGTCGGCTCAGACTACAACTTCAAGAATGAAAAGATGATAATACATGTGCGCATGGAACCAAATTGGTGGATGACTTTCTTGAAGGTGAATAAATCCACCGCACTGACTGGCCACCAAGGTCCCCAGACATAAATCCTGTAGTGTCTTAAGGAGACGAGTTAGCTCGCGATCCTCCACCAAAGACATTTCCAGAGGTCCGCACTCCTCTTCAAGGAACCAGCTGCCTGTAGAACTCTTGAACCACCTTGTAAATAGAGTGCTACGTCGTTGCAAGGTTGTGTAGCTGTTAGGGGTAACTTCACCCTATACAAACCTCTTTTTTTCGTCAACGAAGTATCTTCTATTTTATAATTTTTTGCGTGTGTCTTTGCACTAAAAAACAATTGTTAATTTTATGCATTCTACTCTATTGTATACCATATAACGTTTTGATTAATTTTCGCTATGTTTTATTCAGTTCTGTCATTTTATTAATAAAACATATCTTCGTTATGCTTAACTTTTGGACACTACTGTAGTTATAGAAATTATAATAATATTTTTCACTTTTTAATTATAAACAGAAAATGCCTGTGGAAAAATCTGATAATCGAACTCTTAAATCAGGAGATGAACTCTATATCATGTGCAGAACCTCCAAGGTGGCCATCTTGGATTTCAGACGTCAGTATGGTTTCTGATACATTGTAATACATGATTGCATGCCTCCAAATGAAAGCATCCTCCATACACATGTCTTGCCTTCGTGCAAAAACCCAACAAAATTACAAATGGTCAAAATTACTCCTAAAGCATTTAAGCAGATAGAGTCGATTTTGTTTGTTAATGTCTGCAGAGGCAGCCATCTTGGATGTATGTCACACAAGCAATACGCCACAATAGTAGGCATCAACGAAATATCACAGGCAGTAATTTCCTCCTTTATATACCAGAATGTAAGAAAATTGTAAAATATGCATAGAATCCTTCCAGAAAAGGGCACGAAATAGTTTCACTCGATATATCTCCATAACAGTGCGAGATATGACAAAATCAATAAGACTCAATTTTGTTCGCTTTTCAATTCTGAACAGAACATGTATGTATAATTTTATTTCCAAAACCACTATTAAAGGAATTATGATGGAATTTCTTAGTGCTTGAAGCGGTAGCCATCTTGGATTTATAACGTCACACAGGCCTTCTGCCACAATTGCGGGCAAAACACCCGGTAGTACGTTATTGTGTACCACACAAGCAATATATTACCGGTAGTCATATATTCCCTTCATTCAAAAACCCATGGACTATAGAAATATTGATTATATTGAACCATGAAGAATGTTCTGGATGATTCATACGAAAGCTTCCGCGGAAAGGGAAGAGTGGAAGACTGCTGATTCTTTATTTTCCAGCAGATATTTACACTTGACTACTGTAGAAGAGCTTTACTTTTACACAGAAAGAACAATCAAATATATTTAAAGCAGTTTTTTTTTTAAATAATGTTAAAAGGGTAGTAATATTCGGAGATATGCGAATCCATATGTAACGTGAAACCACACACAAGTACCAACTAACTTCTAGCCATGCTTTTGAAACAACATTTTTCGTTTCATTATCTTTTGTTCAAATTTGTTTAATCTTTCGAAATCCGTGTTTTAAATGTGCTTTAGTGCTTAGAAATCTGTGTCCCTTCTGAGTAAATTTGTAAGGATTATCGGTCATTTCATGTCAATTCAGCCAGACCATGGTACACGTGATCTCACATTTTGATGAAAATCGACACATTTAATCCTTCCATGATATGAGAAACTAATTTTTTTTTTTCACTTGCCTGGTTCCATATTTATAGCCCCTCGAACTATCAGTGATTCATCCTTTCTTCCATTCACATAGCTTCTAAGTATGAGCTGGGCCTCCCCGATGGCGCAGTGGTAGCGTCGTCACATTGTAATCAAGGAGTCCCGGTTTCGATACCCGGTGGCGACACATGGCACAGTGGTTCGGAGCCCTCTTTAAACCGTAGGTCCAGTCCCGATTAGCCGTACGGTGCGTAAAGTGCACTTAAAACACCAACCCAACTCAACCCAAGTATGAGCTGCGCTGTTTTGGAGAAATAATTTTATCCCTCTTATAAATTTTTCAATCTTTTATATACTTCACAACAATTTTAACCAAACAATAAGGATTCCAGAAAAAAAAGATATTTCAACATTTCACAATTATGTTTTAGTACACTAATAAATTAATAAAATAGTATTTTATAATATTTTTTTTACCGAAAACATGGTTTACTAAAATTTCCATTATCATTGAATGGGAAATGGTGCAACACCAACACAAGTATTTTTATAATGAACTTATATTATCTAACTTACCTAGAAATAAAATTGATGGCCTTTTCATTTCTTCTGAAAATATGACAACTTATTTCTGATTTTTTAAAAAAATGGCTACCGCATTTTATATTTTTCAAACTAACTTAAAATCTAAGGATCTATCTTCAAAATATCATTGAAGCCAATTTATAGAGTATAAAATTTCAAATAATGAGGGGCAAAGGAAAGTGTGTCCCTTTTCTTGGTTTGATTGATGATTGATTTGGTGTTATAAGTCCACTTTATGCACAGTAAGGCTAATCGGGACTGGACCTACAGTTTAAAGTGGGATCTTTTAGTTTCTAATGCACATCGCTGTTCGTGCGATAAATTATACAATGCAGTGGCCATTAAGAAGCGGTATATTTGAGATTGGTAAAGTTACGTCAGTCAATATTGCGTATTGTAGCATCACATAGTACGAGTTGCATGAGCGCGAAGAACCAGGTAGGAATTCTACCGCTGTCGTCTGCTTCAGAAGGCAGGAAGGGTCACATGAACCAATCACAGTAGACCTCTGCTGCTCCTTACGCTGGCGTACGAGAGAGCATTTACGCGCGTGCTGTAGAGATCGAAGCTTTCCCTCCAGAAAGGCAGCAAGGAATATAGAGTTCTTTACGCTGAACCTGCTCGGCGTCCGGCCAGGAAAGGCATTGAAAAAAGATGCTAGAACGAGTGCTGAGAGTGGAGCGTTGGAAGCGGATCGCGAAAATAGCTATTATAATGCCATGAAGGTCAAACATATATACGAAATTAGTGAAGTTTTACTTTATATTCACAGCATTTACACATTTCTTTTTAAATTTTAAATCTGGGAACGCCGGGCGTACGGGCGTACTATAACGCTACGCCACTGCGAAAAATAGCTTCGATGCACACAAAAATGACTCAAAAACTCAAACCTTTCATTGATACTGCACATTGTTGAATCACAAACGTCCAGAGGTGCCAAACTATTATTGTCATGTTCAAAGCATAGGCGTAACTATCGGGGGGGGGCGGGGGATCGGAGGGTACGGTCCCTCCTTGGCCTACACCCGACCCCGTAGGGAAAGGTTCGGATCTTCCTACATTGAAAGGTGAATTGATTGGGAATCGAATTCGTCGCTACTTCGAAAGACGTAGAAATCTGGAGAATGACTTGTTACCTCAATCTTTATATGTGAGTTTCGCCTCGAAGTATAATTCTCCTTTATAGGGCCAATACATTCAATGCCGTTGGGCCAAAACAACGAATTCGCATGTCATCTGTGGTTATTCGGGAACAAAGCAGTTCCGAGGAGTAACAAATTCTCTCGAGGGAAGAGGAAGTCTATTTCGTTCCTTATTTTTTTTTCTTAGGTGTCAGAGGGAGGTGTCGGCATTTATTCTTATGTTCATTGAGATTTTTGTGAGCTGAAGAGGAGTGATCGACTGATAGTTGAAAGATATGTAAATTTGCGAGGAGTGAAGAATGTCGTTGTACAGCTTCTGGTGCAACATAATTTTCCAGTTTCTCCAGTTTCATCAACGATAATATCGTTAATTTTCCATGTGTAAAAATTTAGAAAATTGTGTAAATACGTGCTCTATAACAAGGAGAGAGAAGTATGTTTGGGAATGACGCCTAAGTGTAGCAACCAGACAGAAATAAGCATAACTGAAATTGCATTCCCTGGCCGACTTGCATGGCGGAGCGGTTAGCATACCACGTTACGACGCCAGGGGCCCAGGATTAGACTCCCGGTCTAAGGATGGGTGTTCATTGCAAGTGTCCCTTCACCATGTTATTATTACTCATCCTCATTGTCGCGATTAGTCAAAAGTGATAGAAAAGTGACGTAAAATAACTTAATTCAATAAACCAATCAATTAACATCGAATTCCCGTTAAAAGTTACATCTTTTACGGAAATCTACGCTATTCGCTGTATGAAGTTGTTTGTATAACTGATTTACTTTTCTAGTTTCATTTTTGCTTGCTCTAAAGACGGTCTTAGTCTTATGTAGCTAACAGTACCATGCGATTATTTGTACATGCAATTTCGTTTTCTCATAAGGGTAAAGGCACATGTGGTTCACAACAAATTTCCTGGGACTATACGTAGAGTCTCACGTTCGTTCATTCATCTCTTCACAGCGCAAGGTGCATTTTCCAAAGTCATGTTAAGCTAGGTTATTATACAGGGTGCCTACCAGTCAAGAAAGTCAAGAAAAAGAAATGAATTCAACTATACCCTATCCCAGCTAATTGTGAAGCATGGACGCGCATATCGGCAGAGAAGCGAAGCAGGGAAAGCGCTTAACTCCAGTCGCTTTTCCCCCTCTCATTACACAACCCGTTCCTCTCACTGTTCATTGGTGAAGCTGTCTCGCGTCACTAATTGCGCAGAGACTTGTTCTCGTTCGCCTGCTCCACAGATAGCTGGGACAGAATATAGTAGATCGAGAGGTCAATAACAAGTCAATAAATTAACCTTGTAGTCAAGAATTTTTGCTCTAACAATGACTGATTGATTGATTAAGTTTATTTTACTTTACTTTTTTGCTCCTTTGGCTAATCACGAAGATGAGGATGATTGTTAGTAAGATAAGATGGATGAAGGGAAAATCACAAATATATAGGGACAACTACACGAGTCCCAACCAAGAATCTAGATCAGGCCCGTACCCAATCGGGGGGGGGGGGCAAGAGGGCCATGTCCCCCCACTCGAACTATGAAATATTTTAATTCGAACCTAAAAAAAAACCTACAAAAACAACATGGACGATTTTTCAGATTTTGCAAGAATTTCGATTTTCTTCTTGCATAAATGAATGGGTTGTTTCTGGAGAGAGGCAGACTCTAGAAGTCTGCAGTCAGTAGCTAAATACAAAGGAGTTTTATCATCGGTACCTTTAGCATTAACGTCAATTCAGGGTATTCTTTAATAATTAATAGATTTTCAGCGTTCCCTTTTTCGGCTGTTTTACTAATTTTGGTTTCTTAACCATTGATGCAAGGCTACCAGTTCATTATTTTTAATCCTGTCCTGACTTTTTCGAACTGCAGTCTTGATTAGAAAATATCCTCTTTTTTGTGTTAGTTCACATTCTGACAAGTTCTTCATTATAATGATCGTTCCTAATATGTATATTTAACTTATAAATATATTATAAATAAAATATTTCTAAACATAGATTATCATTATTATAAATGAAATGAAATGAAATCAAATCAAATCATGGCTGTTCAGTGATGCTGATATAAGACAATTAAAGGAAAATTTAAAACATTGTTAATTTGGGAATACTGTACTATTCGAATACTTTTGAGAATTGAATGTCAGCAATAAGCACCAAGCTGTAAGCATGATCTCTGTAAGCAACTGTACTGTTGGTCGGGTCAGGGAGAGGAAAGGTAGTGGGGGCTATCGTCTTGTTGAATTTTTTCCCGTTACTTTGGACCATAATTTTGCAACTGTACGTCTGCTGGTCACATGCAGGGTATCATATCCCATGGGGAAGGGGAGGATCTCCCACCTTCCCACCAACGATCGTGTTCTAAAATTTTCACGGCAACAAAATTTCCCGATTGGAAGAGTCTGTGTTATAATAACAAAGATTAGCATTTAGTTCTAACTTCAAACGTACTTTACTAAGAATAATATGAGAAAAACATGCAAAGAAGGAAGAATAAAGAATCATGTCTGTCTGAGTGTGAATGCTGCATAAATATTTTGTTCTCTCTCTCTCTCTCTCTCTCTCTCTCTCTCTCTCTCTCTCGAACTGGTAACAACATGGAGTTATATTACAGGGTGATTCTTACAGAACCGGTACGACAAAATGAGCTGTAATATGAAATATACCATACAGATATTAACGTAATTTATACATGGCATACCTTGGATAGTGTACAGTTGATTGTTGATTGTGATCAGAGCATGTATTGAAAGTGCCGCCGTTTTCAAGAAGGCACGCCTCCACCCGCATTTGCATATTCACCGTGACTCTCCGCAGTGTCTCTTCGGTGATGTTCCTGATTTCAGTGGAAATGTTGTCCTTTAAAGCTTGTAACGTAAGCGGATTGTTTGCATACACCCTGTCCTTCAGTAAACCCCACAAGAAAAAATCCAGGCTGGTAGGGTCGGGGGGGGGGGGGGGGTTCTTGGGAGCCTGACGCCTGGACACAGCAAACACATTCGTACGTGCACCACTGTGTATCCTTTAACCTTGCACCATAAATGCCGCCACCTGTCAGATCATCTGCACACCATTCGACTAGGTACAGACCACGGATTATTATGTCGTGATTGTGAACGGTTATATGCATCACCTGTAGCATTATTAGTAAATTCATCTGTCCGGTTCTATAAGAATCACCCTGTACTACGTACTACTACAGTCATAGATAAGGTTTTACAATTATATCAAATTGGACTAGTAAAGAACGGAGCTGTAGCTGAGAGGGGGATTGCCACCCTAGGCGCTGAGACAAAGACCAATGTACAAGATAAGGAAATTAAAATCCCTGGAACACAGAAAATAGACCGACATGTTATTTTTTCCATTTTTCAACTTCTTTCGTCGGCTACGGCAAAGTATATAAAAATATAAATAAAACATAGCACTTCCATTGACAGATTAACACCATTATATAAACATATACAAGAAAAGTATGACATTTTATTGAGCATTATCAACAGTGACACGCCAGCCTAAAATAAGTGGGGGGCTACAGATTTCGGAGTCAAATTCTCGGGGGCTAATTTATACCGGCTAAAAGATAATTACGTAATCCTTTAATATGATATAATTTTACCGGTGACATATTTTTCAGTTAGGTCCGAAGCAGAGGCGATTTCTCTGGGTGTGTAAGTCGTGTGTCAACGCCCAAAGGAAAATGAAATAAAGAAGAAAGTATCTGTACTTTTATAAATTACGATTTTGAGCGTTTTTCTTTAATTGTCAGTTTCAAGCTCCCGGTAGTTTTCGAACGTGGGTTGTCAGCGCGCAAGGGTTGTCAGACAGACAGATCGGTCCGGGACGGGCAGGACGTTGGCGAGGAAATCCAACGTCTTACCACTGCCAAAACATAGAATGGCCGCGCATGCGCACCCTGCCACCCACCACCATTGTTAGCTTCTCAAGGAGTTGTATTTGTTCCCAACGATTTGGCTTTCATTCACCCCACGTTGTTTTGCTCGTGATTGTTGTGCATATATTTTTAACGTGTGATGTGAAGTGATGTGATTATTTTAAGATGGAGAATAGTGAAAGTGTTGTGCAAAAGTATTTACATAATTCCTTTTCTTCGCTTTCCTATTCAGAGAGGAAGCAAGTGATTGACAATGGTCGAATATATCCGAATCTCACGATGTCAACATGCGTTAAAGGAAAAAGTGGTGCTGGAAAAGGTTCTGAGAGATGTTTTGGAAAAGAACTCTATGAAATTTCAGACTGGCGTTGCGGGTGTGATGTGATGAATAAATTTTACTGTTGGACACATTTAATATTCTCGACTAAAAAAAGTGTTTGGAATTATCAAGGGTATGTGGATTTGAATCATCTCAATACTGTAGTGAAAAAACACAGTGAGTCTGAATTGCATCTTTCTATGAGTTTCTTTAAATTTAGTAGTTTTGTTGCCACCCCTACTAGAATTACCGTTCTTTTGGATATTCAACGAAAAGCTGAAATAGAGCTACACAATGAAAAAGTAAGAAAGAAAAGGGAAATATTAAAGAGGTTGATTAACGCCGTCTGCTATTTAGCAAAGCAAGAACTGCCATTCCGAGGCCATGAGGAAAATGCAGCATCTCTAAATAAGGGCAATTACATGGAACTCCTTATTGCAAGTGCCGAGTTAGATCCCTCATTAAAAGAACATTTATTAAATTCTACATTTTTTCGCGGTACTTCGTCCAGGCATTCAAAATGGTTTAATAAATTCAGTTTTGGATGTTCTTAAAGATGAAATTTAAAAGGAAATTCCAATCACAGCTATCATGGCTATCATGTTCCAGGAAACATCAGACATTAGCAATAAATCTCACGTGTCAACCATGTTACGTTCTTTTTCGACCTCACAGAAAAAAGTCATTGAAAGATTTCTTGGATTTCATGACATGAGCGCCGAGAAAACTGCAGGAGCTCTTTGTGACGTGACTGAAATACTGGATAAATATATGTGTGGGGATAAATTAATTGCCCAGACATACGATGGATCTTTGGTAATGAGTGGCCATTTGAATGACCTTCAAAGCAAAGTTTTGGAAAAGTATCCGATAGTTCTTTTTACGCATTGTTATGCTCATGTCATGAACTTGGTGCTGCAACAATCGTTAGAATGTAACAAAGAACTTACGGTGTTCTTATGTGGTCTTAAATTACTGCCTACATTTCTCTCTCATTCTCGAAAGAGGTTACACGAATTTTCTGGTCTCATGTCTAGAAAGCTCTCGTCATTAGCTCCTACCAGATGGAATTTTACCTCTAGGTTAGTGTGGACAGACAGTCAATGGCAACAGAGAAGCACTGCTTATGTCTTTTGAACATGTTAGCGAAAGTGGGGACTTCGATCATTTGACTGCAATGACTTCAAGAGGATTTTATAGCTTCCTGAAGGATTTCGAAAATATATTTTTAATAAAGGCTTTATCCAACTTGCTTGCCTTTTCAGACGTATTATTCAGTATATTGCAGTCTAAAAATGTTGATATTTTGTATTGCAGTAATAAAATAACTGAATTTAAACAACAGCTGCAAAAGGAAAGGGGGAATTTTCAAACACTATGGAATTATCTAACTGGTGCAGTAGAAGATGAAGAGATTGTTGAAAAGGAGGCGACTGAACAACGAATCACAGAAAGACCACTGCCGGAGGCTTTACTTTGAAATCATTGATAATATCAGCAACCAGATAACAATTACATTCGCATCATTTGAAAAATTGCAATATTTTTATTTATTAAATCCCACAAATAAAAGAGAAAACTTTCCTTCTCTTACATAAATTGCAGGAAATTTATGGCAGTCTGTATAATTTAACTAAACTACAGAATTAACTTTATGTTTGGTATGCATCCACTGAAGGATCGGAGAAATCACTAATTGAGGTTGTAAATTATCTACTGGACACGAATCTAGTGAGTGAGTTTACGGATTAAAATGCAAGTCTTATCGCCATCGAGAAAGAATTACTTTCTAAGCTGCGAGAAGGGGATAAATCCAAATTTTATGAGGTGCATTTCTCTCTAAAGAAAGAAGAATAGAGCTGGAATTCAAGTTACTGTATGTAATGAGCAGTTGATTTTTTTTTTCAAAATTTACTTTTTGGAAGGATAAATGAAGTGTAAGGGGAAAAACCGGGAATGTGCATGTGCATTTTAGCAATTTTGCAATGAACGGGTCATTCTTATGTCCAGGGTGGTTTTTGTAGGGGGTGATGGGAGTTCCACCAACCCCTCTGGTTGCAAACTCGTGCTTTAAAAATTACTTGTATGGCAAAGTATTGAACATTAATTTTCTCCTTTAAACTGTTCTTTGGCAGTCTTTGCTTCTCCTTACCCTTCAAATATATTAATATTTTAAATGAAGTATTTACTTCATTTAAAATAATTTATGTAATTTCATGTTTTTCTAAATATTTCTAAATTTACACCAAAAATGTTCGGAGAAAATTTGTTCACAGAATAAGAGGGGGAGGGGTTAATATTTCTTCTTTGCAAACGCCTTAAGTTCAGGGACAGGAGACGTCACTGCTCCACAGATAAATCACGGACATGTTATGTTGCATTTTATTCCATAGGCACGAATCTTTTATATCAAATAAAACACAATAATTGTATTGTTTTCTTTTCCTAAGTCATTATCTAGAGGAATAATATCACATACTTACTACGTCAAATGAATAGTAAACAAAATACACGTCGGCAGCCATTGCGGAATGTTTAACACATCGCACTACGACGCCAGGGGTAGTTTACACTACATAAAATGAGTTTTTTGTCATCTTGAATAATGTGACGATAATTTAATGAAAGAAGTATTTATCAAGGCAAGACAGAGAATGTTCTATAACCCTGTTGTTGATAATATTGCACGTAAACTTTTCTTGCGCTTTCGGTGTTGTCGCAGCTAACTTGTGCACTATGTAAAGACATGTCAGCATTTGGAAGCTGCACAACACCATTTTTGATGACCAAAACATTGCAGAAGTTAGCTGAAAAGGAAGCAACCAATTTTCCGAACACATCCAAAGTTTTGCAACGAGATTGTTATGTTGACGACCTCCTCACTGGAACCAACAGTCTTGAACAAGCTAAACAATTACAAAGAGAACTAATCTATTTACTGAATTGCGCAGGATCCACTTTGAAGAAATGGTGTTCTAATCATCGAGAACTTCTTGAAGCAGTACCAGCTACTCATAGAGAAATGCAACTACCATTTTAGTTTAACAAGGGAGCAAGCGTTACAGCTTTAGGCCTCACGTGGGAACCAACTACAGATAAGAAGGATCATTCTTATTCGTCTTGAATTGTGCGCTGCTTTGTTGTTGGTGAAACTAACACACAAAGTGTTACAACTACTACAATTAGAAGTCAGTAGAATCAATCTATGCACCGATTCGAAGATCGTACTGGCATGGCTTGCATCTCCTGCAACACGCTGGAAAGCCTTTGTACAGAATAGAGTTTCACAAATTCAAGAGTGTACTAAGCTCCAGTACTGGAAGCATGTAGTGTCAGCACAGAACCCTGCAGATTTAATTAGCAGATGAACAAATGTAGACTCACTACACACCTCTCAAATGTGATTTTATGGACCTGATTGGCTATCACTTCCAAAAACAACGTGGCTTTCGAGTCCAACACCGTCAACCGATGATTACTTTGAACTCGTCGAACTTGAAGAACAAAGAGCAACTACAGTAAGTCTAGTTACAAATGCACCAACAATAGAATTCATCAGCAAATTCTCGTCATTATTGAGACTTCAAAGAGTGATTGCATAATATTTTCTAATATATAATTTATTTTACAAAGGTAAGAACTCTTAAGAGACACAAAAATGGTCACATACATCAACTATAGACGTGAATGAATCACTTAAGTTCTTCATAAAATACTTTCCGTTTTATATCGAATACTTGGTCAGTAAATTTTATATATTGGTACTTATGAATATCCGTTGGAAGAAATTGTACCTACATATAGTGTCACTGCTTTTCTACTCACCACTTTCGGTTTCTTTCTGTCTGGTTTCATTTTCTCTATCTTCTTCAGCCAAGTTTCAGACATTGTTACGCTAAGCAGAACGACAAGACACGAACTGAGATGCTACACTGAGATTGACCTAAGGCCTAAGGCATTTGACTGTTCTCTTCTCTACCACTCCAAAATCATCCATCTCGCCCAAGTTACAGAAAATAGTGTTGCTAACCATAGTAACACAATTCACTACAAGGTGTCAAACCTGTATCTTTGAATTTCTTCCCTTACTTTTATCGTACATTTTTGACATAAACTAATCGAAAGGAAAATGCAACGAAATGTAAATTTATTTGACTCAGGAGTTGAATTTACAAATCTGTAAATTATTTAAGAAATATTTATTTAGATAGTCACACGCTGAACTGTCAACTCTGTGTGCGGCATGTCTCCCTGGAAGGAGGGCGAGAGATCAGTTTGATATTTTCTAGATGGCAGTATCACTTTTTAGAACTGACCAAAGCATTGTCAAGGAAGCTGGTGTTTCCAGGAAATGACCATGCTGGACATTCCACTCTCCTTCTTTGACACTTTGGTTGAAGTTGATCGAAAGGTCCATTGGACTTCGCTTCTTGTAGAGCTACAAATGGTTCCTTTATGTTAAAGTATTGTCATTCTATTGTTCATATAAAAATCTATATTTACAGCCCCCCTGTAGGGGGTGTTCCATTTTTCTGCTTGGGGAGTGTTCGTCAAAATTTGGGAGGGTGTTGGGGGTGTGATAAATCACTGAATAGTCAACTTTCAGACCTACATCCTTTCCTCGATGACAAACAAGTACTCAGAGTTGGAGGAAGACTTAGACACTCACAGCTACCATATGATAGCAAACATCAAGTAAAATTGCCACCGAAGCATCATTTAACTGAACTTATTATTATTTCAGAAGATCACAGGCTATTACACGCAGGACCATAACTCCTTATATCTTCATTACGACAGGAGTACTGGATACCAAGAGCCAGACAAGCGATCAGAGCTATTTTGCACAAGTGCCTCATTTGTTTCAAATTAAGAGCAACTATTTCCAACCAACTCATGGGACAATTACCACTATCCAGAATACAGTCCACTAGGCCATTTTTAAACACTGGAGTTGATTACGCTGGACCAATTATGATCAAACCGTCAATCACTAGAAGCAAATCAAGGCTGAAAGCATATGTAGCAGTATTTGTATGCTTTGCCACAAAGGCCAAACACGTAGAATTGGTCGGAGATCTCAGCACCAAGTCATTCATTTGCAGATTTGCGAAAATTTACGACACGCAGAGGAAAATGTTTGAACTTGTACAGCTACAACGGAAGGAATTTCGTCGGTGCCAATCGTGAATTGCAAGACTTGAACAATTTACTCAAATCATCAGACTTCAGCAAGTCTATAGAAGACCATGCAGCTCAGAAAGGATTTAAATTACATTTTCTACCACCCAAGAGCCCAAATATGGCTGGACTTTGTGAAGCAGGAGATAAGTCCATGAAACATCACCTGAGAAGAATCGTAGGGAACTCTGCTCTTACTTTCAAAGAACTTGAAACACTCTTAGTTCAAATCGAAGCCTGTCTTAACTCCAGGCCCCTCACATTAGCATCACATGACCCTACAGATCCAAGTTTTAGAACCCCTGGCCATTTCCTTATTGGTGCACCTCTAACTAGCTTTCCTGAACCTGGTTTAACTAACATCAAAGAGTCCAATTTATCCAGATAGCAGATGTTGCAGCAGATGTACCAACAACTATGGGACCGTTGGTCAAAGGACTACTTGCATTCCCTGCAGCAGAGGACCAAGTGGAACACCCAAAAGAAGAATTGGAACCAGGAAGAGTGGTCTTGGTGAAGGAAGATCACCTACCTCCACTCACTTGGAAGCTTGCAATAGTTAAACAAGTGCATCCTGGTGCGGATGGACTAGTGCGTGTTCCAACTGTGTTCCTGGCACTCTTGCATTTTTTTTGGAAACCATGGACAACAGCTAGAGTTAAAATATGTGCTGAACAATGTACAAAATTTGCTTCTGGACACTTCTCTGAAATAATCTATCTGCCCCCTTAATTCTCCCACCCATTACATCAGCACCATCATATCCTTTATCAACCATTTTTTCCTAAATCCACAACCAAACCAGAGAGAGTAGAAGTAATAGCTGAAGCGTGGCTGAAGCTAACTCAGAAGCAGTTACATCTCAAATAGGGACAAATCGCAAAGAAAATTTCCCATTCCGATGTAGACTTTGGGAAATTATTTATCGACCTTCGAGATTATCAAACGGTTGGAAAATTTCAAATTGTCAAAAAATTAGACCCTGAGGAAGGCTTAATTCTTGAATGGTAGCTCACCATATCGGGAACTTGAAATGAAATGGGAATATTCGCACTATAAGTTCACAAACAGTTGTTTCGGGCAGAAATTACATGTGGCATTCTAGAATTTGCGAAACAACATGAAGTTCCTGAGCATTTTCCACAGAAATTCCGAAACTATCAGGAAATTGCAGACATTTGGTCTGCATTCCCGTCTGATGTGTGGAATTTTTTCCCCCCCATCTGTGCCCCGTGCTATATGCCTCTAATTTAGGAGAACAAAATAAGTCTGACATTTCTTTTACGAACAAGTCTCTTCTCATAGCGGATTGAAGAGGTAATCTGGTAATTTTAATTAACCAAAGGGGGGTTGGGGGTTGAGGCCGTTGAACCCCCTTAAATACGCCTATGGAGAGGAGTATTCCCACCAGTTGAGAGGACATTTTACTTCTGTAGTCAACACGAGCTGCTGCTTCGAAGTGACGAAGACAGTGGCCTACTAAGGGAGATTTCACACCGTATGGCCTGGGGATCTCGCAAGTTGAACGTAGGTTTGTGCGGCCCTTTGTGTCGCTACGGTGTGAAACTTTGCATTTGATTGACTCGTTCCAAACGACGTCTATCTCGTGTCCCTTCGGTCTGAAACCTTCCTAAGTCTTCAAGATCCAAGTCACAAGGATGTAAAATTAGGTCTTTTTTAAGGTTAGGTGCGAAGGAAGGCGATAGCACCCTAAAGAATAATATCCAAACCTGCAGGAAGAACGCATCTAACTTAAGTCTCCAAAAGGAAATGATGAAAACTTCTGGTGAGTTGATTTTTAAAAAAATGTGTCCGAGATGAAGAGTGGCGTGCACAGGATTTTCAGAAGGGAGAGGGGTTATGCATACTATTTGTGGTGGTCAATCCTCATTTTGCCATCTTTTCCTGTTCTTTTCTTAAGGAATACTTGGTCAAATGGGTTTATGATCCCACCAATTCTCCCTTTGGCACGTCCCTGGAGATAAATGAGTAAGCATATGATCATATTGGGAGACGAAACATTAGATGTGTTGGGAACGGAAGGGTTTTCATTGTTCATGAGTTGTTTCGTGATCGAGCTGTATTCGAGAAGACTTCCTTTGTTTCGTGCCTATACATGACAAGACTACTGTGACACAATTTTGAACACTTGCGAGTGCTTATCCCTGAAACAATTTGGTGGGTTTCAGCTTTTATAAGAACTGCAAACATGGGAGGACAAGACACATTAGTGGTTTTCAGGCTCAAATCGGAGAGAAATATTCGAAAATGTCTGCATCCAATTCGCGGCCCACAGTTTGAATCTCGCGTTATTGAGTTGATTGTCCATCCCTTGTATGTGTAACAGCTTCGTAAAAACACTCAAATACACCGTAGACGTTTTAATGCCTGATGAGAAGAAATGGACAAACACACATACTGAGACTGTTCCGGCACACAATGTTAATGAATGGAAACAGAGGAGTGGAGTGGTAAGAAAACGTTCCGATTAAAATGGCAGACTTAAATAGTGGCGAAGATTTAGAGATAGTTGCTCCCATTTTTTTTTGCCTCCACACTTTGGCCTCTTAATGCTAAGCCTTGTCTACCAAGAGAGAGTAAACTTTTCATCAACCCCCCCTTCCTCATTTTGGAACCAAATCGCCACCACTGGCCTTAAACATACAATTGTGAGGTTCCATCTATACCCCTAACAAGATGGTATTCAGCCCCCACCCCCGAAAGAAATTCCTGGATACGTGCCTGCTACAAGTAACACTTTTTCTATGTAAAGAGTGATAGTACTTTTTTGTTCAAATAAGAAAATAGCCGTAGCAAGAAACTACGATAAGATATTTCTGTTCTTATATACAGCTACAACCTTGATGAAAATATTCTCTCGGCAACCTTGCTTAAATCCAAAGATTTTGCAAGCTCTTTCTCAAAGGACAGAATAGACAGAGCACTCAAACTCTCGTTACCAATTTGATTATGAAAGATAACACTTGGTGTACCTCAAGCTACCGTTGATGGGGGTATGCACGCAGTGGCGCAGGAACGTTTTTCATTTGGTGGGGTACAACATTCAGGCTCACATATATATAAACACGCATACTACTGCACCTAGAAATACATTTCGGAGGGGGGTCCAACCAAGTGTTGCAATAATAATAATAATATATAAATATATTTAATTAAATTAAAATATTAATTAAATATGTAAATTAATTAATATTGTATTGTTGTTATTACATGAATAGATGAAATTGATTGATTGATTGATTTACTTTATTTTACTTCGATTTTTGTGCCACTTTTGGCTAATTTGCGAATGTGGGGATGAGTGATGATATGAGCAAATTGATGAATAGACACTCACAAACATCCTTCCTATGCCGGGATTTGAACCCGGGATCCCTGGCGTCGTAGCGCGATGTGCTAACCACTTCGCCACGAGGCCGGCTGATGAATAGGTAAAATATATTAAAAGAATAGAGATATAACAGCACGTATTCATTACCTAGCTTACGTGTAGTTAAGATCGCAAAGATTTGCATAAAAACAACTGCCCTGGAAAGGAATTTAATGCCAAATAGAAAAAGAACTGAATATTTATTAAATAGCAAACAAGGAGTTAGATCCAATTAACGAAAAGTCAAGTTCCTGATATGGATATTACGAGGGGCTTATCATAAAGAATTACACTTTATTGTATTCGATACATACAGACATAGATACATGTAATCGGCTATATGCACTTTCTCAACATAGTCCGCCTGGAGCTGTAGACACTTACGCCAGCGGTGTGGAAGTCGTTCGAGACCATTTTGAAACCAGTTCTTTGCAGTTGTGTGCACCCATCGCTGAATAGCCTCATGGAGTTCCTCACAATTGTTGAAATGGTGACCACGCAGGGGCTTCTTCATGGCGCCAAACAAGTGAAAATCGTACGGTGCCAAATCGGGAGAGTATGCTGGATGTGGTAACACCTTGAAACCCAGTCGGTCAATAGCAGCTGTTGTTTCACGACTGGTGTGCGGTCGAGCATTGTCATGTTGGAGAAGCACACCTTTGCCCCATTTGCCTTGCCTCTTCTTTTGAATTGCACGACGCAACCGCGTCAGTGTTGCCACGTAGACTGCACTGTTAACGGTGGTTCCCCTCGGTAGCCAATCAATGAGGATGATGCCAGCAGTATCCCAAAACACAGTGGCCATTTGTTTCCCAGCCGTGGGCGCTGTTTTTTGAATTTCTTGGGTGGGGGGCTACCCTTATGTTTCCACTGCATGGATTGGGATTTGGTTTCCGGTTCGTGGTAATGCAGCCACACTTCATCACCTGTCACAAGCTTCCCCATGAAATCAGCTGGATTCTGGTCGTAAAGTTCCAAAAGCTCCCTGGAAATGTCTACGTGTTGTTGTTTGTGGCATGCGTTAAGACATTTCGGTACCCACCGAGCTGACACTTTACCCATTTTCAAGTCACTGTGCACAATGCGTTGCAGGGTTCGTCTGCTTAATCCCGTAATCCTCTCCAGTTCCGTAAACGCGACACGCCTGTTCTCCAGTATGACATTTTCCACACGCGCGATGTTTACGTTTGTTTTCACACTCACATGTCGCCCTGGACTCTTTCCCTTCTCCGTCGACGTTTGACCGTTTTTCCAGCCAGTTACCCAATTATACACCGTTTTCCGTGACACTGCATACTCGCCACACACAGCCACTAACCGTCTATGGATACGTGCCGTTGTTTCCCCTTCCTTCCACATAAACCAACTCGTCCATCGTTGACCACGTTCATCTTGTTCCATGTTGTCCGCAACAGCACTCGTCACCACTCGTGACGTTGTGCTTCGACGGCTGCACAGGCCACAGACTACGCACTGTCACACGGTGCTGCCACCTGGCGGTAGACAAGGTACCTAAGCGCCCATCCTGCGCAGTGCGTGGAATTACGCCATTTCATTTTGCATTAAAACAATAAAGTGTAATTCTTTATGATACGCCCCTCGTATCATTAGTTGTGTGCATAAATCTTTGGAACCCTTCAAAGCCGTACGAGCTAAATGCTTCGCCTTCAAATAAGTTCAGCGGAAATTACCATCGATTGTACTATAGCAAATGCTAACCAATTATATTTTGATCATTTACTTTTACTACTTAGTAAGTCTTTTGAGAGGTGGGGGTTCGAACCCCCTGGATCCCCCTAAATACGTCCTTAATACCTAGGTATAATGTGAAGCCATGGAAAATATTATATTTTAGAACTGCACACACGAATGTCCTCTTATTTAATGCAAAATTTGCATAACTATTTTTTCTTTTTCTTAGAATTTATGTATTTTTAAACAGATTTTCAAACCAGATAACAATTCTGAAACATAAAAGCTCTGGACTTCGTTCTGGCCTTAATTGAATTTAACGGAAGGAAAATCAGGAGTTCGAAATGTGAAAATTGCGAACAAAGATACATCTATTCATTTTAATGCAGGTTGAGATTAAAGGGGGTGTGCAGGATCTTGAGCCACCCCAACCAGGAATAATCATCTCCCACCCACTGAATATAGAAACCACATTATGAATATATCATACTTATAGAGTTCCACTTCAGTTCAGTTCATTCTAATTTTTAAGTCCCATAGCTACGCATAAAAATTCCTTTAAACAATTTATGGCAGATGTGTACCACATCCAATTTTTTTTTTGAAACCATGTATTTGGAACTAAGACATCTGTAAGGCGGCGTTGTATTAAGAAAGAAAAAGACTGCGTTGAGATGGTTTCCGATCTACTCGTAAGAAGTCCAACTTTGAAATATTTGTGAAACATTTGGCAAAGCATTTATTTGTTGTATAATTAACTGTAACTAATGACACTCTTCAAGCATTGAAAGTACTATCATTACATATCGTACATTACATTCTATTCATCCTAATTCATCAGATAGACAGGTAATTATCCTAACACCCACCCATGATTCAGGTTCAAAGGTTCACAAAACCCAACGAGTGACCATTGTCTTTTCTGCAGTTTAGTTCCTTAATGTATTTGTACCTTTCGCATTGCCAAGAGTTAACTCACCATGCCAATGACCTTTGCCCGTTGCTCGATGAGATTTTTTCGTCCGCTATCCCGACGGAACCCTAACTGTACCCGAAGTCGCCGGAACACGGCAGCGAGCCTGCAAGCTTTCTCGCTGTCGCTGTAGAGAAAGCTCAGTTAAGTCCAGCCACCACAAAATGCAACATTGCAAAAACTTTGAATATCTGATGTCAACATATTCTTTTCTCCGCGTTGACGCCTTCCAGAGCACGCTAGTAGCTCAGAAAGAATTAGCATGGAAACTACAACAAAAACTTTAGACTCTGCATATTTTTTTTCGAACCAGTGGCGTTTGCTCATTAAATTTTCATGGGACCAGTTTAGTTAAGGATATAGCCATCAGAATTTGATTTTCACTATAAAATTTCATATCAACAATGTTAAAGATATTTTGTTCTATATAGATAAATTTTGCCATAAAACGTCGCATTTATGCACTTAAGATTAATCATGACCAATAATTTTAACAAAGGAACAACAAGACGAGATTTTTTTTGAGTTGTTCTTGCAAAATTTTCTCGTTTCTCAGGGAGATATTTATAGTAAGTAATTTTTTTGGGAAATCGACTTGCATTTGATTAGAATCAGGATTAAGCCAAACGAAATTTCGATAGAAATCAGGGAAATTTTTATAAAAGGGCAATTTTAGCATTTTAGGCACATAGATTAATCAAAATTTCTCAGCAACATGCGCGGGCTAAGCCTCGGTGATTAGCACAGGCATGTGCAGCAAAAGTCGACACGGCACCGTTAGCCTTTCCAAATTTTAACAGTATGGTTTACCACAAACGTTATAATTTGAGAATTTATTATTATTATTAGCATTAATATTTATTATTAGGAAATTCAGTTCATTTACCCAATTTGCACCTTATTTGACGATGCAGCAATGAAATTCATTACTTCTTACTGATTAACTTCGTGTTAATTTTAGTACAGTAGGTAATAACTAGTAACTTGTATTATTTTAATATATTGCATAACTATTCTCGATCTATTTTGTTTGGACAAACCTAAGGGATTGACATACCATTCTTATATAAGTTCAAGTATATTTTTTCCGCGGCGGGTCTGTCTATAAGACCAAGTGATTTGAAGTATACGGCGAACTCGAGAAGTTTTGAGTGGTTAAATTTCTTTTGTTTAAAGAAAATTTGGAATTGAGAAAGTTTTTATTATCCTTATTGTGTTTAAAATTTGAATTTCACCTTTTAATTCCCTGATGCTATGTTTGTTACCACCTGGAGTTTTAACGAAAGTCCGAAGTAGCATTTACTGAATTTTTTGTTTTACATTGCATATTAATGAACCACGGCAAAATTGCACCGGCCTCTCAGTTATTAGGAGGCCATTAGAGGCTTGCCAAAGCAACCTCTTAGGACACTAATAGCTTGCTTTGCGCAACTCGAATTTTATATATATATTTTTTTAGGGTTCACAACATAATAATTTATTTTATAATTTTAAACAGAATTTAGAACATGCTTGCAAGACTTACTTTTGTTTAATAATTTTAAATTTTGTAAATTTTGAAGTGAAATCTATTACTGACAATAAATTATTTCAGTTTATCAGTACACGTAATGGTATTTTAATATCAGGCTCAGGTCAATTTATTGTTATTCAGAATTTGAATAATAATTTGAACACCCACAGATCAATTCAGATTAACGAGGGGGAATCTATATTTTTTAATTATCAGGATTTTTCTCAGATTATTGTGGATCAACAAATTTTACATACCAGAATTTTAGCTTTTGAACAAGTAAAAATGAAGGAAGTTGAATTACCACTTAATATTCCCAAGAATTTATCTGATTTCACTATTCCCCAATGGACTCCGCTTGAACTTGCCTTAAAGCAACTTAGGGTAAGGACGGGGCAAACGGACACCCTAAGCACAATTTTCAAAATAACTGTGAAACATTTTATTGAAAAATGAAAATAACTATTGGCATAAAAGGTGTGAACCTTCAGTTAACACATGATAGCACATAGTATGCAAGCAAATCAACATCTGTCTCAAAATAGTCTGATCAATCCCGGGATGCGGCAGTGTCCGTTTACCCCGCACGTTCGAGGCAGACGGACATTTGATCGGGGCAGATAGACAAGTGATGATTTATGAACTATCATCACTCTTACAATAACAACACACATAATATGGGTTATTTCCCTTTGCAACACAATTTACATGGAACCAGAGAGAACACTCTAAGCACTGCACCCAATTTTGACCCTGGTTGTACACATCTTTGCATTTACGGCACTCATCACTTGTGGTGCGTTTAAACTTCTTTGATATTTTGCTGCAGCTTTCAGTCTTTTGTACTTGAGGCAAGCGATGAAGGAAGGATCCCTCAATATATGTGATTGCCCAGTTTTGCGTATCCTGCTGCAGGTCCCAGAAGTTGATGGCAAAGGGTTTAGCTCCTCAAAACTTCCACGAGATGACACATCCTCTTATCTTGCTGTAGGCTCTGATGATCGCTCATCTTGAACATGGACAGTTGCAGGAACAAAGACATGCCCAGGCAGTCGTTGTGGATTAACGGGATATATTCCATAAGCATTGAACCCATTTACAGCATTGTTCGTTCTCGATGTCTCACCATTCTGTAACAAGGGCACATTGTATTAGAAACACAACCATTTGAAGGGTACAAAATGCATTCTATACAATTTACACTTGCCATTTCCATTACTGAGTCAAATATACATTAGAATGGCTTATTGCAGAAAGGGACCTGAGTCACTTTTGCACAATTCTGAGAAAAACAATGAAAAATCGTATAATATTAATAGTGTAAGAAAGAAATGTGCCGTTGTTGGCTCAAATATTCAACATAATGAATAGTTAATTTTGCAACCCTCAATGCACCCCCCTGCAGTATGCTGCTAGACACAGTGGAGATGAAAAAATTAACTCCGATACCTCAAAAATGTGACTCAGGTCAATTTCTGCAATAAGCCATTCATTAGTATCTCAATCAAAAAGTACCTAACAATAGTTAAATTTAATACAATTCATCTATGTCCGTTTGCCCCAACGGCAACCTGTCCATCTGCCCCACTTGTAGCCTTTGACTTTACATTCCGAAATAGTCCACCAGATGAGAGCACAATGTTGTCAACACCACACTTCAAATCACAACTTCGGCGTTACCATAGTAACCTATGCAATCCTTGTGTTCGCAACACATTTTTTTTAGTATTCATGGTCTTGCACGTACATTTTCTGCTTACCTGGTCAGGTTTTTATGCTGGATTCGCGTTTCTTCTTTACGATTTCTTCCGATGGTCAACACAACTGCTCGCAAACATTCAGGTTAGTACACAACTCAAACTGCTGCACTGTTGCTAACTTCAAACCGAAAATATTCGTACTTTTCTTAGGGGATGTCCGTTTGCCCCAGTGTCCGTTTGCCCCGTCCTTACCCTAACCAATCTGTTAGTAAGGGCATTTCATTTCAGGAATTAGTTTTAAACCCTTTGCCCATGTCTATATTAGTTTTTATTATTTGGAATTTATTATTAACTACAGCACTTGCGTACTATTTTTATAAGCACCGTCAGTAGTGTAAACTGGTTGTTTCAAAGTAGCACTTAGTAGGTATCCTCTTTTTTTATCAATTGAATATCAGTTTTTGACATATTTTGACATTTTTTTTGTCGATGTTTTAGCGTTTAGCGATGTTTTAGTACAATTTTCAATGCAACAATTTTTTTTCCCACCTCGCACTTTGTAGGTATGCATTTGTATCCTCTTTTTTTATCGATTGAATATCAGTTTTTGACATATTTTGACAATTTTTTGTCGATGTTTTAGCGTTTAGCGATGTTTTAGTAAAATTTCCCTTTTTTCCCACTCACACTTGGTAGTTATATCACGCAAGATCGTGATATAACTTAACCTATCCTTTTATTACGTGCTAAACTACACGAGAGCCTCTACGTGCTTTGACCTACTTTTGTAGTAGTACAATAAGCCTGCTTGACAGTCATTAATTGAGGTTCAGTGTTGCCAACCCACCCCAAGAAAATTTCACCATGGTGATATTTTACAGGCGAAGCTAACCTACCAATAGGAGTGGGCAACACTGACTAGTTGCTTCACAAAAAACCTCTTGTTTTTTTAAACATATGATATTTCACAGGCGAGGCTAACCTACAAGTTACAAGTTGACGGCGTAATCTTCTATAAGATGATAACTATGCAGTAAGATGAAGAAGACGTCAGCTGGCAATAGCGGCGTTAATGCTTCCTCCTCTCTACCCCCCCTCCCTGCTACGACCTAAACGGGACACCTTTCCTACGATGTTCTTGGGCCCCCTGCTACGATGTTTTTTTTCCTCCTCATGATGCAAAAAATGGTATTGTAGCGGTATTTGAAATCGACTGTGCCGCGTGAAGGGCATGTTCAGTGAACAATAGGAGAGTGGGAGAGTACAAGCAAGCGCCGCCCCCTCAATTTTTTTTTCAAGAAATTCGATTTGATCCTAAAAAACTCTGCAACTCTATTGGAGTGCTTTGGGTGTTTTTTTTTAGATTAAAAATTTTGTAATGGGGGTTGTAGAAAAGCTATTCTTGCTTGTTGGCGATATATTGAAAACTGTTCCGTCACCCTCTCGTTCTTCACGTCGTGGATGAAGGACTTCTCTGCGACCAGGATGACGCTGCAGACGGTGTCCTCGGGCAGGGCGTCGTGAAACTCGCAGACGACCTTGATGTTGGTGCGATCGTTGACCACCACCTGCTTCCGCTTCGTGGTGTTGATGACGGACATGGGTCTGTGGGTTTTGAATTCGCTGGGCGTGTAGTACATGTCCACGCTTCCCTCGGTCACGCGTTTGTAAGCCGTGTAAGCTTCGTAAAGTTTTAGGTAATAGTCTTTGGTCATGTCGAGGTTGTAATTCTCGCGCGGGAAGACTTAATTCCTTCCATTCTTGAGATAAACGTTCTTGATCTTGCAGTCGTCGAATTTGCTGGAATCTTTTTCCTGATTGTTGTCCCTCCCGGTCTGAAAGAGCACTACGACGAAATCTGGCATGTCGAACTGTATGTTGTTGAACTGAGTCGTCACGTCGAATTCCATGTGACTTCCGGACGCTAATTTCTGCACGCACTGGTAACCGTGAAAGTGAATCGGCACCTGCGGACTCTTCAAGATCTCCGCTTTGTACTTGAGGGCGTAGTTCGTTTCGTATTCCACGATCGGCATTCTCAACTCCATGCTCCGGATGACGCACTTGGCAGCTTCGGGTAATGTGTTGGGCAGCGGCGTGGTGCCGTCCGGACCCAAAGTAGCGTATCGCATCAGTGCATCGTTGTCGTTGGCCGCTCTTCGAAATGTGATTCTCAGTCCTCCCTTCCACATGATCTCCTTGTAGTCCGAGAAGAATCCCGGAAGCAGACGCATGGGAAAGAGCACCGTGTGACTTCTCGTCGATATTTTCGTCCCCGCTTCGAACCCCCAGGCCTGATAGTATGCTGCGTCCGTTTTGGATAATTTCAATGTTCCCATTGCCGTCGACGTGATGCCTGGATAATCGATTCTGTCGATGACGGTGTTGTGTTTCCTCACCTCCACCTGCGAGAACAGGTGAGGCACGAAATTGTCCACGAGTATCAAATTTGCTGCTGCGGGGAACGCGTCTCCGCTTTCTTTCTTCACCACGTCGAATTGAAGGTAGAGGTCCGCTCTGTGAGGATGAACGAACCCGTCCCCTACGTCCACGTCGTATTCGATCTCCCTGTTCGCTTCGTTCAAATTTGCGAACGTGCGACGGTTGGGAGGGAAAGATTGCAATTCGTAACTTTCGATTTGTTCCATTTTCACTATGTGTGTTATTTATTATACGTTGATCTCCACGATGGCCGTCGTAGTGGCACCTGCGAAATCCACCACGTCTCCTTTCTCGTTCGTCACCACCAACTCTATGTTGTCTATGCGGTTGCGACATACTGGAAAATAGATCGGCGAAGAAGGTGTGTAGATGATCGGTTCCATGAATTCGGAACTGGGTTTGAAAGTGGCTATGATTCCCGTCTGCTTGTGACTTCCCAGCAACCCGCCGTCGGATTTCGTGATCATGCCTTCCGCCACGTTGCAGTGAACGTTCAGAGTCTCTATGGCTAGAAATTTAGGAATGTTGGTTGCTACGTGCTTGATGCCAGCTTCGAGTTTCGGGTGATTGTTCTCGAAACCTAAAAGTTCTCCTATGGTGCCCAGGTCCACGGTCTCCGTCGCCGACACGATTTCCACTCTGTGCGTGACCGAATTTTGAGAAAGGTACGTGCCTTTGGGTAATTGAGCTTGCAAAGTGGAAAGATTGTATTGGCCTGGCGTGACGACGATATGTTCGCTTCCGACGCTAATTTTGTTGTTGTGCTGCGTGACGTTAGGTATGAGGTACATGCTGTAGAATGCACGCAGAGCTACGGATTTAGGATAGACGATGTCGTCGTGCAGCGTGAGTTTCAAGATCGAAGATTCGCTCGTGAGATGGAACACGCCCATCGTGGTGCAGTTTGAGGTTCCACAATGCTTTCTGGAAATCTTCGATCGTAGGGTTATTTATTTTAGAGAGAAACGCGAGCATGGAGAGACAGAGATGACCGCAGTTCACGTCTCCGAAATTTTGAATGCGTTCGTCGTTGTAGTATATAGAGGTTTTGTTCGTTTTCAGATAACGAACTAAATTTGTAGGTGGAACACCTCCGAAAGAATCGAAAACGAATGCTTTGTTATCATTTTTGTGGTAACATATCCAATGCGTGCCTGGATTTTCTTGACTGTCCAAGTTGACTACTCCACATTCTCTTTTTTTAACGGTTGAAGGTAACGAGTCGGACATGAAAACGCCTCTGAAGTGTTTGATTTGTAACGGTTTGATCAGAGATTCAATGTCTCGGTTGGTGAGTGCTGTTTCTTTTTTTTAAACTTCCTCATGACCCCCTTCCCCTTCTTCTCCATGGCCAGGTTGTGACGTTTCTGTTCTTCCAATTCCGCCTTGTTCTTCTTCGAGTCGATGACGGTTTTCGCGATGGCGGCGCTACCCCCGGCCAAACTTCCAACGGCCCCCAATGCTACCAGGATGGCCGGGATGCTGAATATGAAACCTCCGATCATTTGCTGTTTCCGCGAACGCTGCAATCTTTTCAATTGAGGTGTGCTGAGAAGTAATTTCATTCCGTGTCCTTTCGTCAAGCAAGAACGTTTCTTCTCGCGTTGTTTCTTGGTGAGTAACCCATCGAGGGCACCCAGAGTTTTCAGATTCGAATATGGTATCTGGTACACGACACCCTTGGGCTTCATGGTTTTTTTTACAGTACGTTATTTATATATATGTTCTGAGATTTTTTTTTGTTTCGTGTAATTTTTTTTCAAGGTATGTTATTTTATATATACTCCGCGCAGTCGTTACACAAATTCTATTACGTGCTTTGTTTTCTTACCAAGAAGTTCCTTTGTCCCCTTGTACACGATTTGAGTTTTGTTCTCGATTAAAATAGATAGCTTCTCATCGGATAACATGTTAGCGTATCGATCTGGTAAAAATAGACTGTATTGTCCGTTGAGCAACAGACGCACCTTGGGACCATACTGGGTAGAAACAATTGAACCGGAAGTTATCGTGTAAGGTTTGTTTACTTCCAATTCCTGAATTTTTACATATTCGACTGACAAATTTAGCATTTGTTTTAATGCTTGGAGATCAGTCATTTTTTCAGTCATATCGAAGGAGAAATTCAGAGTGTTAGAGAAATTTAATTTTTTTTTCACGATGTGTGTTATTTATATATACTTTTTTTTCACGAGATTTGTATCGAAGATTTTTTTGTGTGTGTTAGAGGAAGAAAGTCCGTGCTTCGGAAAACGCGATGATGTGCGTGATGATTTCTTCGGTCTCCTGTTTAGACTTGCGCCAATCATCCGTGTATCGTCTTCTCCCCTGCCTCGCCTCGTGCAATTCATCCAACCTATCGTTTAATTTTTCCCCTGCAGCCGAAAGAAGAGTGTCGAGATCACCGCACATCATTCCACTGATCTCCCGAAGATAATCCTTGACAGCCATTTCACAAGGGATGCGAAATTCCGGCGTTGATCTCGCTATGATTAAAAGTTTATTAACATCTCCGTTTACTGCGTGTTTGAATATTTTACATAGCAGTTCGGGCGGTAAATTGGTTATACAAGACATGTTGTTTTTTTTTACTGTATGTTATTTATTTATACACCCCATCCAAATTTTTGTTTCGTGTTCATGGCGATGGTGGTGCCCAGTGCTGCAACTCTTTCTCCCAACGATGCGTCTCTGCTGACGAATCTTTCGAAAGCTGCGTGCTCTAACTTTCTGTCTGCTTCGTGACGTGCATCCAGATCGGTGCGAGTGGTGTTGTAAGCGATGTCGTGATCTTTGCATGCCGCGTCCAACGGATTCACACCCTTGTCTCCTCTCTCCAATCTTTTCTCGAGTTTGGTACCCGGTCCGCAGTACTGGTAGCCAGGTAAATGCATCTCGAAAGGTAACTTGTTGATGATGTCGTTCACGAGTCCCTTTCCTTCGGCCACGTTCCAGAATCTCGGAGGCAGCGTGTTGATGATTTTAATGAGGTAACCTATGCCCTTGTCGTCGTTCACGATGAAGTTGGAAAGTTTCGTGCTGATCATGTCCACGATGCCAACCTTCTCGTTGTAGAAATTACGATTGCCTGCATTCTCTTCGCCGGCTATCACCAACAATCGGTCCACGAGCTTCCTCACGTCGTCCACCCAAACGAATTCTTTGGGTAACGTGTTGTAGCGTTTGACGCCGCTTCCACTCTTCACCTCGTTCCAAATCGGTTTGATGAGGTTCCTGTACTTCTCACCGCTGCTCGATTTCACCCTATTCTGCGAGGCATCGTTGTTCTGGTACATGGTATCCGTCATGATTAAAATTTCCCTGTAACTCTGGTAATCTTCGTAGGTGTAATCTTTCGGCTGCTTTTTGGCAACGAGTTCCCACAGTCCCACCGTACCCGGATACCTGGTCCAACTATCCTTCTCGCCTAAATTAACTTTAATGTCGTTGCCTTCGAAGGTCACCTTCGATTTCCCAATCTTCCAAACCACACCGCCTTCGTTGGTTTCCATGCTCGGATACAATCCGAAGTCTCGTGCCAAAGGTCCCAACTCGATTTTATCCGAAGACGTGCTACCTATGGCTCGACGTCGTGGTACTTCCTTCAGTTCGAACGGCGTCGAAGGAATGCTCGAAATGGGCGTGGGTACAGTGTAACTTTTAGCTGCAAGTGGTACGAGTTCGTTGATCAAATTTTTATTTTGTTCCGTGACACTTTTAATTTCTTTACCTAGACCGCTGATGGCATCGATCACAGGTTGATCTTGACGTTTCTTCTCTTCGTAGGATCCGCGATTCTCGGATTTCCAACCTTTGAATCGCTTCACTAGATATTCCCGCAACTTGAGATTGTCCTCTTCTTGAAATTGACGTTTTGACATTTTTCTATATACGTTGAAACGTTTCTGAAACGTCGAATTCTCAGCCTATACGTTCGGTTCTCGTAGTTTTCTTGCCGTCACCCGCTTGAGACTATCCACTTTTTCTAACACTCACTTTTTGTTGTAATGGTTATTTTATATATGCTTGTCAGACGTTTGAAAAAAAGAACGTTTTTTCAAATTTTATTTTTTAGATTCTCACGACCTTTGATTTTTTTTGGATTTTTTTCTTCTTGTTGCAAATCTGAAATTGTCCTCTTGTTAGCCTTTGAGACGTCTAGATAAACGTTTATTTTATTCCTATATTTTCCATGGTTTGCTTTTCGAGTCATGTCAATGGTCACGAATCCGAAATCGTCACTGTTCCAACAGTGGGAGCAGAATTTAGAAAATAGATTGTAATTTATGTCAGCCCCTACGTAATCATCGTGTGCGTGTTTTAAATTGGTGTGGTCTTGTCGAAACAAGCAAATAAAATAAGCATTATCGCGTAGCAGTTGTTTCGGAACCTTGGAAAAAGTTTGTGCCAGGTAGAAACAATCCAATCCTTTGTGACATCCTGGAGTGAAAAAATTACGAATCTCGTTTTGATTTTCCAAGATCATGTCGTCGAACACCACAACGGAATTCTCGAGACAATCGTCCAGTGGAATGATTTCAGATGCGAAAGTTGCAATGCCCAGTCCCTCGTACAGTTTCATAAGTTGCTGGTATTTCGGTTGTTCGAGACTTTTCGAAAATACGTAGAGGTGTCTGTTTTCCCAGTCTAACCAATTGGGTGCGAGGATAAAATTATCAATGAGCAGTGTCGTCTTCCCGCACCCCGAAGGTCCTACGATCAGACATCGTATGCTGTCGGGGAGCAATTCGCCGTTCCTTTTCTTCGTTTGACTTTCAGAATCAGGTAGACGTTTCACAACATTCCACGTACTCATAGAATCACTTCGTTGGAATCGATCCAACTTGTTTCCGGAAGTCCCAGCCATTTCACCAAACGTTTGTCACCTCTCTTACGCAAAACTTTTTCGTAAAGGTACGTGTCGGGGTATTTAGTTTTAGAGAGTTCCTCCTCGTAGAAGCGACCCAATAAAATTTCACCGCCACTGTCCTTTATTATATACGTGTGACGGTTCCCGGGTAGAACTCGAACCACCGTAAAAAGTTCCGTGCTCCAGTTTCGTGTGAAACCCCTGTCGAACGTTCGCTTCAATTTACTGATCCTCACCTGGTCTCCAATTTTGTATTTAGGTCTTTTTGTCGTGGGCGTGTACTTTGGACAGTAAACGGTAGAAATTAATCGCTGCTCGTCGGACTTGGTAACGTCAGCTGGCTTCATGACTATCGTTCTGTGCCGTGTGTGATTATAGTCGTTAACGAGTTCCGGAAGAATGGTGACCCACTTGTAGCTTCCCTGAAGCGTAAAGCGTGACCACATGCGCGATTTCAGAGTGCGATTGAATCTTTCCACGATGCTGGCCTTGACGTCACTGAAGGTCGAGTAATGTTGAACGTCGTGTTTCCGAATAAACTTTTGGAATACGGCGTTGTAAAATTCTTTCCCCTTTTCCGTGTGCAGAAACCGAGGTCGTCTGCCGCCGCTTTCGCGAAAAATTAATTTGAATGCTTCCGTGACGCATGTTCCTGTTTTCGCCTTCAAAGGTAGAGCCCATGCGAATTTCGAAAATGTGTCTATGACGGTGAGGAGGTACTTGTTGCCCTTGTTCAATTTATGTACGTTTTTTAGATTGCCGCTACTCATCTCGACGAGGTCGCTTTCCCAGAGGTCATCGATGCCCTTGGTTACCACAGCTAAACGTTCGTAGTTGCGGCGTGCAGGTTTATGCAATTCTTGGACGATGGCTTGCCTAGACATTTTTTTAGAGATTACGTTTGAAGAGAAGCACGAGCGTGATGGGATTCAAAGAGGGTGGCACCTCGCTCGTGTTTTGAATGATCAGCTTATCGCCGGCACTCACGTCGAAAACGGTAAGATCTTTGTCTTCGTGTATTTCATATATGTTGCGCGTTTCGTTCCAACGTGCCAGAGGAATGTTTCCTGCTTTCTGGACACCACGATTCGATATCAACGTCATGGTGGGGACGCTAGCTTTTCTGCCGTGAGACCAGCACGAAAATTCGTTTATCTGAATCGTGCCATCGAGGAGAAACTTGTAGTACGGATGATAAGGATGTAACATGTACAGTTTGTTACCTTCGACGAACGTGGAGATTCTCTGTTGATTGGGTACGCTGTTGATTTCGATGGCTTGCAAGGTGAACAATTTGGCGAATTTAGTGTCGACGCCGAGCAGATTACTGTGAACGTGTCCAAGTTTATTTTCGTTGGGCAGCAAATGCTCGACTATGGTATCCGTTACGGCAGAAAATGATTTTCACTTCCACGTTCAACTGCTTGTAGTTTTCGTTGAGTTCTTGCAACTTGGCACCGAAAGAGGCCAGCGTCGATTCCTGCGTGGATTCCAGCACTCCAATTTGATCTCTGATGTTGACGACAATGTTCTGAAGGTTCTCGACTTGATTCAATTTCGAGCTTTTCTCGGTAAGATCGTTCACGATGCTTCGCATCTCTATAACTTGCGTGTGTAGATCCGCGACGCTCTGCGAAGTGGGCAGCGTCGACACCAGCGAACTAATTTCATCTCGAATCTGTTCCACGTTTGCCGTTTCCGTTTCTAGTCGTTTCAGCATTCGAGATATGTTCCTTTTCAAAGCGTGAATTCTTTGGAGGTGGGGAGATTGGCCACCGTACTTTCGAGATCGCTCAATGAACTTTTGATGTCGCTCGATTCGGATAGTGCCGTCACCGCCGTTTTCAATTTTTCCAAATCTTCACTCGAAGGTACACTCGTCCGTAACGATTCCAAGTCACCCTGTATGTTGTCCAGTACGTGATGAAAATGAGCAAGGTTCGATTCGACGTTCAAATTTTCCAAATATTCGATCTTCTGCTGAACCGTGCTTAACGTGTCTTGAATGCTCGTCAACGCACTTGCTTTAACGTGAATATTTTTAATTTCTTCGTTGATCAACTCCAGAGACGCCTGAAGCGTAGCGATGGTGGTTTGAATGTGTTCGAAATCTTGATAAGCCTCCAATTCAATTTTTATGTTCGCGACGCTTTTACCGATGACCAGCAGTTCGTCTGACGATGGTAGGTTCGTCATGGTATCTTCCAAAGTCTGCAACTTGGATTTAATTTCTTCCAACGTGCCGGTGAATTCTTCTTGTAATTTGGAAACGACGACGTGCAAGCGTTCTACATCAATATCATTCACGACGGTTTGAAGTTCAGAGAAATTCTTTTCGATTGCGGAAGTTCGTTCTTCGATTTCGAGTTTCAATTTTTCCAAATCTTCATTTTTCGATTGAAATTGCAGTAATTTGGCCAAATCATTTTGAAGCGAATCCACGCTCAACTGTATATTTTGAACGTTGTCGTAAGAAGGTACGTCAACATAATTTTTTATGAGCGTTTTCAGTTCGGAATCGATTTTCAGAATAGGATCGAGACATTGCGTTTGGAGCGTAGCGATCTCCGACTCTAAACTTTTGTTTAAGGTCTCCTGCAAAGCGATCAAATCGCTCCTCAACTTTTTAATTCGGACATCCAACATGAGAATCTCTTCTGCGTGGTCTACACGCTTGGTGTTGCCGAAAATGTCGTTAGGCATTTTTTTGTTAACGGTTATTTATTATAGGATAGACGATTCGTAATTCTACGAAGAGAGGAACGAGTTTGTCGTAATCTCCGAGGAGTTCCACGTATAGGCAATCTCCTGCTGAAACATCGTACGCCATGTTAGAAAGCACCTTGTCGTGCTTCATTCGAAAAATGTTCTTGCCGGTAGAAACTTTAATATTTCGCCCTTCGTTCTCCGGATTCACTGTGATCCGAAGTTTCCCGTCGATCGGAATTTCGTAGAAATGTAAATTGTTATTGAAGACGTAAAACATCTTGCCCACGTCGTCATCCAATTTCGTCCAAATACTGTTGAGGTGAACGATCAGTAGACCGTTGAGTTTAGCTAACACGGAAGGTAGATCTGTCGTGCGGTGTACAGTCTCCATTGTTTGCTTTCGGAAACCAAAGAGATTCATTGTCCTTGCTATTTATTGTGTATGTGAGACAGTTAAAGTTTTTTTTCATTTGCATTGCCTACAATTTTTACTAATTTCTAAACGATGGTGCCCCGAAGGCAACGTGTGGATTCCACAAGACAAAATACATCTTTTATCGTCATCCGGATCTAATGCTACTTTTCTAACTTTGTTTGTGGTAAGCACGTGGTCTACACTTTGGATTCTTTGTTCTATACTTAGTATCGTCGATTGTGAGTAAAGGCAATCGTAATCGTGGAAGGTGAGTTTGTTCTCCACCGTATTCTTGCCCACACCTTTTGCTTTCTTCGTGACGCTACTCTCTGTTCTCATGGCATACATCTTCGAACGCAAACCCGCGAACTCGACAATAATATCACCGTTACATTCATCTTTCAGTTTACCTAGGACTTTTTTGTTACGAGATGGAATCCCAAATCTGTTGGGTTGAGGATATGCAGAAGTATCGAAATACTCAAGCATGGAAGGATTTTTTATGTCTTCGTATAGGTAAGGTGTTTGTATGCTGTAAATGAAGCTGTCGGTGTCCGTGTACAAAAGTGATATCTTATCATTGTAGAAGGGTTTCATCACGTCATAATGAAATTCGAACATGTAAAGTTTCGACAAGTCGAGAACCGTTGCGCCAACGTAAATTGGTTTTCTGAATTTCATCAATTTTATATCTAGATTGAAAAGTGCCAAATTCTCGTTGTAAATTTTTCTCGACTTGAATCTAGGATCGGCTATCCACTTCCGACATTTATTCTTATCGGAAATTAATTTCACGTCTACGTGCTTTCTAACATTCTCCATGGTCTTTCCGTACACCGCATTGTTCATTAATTTAAAGAAGTCCTTGTCTAAATCGGAAGTGGCAGCTGTTCTATGTTGTGTTTTAGTTTCTATGTAAGGTCTTAACCACGTGGAATGTTTAAACTTTAGTATTCTTCTAACATTTACTATCTGAACACCCTTCCCAATCAAAAACCGGAGACTCTTGTAGTGGACGACGTATCTCTGTTTATGGTCCAATGTTAACAAAAGCTTGTCTTGAACCGAGTCGGGTGGACATTTGATTTCGGGAGTCGGAGGCAAATCCGAAAACGTGTCGTGCAGGTGGTCGGAGAATTGGAGATGTACCTCTGCGAAGAAACTACACTCGCTATCGTCGAAATGAATAATGTCTATCGAAGTGGGATCTAACCATTCGAATCCCCCGTAAGCAAGTTTCTGAACCATGGCATGTCAGTAGAGATTATTAACGTCGGCGTAGAAGATGTAATTCGATGCTCGATTTGAATCGTAATCTTCTTTCATGTGTACGTTATTAGCTTTTGCATGTCTCTGTACGCATTGCACCATTCCACCTCGTATCCCTCTTTCGATAAATAGCAACATGTCCACGTCCGATATCAGTTCCAGCTTGACTTTTGTCTGGAATAACATTGCCGACCACGCTAATCCCGGTAGGCTGTAGAAATACGCTGGATCTAATTTATAAATATTCGTTGCCGTTTTCCTGAACGCTTGGAAAACATCCGCGAGTATCGTTACGTCTAATTTTAAGTAGGCATCGTGGTAGTCTCCGAGTGTCCTACATTCTAATTTCTCCCACATGAGTTGCGCGTGTTGGTATTCTTCGTCCGTAATTCCTTTCTCTCTGAGTCTGCTGTAAAATTCTCTTGGAAGTGGAAGAGCGTCGTCATTAAATTTAGAATTATCACTAACGTATTCGTAAGGATAAATCCCTTTAATTCTAACGAGTTCTATGTCTACGTTGGGAAAACTAGCTTTTGTAATTTTGAATTGTTCGTCTAAAAGTTTGCTGGCAAGAGCGTCCAAGCTGGCAGAGAGAAATCTGTATGAATGCAGAAACCTCATCTCGATGGTATTTTTAGTCTCAGGAATCATAACTTTCTTACTTATAGAGATGTATCGTTCTTCGTTTTGAGCAAGAATATCTATTTTTTGTGTGTCGTATCCGAGTTTCCTGATTAAGGGATGAAAGTCGTAATTAGAACCATTGTGAAAGAATACGGGGACGAATTTTGGTTTTTGGATTTTGAGGTTGCATGCATTACAGATTCCGCTTATGAAGCGACCGTCCGTATGCGAATGGTGAAACACTTTACGATGGTCGTCTGTGAAGTGGTTATCGCACACAGGACACTTGACAGTGTCATAGTAATTTTGAAATTCGATAGCAGATAACGGAAGCATCGGTTTCGATGTTTGCAGCATGCATCCAATTTTCCCAACCTCCTCGATCAACTTTTCGAAGAACCGTTCGATTGCATCGGGTCCTCGGTATACGTACGGTTCATCTATTTTATCCTGTCGCACGACAACGTAACCGAAACTCTTTGGTTCGTGAAGCTGGTAAGGTGTGGTGGAAGAAACTTCGGGATCCGGATCGCAGTACGAGAGTGGTTTGAGGAACGCCTCGAAATCAGCAACGATGATTGCGGGATGTTCCAACAACGCCTTGTGCATCCTAAATTCTTCCACTTCGTTCTTTTCGGGCATCAACATTCGAACCGGTCTGTTGTTGCCGCAATATATTTTATGTTCGGCAAGTTTATCGATAGCAATGTGACGTCCGGTGTATTTTCGATAATTGGATTATTTTCGATCGTCGAACGTGGTTAGGCATCTCGGGCAAACTTCGATGTGGTTTGCATGCTTGGTTGATTGACTTCTGACCAAGCGTGATAGTGAACGAATAAGACAGTAATGGTGAACACTGTCGTTTGAAATTAGAAGAAGATTTATCACACGAGCATCATCATCGTCGACATCGCTTATCCTGACGGGATGCACGACATGTTTATCCAACGTGTAGGAATACACGTTGATGAATAAGCGTTTTCCTTCTGCATCTCGTGCTCGTGTTTCGAATTTTGATATATCAGAAATGGTCACCGGGTATTCGATGCCAGCCATTGAATTTTCCAGTTCAGGTTCATGCTGCTTGTAATGATAAACCTGTTCTGGATTATTTGACCAATAAATCGGGTGAAGTTCCGCCAACAAACACCAAAGGAAACACTTGTTATCGCTGTTCTGTATATTTAACACAGCCCTCTTGTGTTGAATGTTCGGTGGAAGAGGAACGTAGCTGGAAGCGCGAAGAGGCGAGAATCGGTTCACGTAAACGGTTAACGTGTGAGGACTTCCACACAGAGACCATCCCGACCCTTTTGCCTCGAAATCGTCGTGTTTCTTAACCAGTTCATTTGAAAGATCAGAATAAAATTCGTCCAAATTATCGACGTCCGCCAAATGAAGAGCCTGGTTTTTTGTTCGATGATAAAAGACTCTTGTTGTACCATCGACTTTTTCGTATTCGGAAAATAGATCAACGTATACTTTTATGGAATTATTTTCCAATTTATTTTTTAGAATATTTATCAGGAATGTTTTCGTTTCACGCAAGAAACTAAGAATGTCGCAGCCTGGTTCCGAAGTAAAAGAGAAATCCTGAATATGACGGTTAAATGCAGATCTCATTGGTTTTCGTTCATCCGATAATTTAACTTGCTTGGAAGTGGAAGTTTCGGTTCCTGGATCATCGATTTTTCTTTTCAATGTTCCTTGTTCGGTCGATGTTTTGCAAATTTTCAGGTGTTTACTTAAATTTGCAATGCTGATCATCTTTCCGCATCGAGCACAAGGCTTAGAAGGTAAGAAACGATTAATTCTGGAACCTGTTTCGTTACATCTTGCCCTGTGCTTGCTAATATTAGTTTTAGATATTAATTTTTCGCAAGTAACACATTCGATCAAACTGGTGGATTCCATTATGCTTTCTCAGATCACACAAACCAAAAAAATAATTTCCAGGTATGTTATTTTATATAGAATTTCTTGGAGTAATTACAAAACTCAAAAATTCAATCTACTGTAAATAGAATTTCAGGTATGTTATTTATATAGAATTTCTTGTGTGCGAATACAAAAACTCAAGAATTCAATCTACTGTGAATACAATTTTCAGGTATGTTATTTTATATAGAATTTCTTGAGGTGATTACAAATCTCAAAAAAATCAATCTACTGTGAATATAATTTTCAGGTATGTTATTTTATACAGAATTTTCTCAGGGCGAATACAAAACTCAAAAATCCGAGACAGTTCAGTTTTAACGTGTTCATATTTGAAAAAAAAAATGCAAAATACGCCTTGGAGATTTCAACCAATCCACTTTACTAGATTGCGGAAACTCTAACTATTGTTATTTGGAACCTTTAACCTTTTTTGGTGACGTAGAGTACGCGTAGAGAGGTTGGGTTTAGTGTGTCGGTCGAGTCTCGGTGTCCTCTGTCCTCCCATACCAAAATAAACATAGGTCGTCATGGAACAAAAAAAAAGTCCAGCGTTAAAAAATCTTAAATTGCAAATATCTCGAAAATGGTAAGAGTTATCGAAAAAAATATATCGAAAAACAGCCCCATACGGCATCGTTAGATGCCCCCTGTCGATTTTGGAGGTGTAGAATACGTATACCAAGTTTTGGTGGTCCTGGGGTCAAGGGGTAAGAAGTTAGCCCACCCCCTCCAAAAACTTTGATCACTCGTAACTTTTGAACGAATAGTCGTAGAGAGGTCGGGTTTAGTGCGTCGGTCGAGTCTCGGTGTCCTCTGTCCACCCATACCAAAATAAACATAGGTCGTCATGGAACCATTTTTTATTTCATCAATCGAAATTTTTTTCCAAGTCCTGCGTTAAAAAAAATCTTAGGACAAAAAAAAACCCTACAAAGACAGAGACATGGACATAGACATTACATATAGACATAGACATTACACATAGACATAAACATTAGACAACTTAACCTAACTTAACCGGGAACACGAGCCCGGGGACAGGGATAGGACCCCTGGGACAGGGGTCCAGGGACAGGGGGGGACCCCCGGGGACAGGGGGTGGTCACTCCACCGCAGCAGTGGTTGAACGCAGCTAATGATCGAATATTGTTTCCAATGTGCTTTGGATACATACATGAACACCATATATATATATATATATATATCAAGAACAACAACATTAAACAACCCCGTTCAGAATCCGTAGACTCAACACAGCGAAGTAAATATACACACTGTTAAAAACTCCTAGACACGCTGAAAAACTTTCGACCACGACCGGGTTCGAACCTATAGGCCACACGTAGAACGAACAATGACAAGAACGAGTGAACGCCTTAACACGCACGGCTACGGAGGAGAACCGAGAGAGGTCGTGTATAATTGTTCTTATATACCCAACAAAACTCAGAAACTGTCATACGCGAGAGCTAATATTTTGCAACAACTATAATTACCCAACACTAGCAACAAGAACAAAAAAAAATATATCAATTACTTGTATAATATTAATTAGTAACTTTAGATAATATTAATCATTAGTTTTCAGTTGTAATTAATTTTAAAAAACAATTAATAACATGTTAGGTGATGATAACCAAGTGCAAAAAGCATTGCATTTTTTTTACACACAAACAAAGCACCACTTAGTTCACAAAACCTCTAACAGATGGCAGATAGTTACATGGTTCTAGTTAGGATGATGATTTTTGGGTTGTTGGATTGGGGTTGAAGAAGACTATTTGTTGTAGTGACCACAGTATTGTTTTTTTTTGTTTTTTTTGTTTTCTGTTCTCTTACGAGAATTAATATTGGTTGTCATAGAACCCTCCAATTCATGACTTAGGAAAAATCTGTTTGGTGATTCATCATGTACACCTATATGTGAGAAAAAGTATGAATAGAACCTATGATCGGAAATCCAAAATGGCGACCGGAAGTGGGGTTATCTTGGAAACGGTAAGACTTAGGAAAAATCTGTTTGGTGATTCATCATGTACACCTATATGTGAGAAAAAGTATGAATAGAACCTATGATCGGAAATCCAAAATGGCGACCGGAAGTGGGGTTATCTTGGAAACGGTAAAACTTAGGAAAAATCTGTTTGGTGATTCATCATGTACACCTATATGTGAGAAAAAGTATGAATAGAACCTATGATCGGAAATCCAAAATGGCGACCGGAAGTGGGGTTATCTTGGAAACGGTAAAACTTAGGAAAAATCTGTTTGCGAATTCGACGACTCCAAGATCAAAAATGTTTATCTCAAGAATGGAAGGAACGAAGTGCTCCCTCGCGAGAATTACAACCTCGACATGACCAAAGATGATTATCTAAAACTTTACGAAGCTTACACCGCTTACAAGCGCGTGACCGAGGGAAACGTGGACATGTACTACACGCCCAGCGAATTCAAAGCACGCAGGCCGATGTTCGTCATCAACACGACGAAGAGAAAGCAGGTGGTGGTCAACGATCGCACCAACATCAAGGTCGTCTCCGAGTTCCACGACGCGCTGCCCGATGATACCGTGTGTAGCGTCGTCCTGATTGCAGAGAAGTCTTTCGCGTACGACGTGAAGAACGAGAGGGTGACGGAGCAGTTTTAAAAAATAATTCGTAAAAAAAAATAATTGCCACATACTAAAAAAATCAACACATTTTTTAGGTTATATAAAATACAATGTAAGTTAGTTCGGTGCGCAAATAAAAAAAATAACTCATGAAACTCTACAGAGGCATGGCTTTGATAGCCGTGACCATTAGAACTGGTGTTGGGCACCACGCACCCCTCTCTGGCGGGATATTTTTTTCTATTTTGAGGGCCTTAACAAAAATAATTTTGATTATCACACACACACACACACACACACACACACACACACACACACACACACACACACACACACAAACACACACCGCAGAAGATCACACATGAGTTTTTTTTAAAAAAAAAACATCGTAGCAGATTACGCTGAGAGCAAGGTCGTAGTAGATTACACTGAGGGACCTTACAGTAAGAGGAGACAGACTTATAGGAAAATGTCGTAAGTTATTTCAAAAGTAGGTCAAAGGGCGAGAGCAAAATTTGCAGGAGGTAAAAAATAGCTTAAAAAGTTATGCCAGAGCTTTTTCTGTCCACTTTTCTCTCATTGTAGGTTAGTTTAGTCCGTAAAACGTCGTAAAATAAAAAGTAGGTCAAAGGGCTGTTCCAGAACGTTGGGTTCATACTACTCTCTAAACTAGGTCAAAGCACGTAGAGGCTCTCGTGTAGTTTAGCACAAAAAATGAATAGGTTAAGTTATATCACGTAAGATCGTGGCATTCGTACCAAGTATGAGTGGCAAAAAAATTAGATGCAGTGAAAATTGCAGTGAAAAGTCGTCAAACGCTATAAAATCAACAAAAAAATCGTCAAAATATGCTACCACTGAGGTTAAATCCATAAAAAAAGAGCTCGTACCAAGTATGACTTAGAAACAATAAGTTTACACTACTACCGTCAACTTGCAAGACAGGTTCATTCAGAGCAGCACAGTAATAATTTATAATTTAAGGCAACACATCAATCATGGACATTAATATTTTAACAACGGTTGTATATTTTATTTAAATTTTCCTTATTTATTTTCAAAGAGTTATGGCAGTTATTTAATCAATTTATTTTAATCATATTTTATCTTGATGAGGCAATTTAATTTAATTTATTTTAAGAAAAGCAATGGAATGAGTTTGGTCTTGTGTGCATACCAGAATTAAATACACATATCTTAAGCAGTTTCCTTTTATTATTCTAATTTTCCTCTTATTTAACCTAACTTGTCTATACGAAACCACGTGGACGAGCAATGCCTACATCAATTATGGGCATTTTTTATGAAGGACCTCCGCAGAAGTAGGCAACTACCATACGGAGAGACTCATCACCAACAACTTGAGGGAGGCATGCAGACATTCCTAAGTAATACTACAAGAGGACTACATTTTTACCAGGGAAGACTGTATTCAACCATGAATTTCCCAGTCCAGTGGATTACAGACTATTAAAGACACCTAGTGAAGGAACCAGATAACATTTCCCTCCACACTGTTTGCAGTTGGGACAACTTTTTCCCCATCTCCCAAGTTCTACGGGTAATTTATTACACATTTTACATTGCCCCAAACTAAGTCAAGAAGACAAGCAATACAAAGAAGAAAAGAAGCAGAGAGAACATATATCCCACAAGCAGCAGTTTTCTTGGTTACAACAATAATTACGAGGTTGTTGTTCAAATTGTGCTACAGTGGTTCCCCACACATACACATGCATGCTCATACCATGTGTATTTATGTGGATATTTACCATGAATACTTTTCCATAGCCCTTCTTCACATGTTCAGTTCCGTACCATGCATGCTAGCCAGTTTTAACATGCATTATAGTTCACATCATACTACAAGGAGGCGACAAGTGCCAGTTGTGCCAATTAACCAGCGCTAGCAACAACTAGTGTATATTTTTTTAAGAAGAAATTTTCACAATGGATAACCAAACGAACATGCAAGCAATAGCAAAACATTCCTGCAGCACTTTGGAACATCTCAGGAAGTATGCTTTAGTATGCCAATGTTTTATGCATATGTTTCTTCCAAGCAGTTATTTTTGTTTCACCAACATGGAACATAGAAAGCAACACATTTGTACACAGGACATTTTTCTGATGTTTACAATCAGAGCAGACAGTTGGTGGACACTTGCAAGATATTTTTTTTGTGCAGTAATACATCAGTATTTACAAGGCTATATAAATACAAAGCTATATATATAATGTGTACATAATAACACAGTCAAGGACATCCTTCAGATGTCAGAGGAAGCAAGGAAAGGCATACGCTCAAAATTTCTTTTTTCTTTTCAATCTTTGGTGGACAATATGAAGAGCAGGCCAAGGTTTCTTTTCGCATGTAGTAGTATTTAATGCGTATTTTAGGGTGACATGTTCATTTCTTGTTTATGTGAAAAAGTTAAACTTTAATGTAAGCAAAAGCATGTGCGCGTCACAGTTAAAGATTTTCGCATCTACAAAGAAAATCCAAAACACATTCCTACCTCGCCGGCCACCGTGGCGGAGGGGTTAGCATTGCGCGGTACGACGCCAGAGGTCCCAGGTAGGGCATGTTAGTGTTCATCAATTTCATAATATCATCACCCATCCTCATCTTCACGATTAGCCAAAAGTGGCAGAAATGCGAAGTAAAATAAACCAAATCAATCAATCATTCCCATCTCAGTTCAAAGACCTTGTGAATCCAATCCAAAATCTACCAATAGAACCTGCAGTAAGTTTCATTTATCTCGTGCATTCTCTGACTAATGTAATTTTCTTACAGATTGACTTTAGGGTATAACTGAAAATGGTGTTGTGTATATGTTGCATTCGATACCAAAATTAGATTTTAAGCAATTAATGTCCAATACATAGGTAAAAATAATTACCTCCTCCTCTGATAATATCGCAAATTGCACCTTGTTCAAATGTCTCGGAAAAATGTCATTTCACCTAGGAATGATATCGCGATGCGATGAGTCGAGAATTGTCACAGCCTCATCTTGTCTCCTGTGTGGCGAGGTCCTTCTCGTTCTTGTTTGTGCTTATTTTTTGTTCGGTTTCCACTCTGAAGTATTAAAACTTATTCTAGATTCACTTCATGCTCAGATAGGCTAATCGGGAATCTATTTTCAAAATCTCTTAATATATGTATAGGTTTAAGTGTAGTTTTCCGAACACCCTCTTACAAAGTTATGAAATATATGGGTGAGGTACAGGAGTACATTGTAGCCCCCAAGTTTGTCTGTCGTGTCTCGTCTCGTTCTTGTAAGTATTTCGTTTTGGAAAATTCCATTTCAAGTATTCAAAAGAAAATGAGGTCAGTCATATACTCTTGTGATGAAGATTTGTATCTTATCTTCGAATTGACGCGACCACTTCTTTAGAAAACTATACTCCCCCCCCCGCCCTTTGGCAGAGGAGCTATCGTCTGCAGCGTGATTTTCTGAGAGCAAATCTTATTTCATCGTTCCACACACATTTTAAACAATTTCCATCTCCTTAGAGAGGTTTCCAAACCTCCAACACAGGTCAGTGAACTAACTAGTAGCAACCACAATGTAGTAGAATAATTTGGAATGGTTTGACTTTCGGTGGTAAGGAAGATAATGTTTATAATTTATAAACAATATACACTTTTTATTGGGCGAACTGAAAATAGGTTCTTTTAACAGTAGCACCTTGAGTCCCTGCTGTCAAATTACCAAGGGGGGGTACAACTCGATTTACGGATTTAGGGGGTACAGTACCCCCCTTCAAAAATTTGGGGGGTACAATGTACCCCTGTACCCCCCGTTCCTGCGCCACTGTATGCACGTTTCAATATCACGAAGCTTTATAAGGTTCGTAAAAGACAATTTTTGATATTTCAACCATTGCAAGCAGTTGCTGAAGGGTCTTCACTTTGAGTTCCATTCTGCCTCAGTGTGCCGTAACTCTCTAAACTGTCCAAATCACAATAGTAGAAAGCGGCGAAATATTGTAGGTTTTCGTGCTTCAGAAAAGTGGAACTAACTTAATAAAGTAGATAAATAAAATAAACAATACCATCCTTGAATAGAAAGTGTTTATTTCTCTGCCATGATGAACTATCTTACTTTTTCTTCTTCAACGACTGGAATTCAGAACTTCGGGCTAAAAATGGGGAGGAAGAGAGTTAAATACCGTCCACTTAGGAGGTGCCACTCTCAAGGAACAAACATATTTTCACTACGAATTCAATTTCGCTAGGAGACAAATACATTGACAGAAAAATTGCAATATATAGTTGCAACTCTTGCACTGGGTATTTTGATTGGGGAAAATAACTGCTGAAAATTTTAATTTTATTTCAGAATATATTATGCATAAATACAGAACAGAATTGGATAAATAGTAGTAGAAGTGCTTCAATGATTGATTCGTCTACACGGAATCAAGTTTGGCCACTATGGTGGTACTGTAGAAATTGTTTCCTAACCTCACAAATTATAATTAATTAACATGTAAGACTAGGACTGCGAGCAAGAAAATTGCCCAAGCCTGCTGATATTCGCACCGTATTTCAATGATTACTTGATTGAATTTGTGTTAAGGTCTATTATATGCACAGATGATAATCAGATCGAGAGCTACAGTTTCTAGTGGGATTGAATTGAATAGTACTTTGAAGTCCACTTTATTCACAGATAGGTTAATCGGGAATGGACCTACAGTTTAAAGTGGGATCCGAACCACTATGAAATCACTAGCTATGAATCTGAAAATATACATGTCAATTTCACAACTTCCCTATCAAATTAAAACGTTTTAAAAATTTAATTAAAACGTTTTAAAAATTTGCATGCTTTTCATCGATCTAATTGGACCAAAGCACTGTCGTTTCTTCAACGGCTAATTTGAATTTTCTTCACTTTCGTGCAGTTTCACGAAGATTGCCTATCGCATTTTTGTCACTTGTATCGGCTTCTCTTACATGTTCAAAACATTTCAGCAAATTACTTTTTTTTTCTTAATAAACATTAACTGCGGGATGCTGAAAATACCACCTTGTAGGTGGGACACTACAAATCTTCTTTTGAGCATATTCTATCAAATAATCTATTCTTCTCGGAGATCTTGAAAAAAATGTCCTCATTCGTTGTAAATCCTGCAAAAAATATTTTATTGTGCGAGGAAGATGATGTCACACTTTGAAGAACGAGGTTTCCTTGATGTGTGTAAAGGTGAATGTAGTTTGTGTTAGGATGGTACAGTAAATGACCCAGACACCATCTAGCAGTTGAGAATTTAACTATACTCTGTCCCAGGTACAGGGGCGGCCCCATAGGGGCGCGAGGGGGTGCTTGCTCACCCCCTAAATTTCTTCCACACCCACTATTCAAAATCTATGTTGAAAACATTAATTCTTGCAGTGTCTTATGTCGTAGTTACATTGAGCTCGTGAATGTTAGTTATTTTAGTGAGATCACTGCCGTTATTGTATACAACATTCAAGCATTGAAAGAGAAGCCGCATATATTTTCCTGTACTGTCGGCAATCTATAAAGATCAGAGGCCGTTGTCCTTTCTTTCGTCAGTATTGTTGTTAAGAATTGTTTCTTCTTTTGTTTTAAGCGGCCTTTGTGTTTTTGATATATGCACACAGCTCAGTGAGTTCTTTTTTGGCATTGTTGTTAAACGGTTTTATTGTCCGCCTACTTGTTGTTCCTCTTTTCTCCAAGTCGCACTGGAATAAAAATTTCAGATGCTTTTAAGATATCATCACTCATCAGGTCGTGCTCGGGAAACTATTTAACGCGAGTTATATAGTTCTATATGTTCTATATGTCAGAGGCGAAGATATAGTACAAGCAATGCAAGCACTGCTTGCATAATTCGAATATCATTTAATGTACTTAATGTTCTAACCGTATTTAGTTCCCATCGCACTCGATTTCGCGAAAAAATGCGGCCGCAAACTCCCCCAGCAGCTCTGTAGCAAGCACCAGCCTCAATGCTTGCAGCCGTTCTGCGGGAAAATAAGACCTCCGAAGGAGTCACATGGCGAAGCGTGAAATTCTGGTGGAACCCGTCCACAAAGCTTCTACAAAAAGCTGTGCTTTCCGAGCTTGCGTGATTCCCGAAAATAGCCGAGTTCAACCGAAAGCAGAAGGATTCATCTATGGGTACGTTGCCAGCAAAAACTAGTAACGAATATTTGTCTTCATGAACACGTAAACAAGATCGCAAATATAATAATAATTGTTAGTCATAAAATAACTAAAAAAAGTTATTATCACTGTTCTAAATTCCATATATATATCATATTATATTACAAATTATTTTAGATTTCGCGAAATGTAAAACGCGTAAAAAAAGTTGACATTGGGAGTTGGGGCAGTGGAATTTCTGCACCCCCGTGAAGAGTTTTCTCAGGGAGGGAGGGAAGATTGGACGGACCTTGGTCCTGCACCCTGCTTCCTGGTCGGTCCAGCTCAAATTACGCCAGAAGTGTTGACCGCTACCAGTGTTTGCAACTGCCAAATTATTTACGCAGTAATTCAAGTGAGCTCTTTCACAAATTTTACAATCAATAAATTGACTGCTTTTGAATACAACTTGGGGTGAAAATAAAGCTATCTGAGAAAGAACTATCTACTGATATTTGTACATGGCATAGAAGTAAATCGTATACATTCTGCATATTATGAGCACAAGAAAATGTTTTAATTATTGATTGATTGATTTGTTGTTTTAAGTCCACTTTATGCACAGTAAGGCTAATCGGGACTGGACCTACAGTTTAAAATTGGATCTGAGTAGTGTGTTTCATGCTACCACCATTTCGAGAAAGTATGAACCCCCCTCATGCAGATTTGGCTACACTTAAAACAAGCTCAACATGCCCATTTGAGCTTTTTGCTCAAGTGTGGCACCCCGTCTAATCCAAGATTTTTGTAAAAATACCCTCGGGAATTTCCTGAGAAAGTATGACCCCCCTCAGATTGATTTGCCTACACTTATAAAAGGCACTTCTGTGAGATTGTTGTCCATAAACCTGTCAAAAATATGCCCCTCTTGATATTTTTTTGGCCACACCTAAAACTACGCCAAACGTATTAACACACACACACACACACATACATATTTATTTCCGGTCCACTTCTGGCCATTTCCGGTCCATTTCTGCCCATTTCTGCCCACTTCCGGTCCACTTCCGGTCTATTTTCGGCCATTTTTACCCATTTCTGCCCAATTCCGGTCAACTTCCGGTCTATTTTCGGCCATTTCTACCATTTCTGCCCACTTCCGGTCCACTTCCGGTCTATTTTCGGCCATTTCTACCCATTTCTGCCCACTTCCGGTCCACTTCCGGTCCACTTCTGGCCTATTTCTGGTTTATTTATATTGCATCATGTTTTGCAACAAATTATTACCCAATATTAAGCAACAAATTATTAGACATGTGTTGTTTTCTGATTGGTTGCTTATGACATAATGTAATGATGTGTTATATTCTGATTGACCTATTGTTTCAGATGTTTTCAATGCGGTCTGTGCTTAGGCTATATAAAGAGATTTTGCATTGCATATCAGCCAGTATTGTGAGAGTTGTTGAAGAGTAAGGGTGTGTTGTTGCAGTGCTGCTCATATTTTTTTAAACACAAAAATATTGCAAATTTATATAAATTGAATTACAAATCTATTTGATTTAATATACAGAATTTTTGACAACCTGTCATAGGTTTATTAAGTATAGAGTTTTGATTTGAGCCCCAAGAAATTTTATATAAATACCAAAGCCAAAAATATTAACACACATACATACATACACAAATACACTAAATATACAAATCACACTGCTGAACCCAACTGATATTTTTTATTAAGCATAGAATTTTGATTTGGACCCCAGGAAATTGTATATAATAAACAACAACAAAAATGCCTAATCAAAAATATTGTAATCAATGCAATAAGAATATATCCAGCCCCAATTGTGCTAAGCACCAAAAGATTTGTAATCCAGACAAAAGCAGAACTCCCACAAAAATATGCCCAAAATGCCATAGAGAATATAGTATGCAATACTTCACATATACACATAAAGGTACTTGCTCTGTACAGTCATCAACATTGCCCCCACAACCATCTACATCTGGTCTGAAAAGGAAGCATGAAACACCTGTTAATGCTTCACCGGCAAAGCAGCCACGCTATGAACCCATCCATAGCAGTTTTAATGGCCAATTAAGGGATCACCGGTTTGTATCAGAGCCAAGATGTGGTATTAAGAATTTTTTGAACAGTGTAAATCCTAATGTGCAGGCAATTCTAAATGCACAAAATGGCTCTTATAAGCTGTCCCTCAAATTGTTTACACAATATAAGAAGCCAAATGGCACAAAATTTACACAGCCCCACATAACAGAAACTGTACCGGTATATTCAAATGCAAATTCAGACAAAATAATAAACAGTTTGATAGATCAATTGAATATTAAACACTCTGAATTTGCTGCAAAAGAGTCTGGATGGAGCCTCTGCGGATCTCCACACAAGTTATATGTTAATATTTCTGAATTCAACCCATTACAAGGATCTACATATCTGCCATTACCTGCCAATATCAAAAACAAAACAGCCGTGGTTAATATAAAAAATTATGACCAGAAATGCTTTTTGTGGTGTATTTTAGCTGCTTTGTATCCAGTTTCAAGGAATCCTGAGAGAATAACTTATTATAAGCAACATGAACATGATTTTGACGAGGCAATGGAGGGTTTAGAATATCCAATGTCTGTCCAGAATATTGATAAATTTGAAAAAAAAGGCCAGGAATATCAATGGGAAACAATTATCTATTAATGTATTTATTTGTTCCACTGGCCGTGACAATTGCTTGATAGATCCTCTCAGAATCAGTACACTTGATGATGAATCTGCTGTTCCGATTGATCTGCTCTTAATTAAAGGGGATGGCACAAATCATTACACTCTGATACATAATCTTGAAGCTTTAGTCAGAACACAACTAGACAAAACTCATAGAATATTCAAGTTGTGCAGAAGATGTTTGTCTGTATTTGATGGTCAAAAAATGGTGAATGGTGTTTGTGAAGTGAATGCAGAAATTGCTAAAAACAAGTTAATTGAGCATCTGAAATACTGTGGGAATCATAAACCTGTTCATATGCTTATGCCTAAGCCAAGTGAAAATGCAAAATTCAAAACATTTGAAGCCTTGTTGGAACACCCAGCATATATAGTCTGTGATTTTGAATCAAATCTCAAACCTCTTGCATTCTGTAGCCCAGATCCTGATGAATCTTCAAGTACGTCATACCAGTTACATGAACCTTCTAGTTTTTATTATGTGGTTGTACAGGATGGTGTTGTTAGTAAAGAAGATTTATACATGGGACCAGATGCCATCAAAGAATTTGCACATAGAATAGAAAATGAGTGCCATGACATAGCATCTAATATTTTATTAAAATCAAAGCCCATGTTGCCTTTAACAGAGGATGAGATTGAAGATTTCAACAATGCAGAAAAATGCCTGGTATGTGATTCTGAATTTTCAGATGCAAATATCAAGATTCATTACCATTCTCATACAGATGGTAAATTCTTAATGGCCCTGTGTAATAGCTGCAATATTCAGATCCAGAGACCAAAATTTGTCCCCATATTTTGCCATGGTGCATCCAATTATGATTTTCATCATTTGATCAGGTACGAGGGGTTTAACAAGCAGAATTTAAATATTTTAGCTGAAAATGATGAGAAATATATTGCCATTAACAAAATAATTAAAGTTAATGGTGTTTCTATTCACTTAAGATTTCTTGATTCATACAGAATTCTGTCTGCTAGCCTGGCTACACTGGCCACTCAATTATCTGATGATCAATTCAAAATCACATGTGCTTTGTTCCCAAATCAGGACCTGAAATTAATTAGGCGGAAGGGTGTATATCCATATGATTATGTTACAGATTTTTCTAAATTTGATGAGTGTTCTCTGCCACCACAACAAGAGTTTTACAGCAAAATCAGAGCATCTGGAATCACTGATGATGATTATCACCATGCCCAGTTGATGTGGAACAATTTAAAATGCCAGACATTTGGTGATTATCACAAGGCTTATTTAAAACTTGATGTGACCCTCTTAGCTGATATACTGCAGGCATTCAGAAAATCTTCCATGCAAAATTATGAGCTGGATCCAATGTATTTTTACAGTGCTCCGGGCCTAGCATGGTCTGCAATGTTTTTAAACACTAAAATGCAATTGGATCTGATCCAGGATCAGGACATGTATCTGTTTATGGAGCAATGTATAAGAGGAGGCATGGTGCAATGTTCTCAGAGATATGCCAGAGCAAATAACAAATATATTCCTGATTATGATCCAGCACTGCCATCAAATTATATACTGTATGTAGATGCAAACAGCCTCTATGGTTATGCTATGATGGATAAACTGCCATATGCAGGGCTTGAGTGGGTTGAAGATTTCAATATTGAAGATCTTCATGATTTTGATGACAGTAACTATGGCCTGTTCTTAGAGGTTGATCTGACAATTCCAGATAATTTACACAGCACATTTTCTGATCTGCCCCCAATTCCTGAGGTTAAGTGCTCACCTGGCTCTAAACAGAAGAAATTGATGATGACTCTGGAGCCGAAACAGGATTATGTTATATATTACAAAAACCTCCAGTTCCTGATGAATCATGGTGTTCAAGTGACCAAAGTTGGAAAAGTTTTGAGGTTCAGGCACTCAAGATGGTTGAAACCATATATTGATACAAACACAGAGCTTCGAACATCTGCATTGAGCCAATTTGATAAGACCTTGTTTAAATTGATGGTCAATTCAGTGTATGGCAAAACAATTGAAAATGTCAGAAAACATATTGATGTTAAAATAATTACTGACCCCTGCCGGAGCAAAAAATTGCCCAACTTCAATTACAGAAGAATTTATGATGAGAATATGGCACTTTTCAACATGAAAAAAACAAAGATTAAGTTTGATAAGCCTATTTATGTAGGGGCTGTGATATTGGAATTGGCCAAATTACACATGTTAAAATTGTATTATGATGTGTTGAAGCCTTTTTATAAGGATCGTGTAAAACTGATGTACTTGGACACAGATAGTTTTGTTCTTGATATTCAAACAGAAGATGTTTATCAAGATATAGCACAGCCTGAATTGTTTCAATACTTTGATACCAGTGAACATACAAAGATTCAACCCCACAACAAAAAGGTGCCTGGCAAGTTAAAAGATGAGACACTTGAAATTTTACAACAATCAACACCCACTCAGGCAGATATAGCCCTGGTCCAAGATGCTATGCAAAGTGTGGCTGATGCTTCTGAATTAAATAATGTGAAATTGGCACTTGAATCTTTGCAAAATACTGTATCAAATCTGCCTACATCACGGGAACTTAAAAATATTAAGAGGGCAGTGAATCGCATATTGAAATCAGAAGATATCAAGAATATCCAGTCAGAGATCAAACAACTCACTCAGACAGTGGCTACTCTACCAACTAATCAACATATTAATGAACTGCATGCTCTGTTTGAGGATATCAGAAGACAGGTCCATGATCTTACTGCTCAAATTTCAAAATTGGCAGTTATTGAAAATTTGCAACAAATTGTAGCTAATATCAAGCAACAGCTAGGGACCATGGAATCCAATCAAGCAAATGCTTTGTCTGTTTTTGCCACCCAGCTACAAGAAATTGTGCAACAATACAAGAAACTTGTTGTGGACATAAAAATCAAGCCAGGCCATGACGATGTTGTTAGGACCATCAATGAGCATCTTGAATCTGTAACAAGCAGATTGCTTACAGCAGAAAAAGAAAAAACAGGCATAATCGAGAATCCAAAACATACAGTAATTCTTGAATTGTACAGCATCCCCAACAAAGAATATGATTCACCATTTACACCAGGTGGCAAAATATATATGCTGTCCCCTGCACAATTTTATTACCAGTTTTTTGTTGGGGGCACACTGAGACCAATCAAAATCAAATATTGGCTACAACCACAGGCACACCACTACCCTACCTTATCAATAACAAATGCTGATAACAAAGCAAAAATCACCAGTGTAGAGTTAGAGGATTTTACAGACTCCAATGCATTAGAAACAGCCTATGCTGAAGATGATGGCTCTCTGGAATTTAAAATACAAATAGGGGACAAATTATATTTAGAAAATCCTGTAGTATCAGCTGCTGAACACCCCATAGTTGCAATATTCTTGTTTACATATTATGTCTAGACAAATTATTGTTGATGAATTACACAGACAAGCCAGACATAATTATAAGAGACTGCCAGTAGTCACAAAAGGCATAGATGATTTATGGCAGAGCGACTTGATTGAGATGGCAAGTGGACAGCTGAAAAACTTAGACCAAATCAACAAGGGCTACAAGTATCTACTCACTGTAATAGACACATTTTCAAAATTTGCATGGGCTGTGCCACTCAAATCCAAGACTGGAAAATGTGTTACAGAAGCCATCAGGACAATCATCAATCAGAGTGGAAGATCACCGCGCTATTTGCAAACAGATAATGGCAAAGAATTTTATAATTCTGTGTTCCAACAATTTATTAAAAGCCAGTCAATAAAACATTATTCGAGTTACAGTGATCTCAAAGCCTCAATTGTAGAGAGATTCAACAAAACCCTAAAAAATCTTATGTATAAACAATTTACACTTCAAGGTAATTATAAATGGATTAATATTCTTCCAGAACTTCTACATAAATATAACAACTCGGTCCATTCCACAATCAACATGAAACCCTCTGAAGTAACTTCATCTGATGAGCAAAAATTGATCAGGACTGTTTATTATCCTAGATACCAGCCAACAACAAGAAAGGCCAAATACAGGGTGGGTGATCAAGTAAGAATCAGCAAATATAAGCACTTATTCAGAAGAGGCTTTACAAGAAACTGGAGCACTGAATTATTTACAGTGGTTCAAATTAAACCTGGGACCCTTAACACATATATAATAAAAGACCACCGAGGAGAAATTCTCAAAGGCAGATTCTATGAAGAAGAACTCAACAAAACTAAACAGCCTGACACATATCTCATAGAAAAAATCATCCGCAGAAAAAACAACAAGTTATTTGTCAAATGGCTAGGACTTCCAGAACACAGCTGGATCGATGCAGACAAAATGATAATATGAGCACCTGGGATGTTATAAAAAGGCTGCCTGAACCTGAACAGCAGATTAAGAGAAATGGCAAGTTGCTGCCTGAAAATATTAGATGTCTTATTGTTGGGCCATCGGCTTGTGGTAAAACTACACTAATGATTGATAATTTTTTATTGGCACCCAACTGGTTAGACTGGAAAAACAGGCACTTGTATGTTTTCTCTAAGAGCTTGGAACAATTAAAATATCAGCAGTTGATGAAGCTATATGATGGATTGGATATTGCCACTTTTGAACCAGA